>NC_059107.1:95958451-96262201 GCF_020740685.1 Jaculus jaculus
TGCCACACACTCTGACATCATGCAGCCGGCCCCATTCGTCTTCGTAACTGTCCACCATCATGACGCTGTCATCTTCACGGCCCAGCTCAGCATTGAGGTGCAGTCGTACCTCCTCACCCAGGGAGTGCATGCCAACTGCTGGGAACAGACCATCTGGAGACATGGGCATGATAGTGGAACCCACCTGCAAGAGAAGGAGGGAAGAAGGGAGGAGCTTCCATCTGGCTCCCATGTCCATGGCTTATCTAGTTCCCACAGGGCACTTTTCCTTTTAATTTGTGAGGGAAGAGACAGAATGGGCATGTCAGGGCCTCCTGTCGCTGCAAACAAACTCCAGATGCACGCACCACTTTGTGCATCTGGCTTTACATGTGTACTGATGAACTGAACCTGGGCTGCAGGCTTTGCAAGCAAGTGCCTTTAAACACTAAGCCATCTCTCCAGCCCCAAGGATGTTTTTAAAAACATATATAAGGGCTGGAGACATGGCTTAGTGGCGCAGCATCTGGAGTTTGTTTGCAGTGGCTAGAGGCCCTGGTATGGCCATTCTCTCTCTCCTCTCTCTGTCTCTGTAGCCCTCAAATAAATAAAATTAAATATTTTAAAAAGTTTAAAAATAAACATATACAAGCCTGGGCTACAGTAAGACCCTACCTCAAAAAAAAAAAAAAAAAAAAAATATATATATATATATATATATATAAAAGGCAGGTGTAGTAGAGCACATCTTTAATCCCAGCACTCAGGTGGCAGAGGTAGGAGGGTCACCCTGAGTTCCAGGCCACCCTAAGACTACATAATGAATTCCAGGTCAGCCTGGGCTAGAGTGAGACCCTACCCCAATAAAACACAAATACAAAAGCCGGGCATGGTGGTGCACACCTTTAATCCCAGCATTCAGAAAGCAGAGGTAGAAGGATCCCCGTGAGTTCAAGGCCACCCTGAGAATACATAGTGAATTCCAGGTCAACCTGGGCTACAGTGAAACCCTACCTCAAAAAAAAAAAAAATCATATATATATACATATATATGTGTATATATATATGGAGGGGGGGAGGGGGGGTAAAGATGGCTTAGCAGTTAAGACACTTGCCTGCAAAGGCAAAGGACCCAGGTTCGATTCTCCAGGACCCACATAAACCAGATGCACAAGGTGGCTTATGCATCTGGAGTTTGTTTGCGGTGACTAAAGGCCCTGGCATGCCCTTTCTCTCTCTCTCTCTCTAATAACTTCAAAAAAATTAAATGTTTTAAAACGTATATATTACACTTGGGAGGCTGAGGTAGGTGGACCACTGTGACTTCAAGGCCAGCCTGGAACTACAGAATGAGTGCCAGGTCAGCCTGGACTACAGTGAGACCCTACCTCGAAAAAAAAAATCAACAAAAAAAAATCTATATTCATTTATTTGTGAGGAAAGAGAAAGAATGGCCTACCAGGGCCTCTTGCCACTGCAAATGAACTCCAGATGCCTGAGCCACTTTGTGTACCCGGCTTTACATAAGTCCTGGGGAAACAAAGCCAAGCCAGCAGGCTTCACAAGCAGGCAAGTTTGATTGCTGAGCCATCTCTCCAGCATGAATGCTTTTAAAATGATGAAACCACTAATTATCACAGAGGTGCAGAAAAGCTTTTTGTTTTTGAAGGTAGGGTCTCACTCTAGCTCAGGCTGACCTGGAATTTCCTATGGAGTCTCAGGCTGACCTTGAACTCCCTGTGATCCTCCTACCTCTGCCTCCTAAATGCTGGGAATAAAGGTGTGTGCCACCACGCCCAGCTCAGAAAAGCTTTAAACTTTGCAGAATACTCCTGGCCAAGCAAGGTAATCCACAGAGCTAGAAGGCAAACCCAAATCTCTGGAACTGCTGCCAAGTACTTCTGGGCCACATGCACTAGCCAAAGGCAGCACAGCGGCCTGGCTGCCAAGGAGGCCGACCTCTCGCCCGGCTTGAGAAGCAATCCTCCCCCAGCAGGGTGAAGAGGAGGGAATAAAAAGAGAAAGTAGGGTGTCCCTTTCTTCTGTCTGCTCTCATCTCCTCTTCTCATCACCACTACTGTCTCTGAAGAGGAAAGCGAAGAAGTGAGAGGAGGAAATAAGACCCCGAAGGCACTCGTCTCTGGAAGTACTGAAGTCAAGACTTCACAGAGCTCCTCCAGCTTATGTAGCCACACCTAACCTTTCCCCAAATCACTCACTTCTGCCCCCACAATTTCCACTGCTTTTTTTTTTTTTTAAATATTTTGTTTATTACTTATTGAGACCAACAGACAGAGACAGAAAGAGAGGGAGAATGGGCGCACCAGGGCCTCCAGCCACTGCAAACGAACTCCAGATGTGTGCGCCCCCTTGTGCATCTGGCTAATGTGGGTCCTGGGGAACCGAGCCTCGAACCAGGGTCCTTAGGCTTCACAGGCAAGCGCTTAACCACTAAGCCATCTCTCCAGCCCTCCACTGCTTTTTTGTTGTTGTTGTTTGTTTTTTGAGGTAGGGTCTCACTCTAGCTCAGGCTCTTCTGAAATTCACTACGTAGTCTCAGGGTGACCTCGAACTCACGGTGATCCTCCTACCTCTGCCTCCCAAGTGCTGAGATTGAAGGCGTGTACCACCATGCCCAGCAACACTGCTTTTTTAAAAATATTTTTATTTATTTATTTGAGAGAGACAGAGAGAGAATGGGTATGTCTGGGCCTCTAGCCACTACAAATGAACTCCACATGCATGTGCCACCTTGTGCAACTGGCTTATGTGGGTCCTGGGGAATCAAACCTAGGTCCTTTGGCTTTGCAGGCAAGTGCCTTAACTGCTAACCAATCTCTCCAGCCCTCCACTGCTTTTCTGCTTGTTATACTAGTTTGTATCCCTGGGTCTATCACCAGGGTTGTGTCCCCAGCTGCTCCAGGCAGAAAAGGTGTCTTTTCTTTTCTTTTTTTAATATTTATTTATTTGCAAACAAAGAGAAGAGAGACAGAATGGTGTACCAGAGCCTCCAGCTGCTACAAAGGGACTCCAGATGCATGAGTCACTTTGTGCATCTGGCTTTATGTGGGTACTAAGGAATAGAACTCGGGTCATTAGGCTCTTCAGACAAGTGCCTTAACTACTGAGCCATCTTCTCCAGCCCAAAAAGTATCTATTCTTACACACAGGGGACTTGAGGTACATCTGAGGCTAGGGAGAACATGATGGAAAATAAGTGTGGGTCCCTGGGCAAGCACCAGCCGGCAGACTCTTCCTATTCATATTCACAAATCTGTGAGCACTTTAAAGCCACTTGAACCTTCTCAGTCTTTCCCACTCACTCGCTTCCCGTTTTTGGTGAAGAAGATCTGGGCAGTCTGCACATCAAAGGACACAGGTTCAATGCCACAGCCGATCCGGTCCCCAGAGTTGCACTTTGATCCAAATTGGCGCCCCTTTGCTCTGCCATTGTACAGCCTGAGGAGACAGCAGCACAGACATGTAACCACCACCCCTCCCTAGCACCTTCAGTCACTCCAGAAGACCTGGCATGAGCGCCACCTTCTCCCCAAAGTCTGAGCACCTGTAAGGATGGCTACCCGAACATTGAAAGTAAAGTAAACCCCAAGGGACTGGAGAGATGGCTCAGTTGCTAAGGCACTTGCTTGCAAGACATAATGACCAGGGATTGATTTTCCGGTCATGTAAAGACATATATGCAAAGTGGTGCATGCATCTGGAGTTTGTTTGCAGAGGCTGGAGGACCTGGCACACCCATTTCCTCTCTCCCTCCCCACCCCTTCTCCTTGCAAATAAATAATAACATAACAATTAAAAAATTAAAAAAAAGAATTTAAGAGCCAGGCATAGTGATGCACGCCTTTAATTCCAGCACTCGGGCGGCAGAGGTAGGGGGATCAACGTGAGTTCAAGGCCACCCTGTGACTCCACAGTGAATTCCAGGTCAGCCTGGGCTAGAGCAAGACCCTACCTCAAAAAGAAATAAAAAGAGAAGAATTTTTTAAAAACACCCCAAAACAGGAAGAAGTAGGAAAAACCATATGGAAGTAGCTTATCCTTCAAGATGGATGACTTCCAACTCCACAGGACAGAGCCACTCACTTGCCATCATCAGCATGGTAGGCTACAGAGTCAGGCAACCAGCCAGGTTGGTGATCCAAACTGTAGTACTGAGGGACCAGCCCCACAGCGATGGTGCCCCGAACACCGCTGTCCACAATAGACACCTGGAAGGTCGAGAGCAGGACACAGTTATCAGGGATGGGAAACAGAGTGCAGAGTGGTCAGAGGGGCCTGGGCCCAGAGACCAAAGCCCTGGGAATTAGAAAACAAGATGGGAGAGGAGAAGAGGGATTCTTCACTATGGTTACTTAGACAACCATTCCTGAGCTTTAGAGGAGGGGCATGGTGTGCACGCCTGTAATCCCAGTACAGGGAACCTGATGCAGGAGGATCAACACGAGGCCAGCCTGGGTCACATGCCGAGTTCCAAGGCTACAAAAGTGAGACCTTGTCTCAAAAAAAAAAAAAAGAGTCAGAGCCAGGCGTGGTGGCACACACCTTTAATTCCAGCACTGGGGAGGCAGAGGTAGGAGGATTGCTGAGTTTGAGGCCACTCTGAGACTACATAGTGAATTCCAGGTCAGCCTGGGTTAGAGTGAGACCCTACCATTGGGGGTGGGGGGGCAGGGAAAGGGCTAGAGAGATGGCCTAGCAGTTAAGATACTTAAGGCACTTGCCTGCAAAACCTAAGGACCCAGGTTTGACTCCACAGAACCCACATAAGCCAGATGCACATGGTGGCTCATGCATCTGGAGTTTGTTTGAGTTCGTTTGTGGTAGCTGGAGGCATACCCATTCTCCCCTCCCCCCAAAAAATAAATAAAAACAATTTTATTAAAAAGCTAAAAAGAAAGGTAGGCAAAAGCCAACGCTGGTAGATTGTCTAAGAAAACACACAAGTCTAAGTCTGAGGCATGGGTCAAAGTCCACCTTGGCAAGAAGGTATGAGAAAGCCAGGCATGGTGGCACATGCTTTTAAATCCCAGCATTTGGGAGTCTGAGGTAGGAGGATCGTCATGAGTTTGAGGACACCCTGAGACTATACAGGAATTCCAGGTCAACCGGGACTAGAATGAGACCCTACCTTAAAAAAAAAAAAAAAAAGCCAGGTATGGTGACACACGCCTTTAATCCCAGCACTGAGGAGGCAGAGGTAGGAGGGTTGCTGTGAATTCAAGGCCACCCTGAAACTACATAGTGAATTCCAGGTCAGCCTGAGCCAGAGTGAGACCCTACCTCGAAAAACCAAAAAAAATAAAAATAAATGAATAAATAAATAAAAAGGGGGGGATGGGTGGGTAAGATAGAACAAGGGCCAGAGTGCCAGGTCCAGGGCACTTATTTCTCAGATCGGGGGCCATGCTGCCCTGTGCCCTTCTCCCAGCCAACAGGACAGCCCTGGTGGAGAACTGAAAGGACAAGGTCTTGAATCCAGTAAAGATATCCTTACAGCTTAATGCCCTCACCCCTGCTTTGCCCACCCAATGCTGTGTCACCTCAAAATAATTGCTGTCCTTGGTCAGAGGTCGAGAAGCCACGTAGCAGCCAACTTCACCAGAATTTCCATGGTAACTGAAGGAGGAATGAGGGAGGAGCTCTATTAGCAGGCAGGCCCAAGAGTTGAGAAGAAGGCCTCAGCATCCCCAGTCCCCACCCTGTGAGGACCAGCACAGAGAACCCATCAGCTCACACTTCCAGACATCTGCACGCACGCACGCACACACACACCTCACAAGAGACTCACCCCTCCTGCTGCCTTCAGCCAAGACCCAACCCATACTAAACCAAAACAGGCTTGGCTTCTTCATTTCCAAAAGGCAAAAGCCTTCCTTAATTGCCTACTAGGGCACTCACAACCTTGTTTGACATCCACCCCGCGTGCTGCAACTTTGGCCCTTGCCTCTGGGTTCTGTCCTCAATGGAGCCAGAGCACAGCCGGTCTCCAGACTCTGTACCAAAGGCCTGCACAGACCGGAAGACAGTTACTCAGTCCCTACTCCTCAGCTTTCTTGCTTAAAGGCTAAGTAACAGTGCTTCCTTCCCCTTTCAGGTGATAACTATGTGAAAGAGGAGTTAGCCTAAGAAGGAGTTAGGGAGGGGGCTCAAGACAGAAAAGAGAGAAAGCCACACAAGACAAAGGCTATAAAGGTATGGAGGTGGTAAGCAGGATGTACTAAAGAGCTGTCCCTCTCCAAACAGGAGGCCTATGGCCTTAGGAAGGTCCCCTTGTCACTACAACCAGCTCCTGAGTTGTAAGCAGAAGAGGGCTCAGACCACACAGACCCACTGCACTCTTCTCAACAAAGATCTTGGTCCCAGCAGCCTCTGTTCGCTGTCACTGTCACTTCCAATAAGGACAGGCTTTGTTGGATCCCTTCTCTGCCAGACTAAAATAAGAGTTGACCTAAGCAGGCTGAGGTGGCATGTGCCTATAACTGTAGCACTTAGGAGGCTGAGGTAGGATCGTAAGTTTCATGCCAGCCTGGGCTACTAGGCTATCTCAAATGACAATTAAAAAAAAAAAAAAAAAAAAAAGGGCTGGAGAGATGGCTTAGCGGTTAAGCGCTTGCCTGAGAAGCCTAAGGACCCCGGTTCGAGGCTCGGTTCCCCAGGTCCCACGTTAGCCAGATGCACAAGGGGGCGCACGCGTCTGGAGTTCGTTTGCAGAGGCTGGAAGCCCTGGCGCGCCCATTCTCTCTCTCTCTCCCTCTACCTGTCTTTCTCTCTGTGTCTGTTACTCTCAAATAAATAAATAAAATATTAAAAAAAAAAAAAAAAAAAAGGCAGAGCCAGGTGTGGTGGCGCACACCTTTAATCCCAGTACTTGGGAGGCAATGGTAGGAGGATCACTATGAGTTGGAGGCCACCCAGAGACTATATAGTGAATTCCAGGTCAGCCTGGGCTAGAGCGAGACCCTACCTCACAAAAAACAAACCAAAACCAAAAAAAAAAAAAGTCACTGATGCCAAGTGCCCTCCCCCCCCTTCCACTTCAGTGTTAACAGTCCTCTTCTTCTGAAACACCCTCCTGTAAGGTCTGCAAAGGAAAATGTGAAACCAGTTCCCTCATTCACCTCAAAGTGTCTCCATCTACAAGGATGTGTTTGAACCTCTCCTGATATCGGAAAGCCCGGACCTCTCGAATCTCTCGGATCCTCCTGCGCCAATTCAGAAACCGGTAGTGCAGGTTGAGGTCATCCATCTTGTTCATGAGAACAAACCTGTGAGGAGAGAAAGGACTGAGGAGGAAGCGGAGCCTTGCGCAGAACACCTCGGCCTGGGCAACCTTGAACATAGAGACAGCACCACAGGTCACGTGCCCAAGCACCTCCAACACCCTAGCCTTTCATTCATACTGGGCCCCTGTTGTGTGCACTGTCCTACAAACACGCTGTGAACAAGATGGATGGATTCCAGTTCTCGTAGGGTTTCCATTCCAGTGAGCAGAAGAGGCATGACAGATAATAAGTACACGTGACAACTTTGGCCAGAGGAGGTTAAAAAAAAAAAAAAAATCTGGTGGCAAACAATGGACAGGGATGTTCTCTCTAAAGCGGTGCATGTAAGTTGAAAAGAAGCCAGGCATGAATGTGACAGTCCAAGAAAGAGCAGTTCAGGCAGAGGTGACAATCGAGGAATAGGTCCTTGCGTGGACGAGAGCTGACATAGTACAGGCCAGAGCCAGTGATTTATAGGGAAGGGGAATGACACCGAATAGGAAAGCAGGAAACAGATCAAGGCCCTACAGACCACGGTAAGGAGTCTGGATTTTATTCCAAAAGCAATGGGAAATTATAAACAAGGAATGATATGATTTTAAAGCTTATCAGATCTTAAAGCCCACTCTGAATGCAGGTGGCTGCAGTTCCAGATGGCAGCCACTAAAATGGTAGCAGTAAAGGACAGGAGTGGGACCATTCTGGGGTTTTTTGTTTTGTTTGTTGTGGTGGTGGTTGTTTCTCCGAGGGAGGGTCTCTCTCTAGCCCTGGAATTCACTATGTAGTCTCAGGGTGGCCTCGAACTCACAGCGATCCTCCTACCTCTGCCTCCAGAGTGCTGGGATTAAAGGCGTGCACCACCACACTTGCCTCCGTTCTGGTATTTTGACAACCCACAGTGCCAACATATTAACGAATGAATGGATGATTGATGAATGAATGAATTTGCCCTGAGAGCCAAAAGCGAAAAAAGGGTGAAGTACTCGTCTCTTCCCATCGCCCAAGCCCTGGGCACAGCGCACGGCATACAGTAAGTGCTTAGCAAGCCCAGGTAGGCTAAGTTCGATTCCAATGTGCACGTTAGGATTCTTTGCAGTAGTTACAGTCCACCATGTGGCCCAGAGGAGTAGACACACCTGTGGACAGCTCTAGGACCTCCATGGCCCTTCAATCACAGCTCGAACCCAGGTATATGCTGGCGGCCAGACCGAAGGATTACTGAAAACCCGGTTCGCCTTAGCACCCGTCAGTGGCAGCTGCACTGGGTCCCGCCTTCGCCCCAGGAGCCTGGCCGGTCACTCAGATAAGACCCTGGGTACAAACCGAACCGAACCTGTCGGGGTGACTACGCCCAGTGCCCCCCAGGCCCTGCACTAGGGGAGGGTTTGCAGCGGGAGGAGGGGTGAAGAGCAATGACCAGAGTGCAGGGCCCCGCCCTTGACTCTGTAGCCAACGCCAGGACCCCCCGACCCGAGCTCCGGGGAGACTCCAGGCCTCCGGGACCCCGCCCCCGATCCCCGCCTACCGGGGCCGCCGCGTCCTCCTCATCCATAGGCCTCTCAGCACCGCACACGAGCTCTTCGGCCGCAGCCACCACACACATCCGGGTCCCCGCCCTTCCTACGCTGCCCCGAGGCCCGCCCCTCCGCGCTGAGCACAGCCAATCAGAAGCCTCTTCTGGCGATTGACATCTCCAGCAGGCAATCGTAGGGCAGAGGCAGGGCGTGGGGCGCGGCCCGGTGAGCGGGGTACCCAGCTCGGGGCAGCTGCTGATAAACTCGGGTTTCGGGGAGTGGCGGGTAGGCGACGTGGCGGCACGGAGCCCGCGGACTAGGGGGCGGCTCCTGCGCGGGGCGGGGCCGGCCGCCGTGGCCTCGTATACTAGCGTCCTGTTTTCTGAGCTAGAGGTGATGCTAAAAAGCACCCATTTATTAGGAATGCCCTTTTAATCCTGCTAACACCCTGAAATAAACATTATTTATCTCTTTTTGATGTTTGAGAAGCCAGGGACTGGCCTCCATAGAGGTGCATTTAACTGTTTTCATATGCTTCATTCTCTCCCGGACACCACTTCATCGTACGCCCTCGTTCATTCTAGGATGGACGTTCCAGAACAGAACTTCAGATGCAAAAGAAAAGCACCGTGCCACGAAACCCAATACTGTGTGGGACCAGAGGGGCTTGGTAGGACTAAAGTTGAGTTGAGTCAGGTGAGACTATCCAGGAAGGAAGGACACTAACATTTATGGAGCACTTTCTAAAGTGCATTCACTGCCCTTGCAGGGAGTTGCGATCCTTAAATGAGGGCTTGCCTGGTTTCCTCCCAAGACTGGATCTGTTCTCCAGACAGAGAGATCCCCTTCGGTCGAGACCACACTTATGTCATAAACAAACACAATTGTGCTTTTCCAAATGTGAGAATTGAATACTGTTGTAGTCAGTATGGGATGAATATCCTCCAAACCAGACACAGCTTAGTGGAGTAAGGGATTGATTTCAAGCTTACAGATCCAGGGGAAGTTTCATCAAATGGCTGAAGAAGCTGGCTCCCATTCGTAACTCCAAACAGAGAGACACCACCAAATCGCCAGCACCACAAGCAAGCACAGCCAGCTCAAAACCTGTCTGCATACCTTTGGGCTGGAATTCAGATGTGCCCTCAGTGACACACCCCTCCAGAGCAGGAGTCAGCCTGGTAAGGGCTTGAAGCTGCAAACTCATTTGTTTATTTATTTAGGACAAAGGGAGAGAGAGAGGGAGAGAATGGGCGTGCCAGGGCCTCTGGCCCCTGCAAATGAACTCCAGATGCATGGGCCACCATGTGCATCTGGCTAAAGTGGGATGTGAAGAATCGAACCTAGGTCCTCAGGCTTCACAGGCATGTGCCATAATTGCTAAGCCATCTCTCCAGCCTAAAAACTCAATTTAAAAAAAAATTATTTATTTAGTTGAGAGTGACAGAGAAAGAGGCAGAGAGAGAGAGAATGGGCGCTCCAGGGCCTCCAGCCACTGCAAACGAACTCCGTGCGTCCCCTTGTGCATCTGGCTAATGTGGGTCCTGGGGAAGTGAGCCTCGAACCGGCGTCCTTAGGCTTCTCAGGCAAGCACTTAACTGCTAAGCCATCTCTCCAGCCCTAAAAACTCAATTTTAATAAAACATTTGAGTCTACGGGGGACATACATTCAAACTATAACACATACACAATTCCACAAGCTAGGTTGGTTTCATTGGCTACAATTTGCCAGGGAGTCTAGCTTACCTTGATAGCTGGCCATTGGCAAACTGATTCTTTTATTCTAATCTTTTTGTTTGTTTTTTGTTTTTCCAGGTAGGGTCTCACTCTAGCCTAGGCTGACCTAGAATTCACTATGTAGTGATCCTCCTACCTCAGCCTCTGCTGGGATTAAAGGTGTGCGCCACCATGCCCAGCTGTTCTAATCTTTTTAAAAATTATTTATTTTATTTATTTGCAAGCAGAGAGAGAGAGAGAAAAACAACAGAGAGCATGGGTATGCCAGGGCCTCCAGCCACTGCACACAAACTCCAGATATATGGACCACTTTGTGCACCTGGCTTTATATGGGTACTGGAGAATCAAACCTGGGCCATCAGGCTTTGCAGGCAAACACCTTAACCACTGAGCCATCCTTCCAGCCCCTTTTCCCTTTTATTCCAATCTTTGGTTGTTGTTGTTTGGTTGGTTGGTTTTGGTTTTGGGAGGCAGGGTCTCACTCTAGCTCAGACTGACCTGGAATTCACTATGTAGTCTCAGGGTGGCCTCAAACTCATGGTGATCCTTCTACCTCTGCCTCCCAGGTGCTGGTATTAAAAGTGTGTGCCACCACTCCCAGCCTAATTTTAATTACTAATATTAACTCTTAGATCACACATCACACAATAATTACATCTATGTGTGTGTATAAACGTAAGTAATAGGATGAGTTAAAGAACTCAGAACAGAGTTCAAGAGGCAGCCGAGGCAGAGGGCTGACACAGATGCAAAGAAAGTCCCTGTGTAATGGGAAAATTGGGGTTCTATTATGCTTGTTGGGACCCCAAGCCCTGAGTTCATATCTGCAAACTAACTAAAGAATTGGCAATTCTAGATTCAAGAGAATGATTTTTTTTTTTTTTTTTTTTTTTGGTTCTTCAAGGTAGGGTCTCACTCTGGCTCAGGCTGACCTGGAATTCACTATGTAGTCTCAAGGTGCCCTCGACTCTCGGTGATCCTCCTACCTCTGCCGCCTGAGTGCTGGGATTAAAGGCGTGCATCACCACATCTGGCTAAGAGAATGATTTTTAAAATACCACATTTTATTCAGATTTTACAGAGGCATGGGGAAAGGGGAAGGCTGAGAGGTAAAGGGAGGTAAAGTGGAGAGAAGTACACCACGTGGAGCCCAAGAGTCCATGCAACCCGGGCGGGGGGGGGGGAGGGGAAGAAAGACATGGAAAGCAAAGAGAAAAGAAGCCCCGTGTGGTGGTGGTGGTGCACGCCTTTAATCCCAACACTCGGGAGGCAGAGGTAGGAAGATCGCTGTGAGCTCAGGGCCACCTTGAGACTCCATAGTGAATTCCAGGTCAGCCTGGGCTAGAGTGAGACCCTACCTTGAAAAACCAAAAAAAGAAAAAGAGAAAAGAAAGTTCAAGAACCTCCTGTCATGTCCTCCCCCTACCCTCCGCCCCGGGCTGACTTGGCCCATGCTTAGCTGAGGGAAAAAAACTCACCCACAGCTGAAAGTTTCCAAGTGATCAGAGAGCGAGGGCCTGCCCTCCCCTTGCAAAGGTACTTATAACCTTAGGGTGGTGGGCTGTCTTTTGGCCCAGGTGAACCAGAGGGCCAGCTGGTTGGTTAGGGCTAGGGGCTGTCTCAGGAAGAGATTAGCTCTGGGACCCAAGTTCCCAGGGCTGAATTGAACCAACTACCATGTTTAAATCCTGGGAGGGAGGTCTTTCATAGGATTTATCTCTTTTCCCTGAGGGAAAACAGTTCATTGGAACTAGGCAAGAGATAAGAAAAACTTTCCTACCCTTTTTACCTTCAGGGGTCCAGTCACCCTAACTCTACTCCCCCTCACCTGGGGTTAGAGAGGGGCTAGTTAACCAAACCCAGCACTGAGCCAGGCCTCAGGGTTGAGTGCAACTGCAGAGACAAGGTGCAGAACCGGATATGACAGATGGACAAACAGACAGGCGGCAATTCGAGTTGGTGTCCTCACCAGCCCTGAGCTACAGCCCTGGTGACAGAGTTCTTTTGCCTGTCTGTCCCTCAGTCCATACATACACAGGATAGTCAGCTGACTGTCATCATCATGCTCTTCCCCTCTTTTGGGTCCAGGTGAACATGTTGCAGCCTTCCTCAGTTGGCTGTGTGGATAAGTTCTCAGGTTACACTGATAGGGTTTCATATGGTCTCAAAATACTTTGATGCGTTTATAAGGTAAGGCCTTTTTATGTTTAGGAAGACATTATTTATCGTTCTGTACCTCACACGTGCTGGATGGTGGTGGTGGTGTCTATGTGCACAGTGAGAAGCACAGTCGTAACCTCTGTGTCTGTATCTGCGTTCAAAATGGAGCCAAGGCCCATCCTCTCTCTCTCTCTCTCTCTCTCTCTCTTTGTTGCTCTCAAATAAATAAATAAAAATGAACAAAAAAGATTTTTTCAAAAGGGCTGGAGAGATGGCTTAAAGGTTAAGCACTTTGCCTGTGAAGCCTAAGGACCCTGTTTCGAGGCTCGATTCCCCAAGATCCACGTTATCCATATGCACAAGGGGGCGCACGTGTCTGGAGTTTGTTTGCAGTGGCTGGAGGCCCTGGCGCACCCATTCTCTCTCTGCCTCTTTCTCTCTGTGTTGCTCTCAAATAAATAAATAAAAGTGAACAAAATGGAGCCAAGGGGCTGGAGGGGTGGCTTAGTGGTTAAGGTGCTTGCCTGGGACCCACGTAAGCCAGATGCACAAAGTGGCACATACATCTGGAGTTCGTTTGCTGGAGGCCCTGGCATGCCCATTCTCTCCCTCTCCTTCAAATAAACAAAACAAAGCCAAGCTGGGCATGGTGGTAATCCCAGCACTTGGGAGGCAGAGGTAGGAGGATCATGGTGAGTTCGAGACCACCCTGAGACAACACAGGGAATTCCAGGTCAGCCTGGGCTAGAGTGAAACCCTACCTTGAAAAGCAAAACAGAATGGAGCCAAATCCAGAGAGCCATTATAGTGGACAAAGGACAGCCTGAAAGCCGCTGTTTCCTACAACATGGAGTAGCCTAGAGCAGAGCACAACCTGATGTTGACATCCTCCTCTGTAGCAGGGTTTATAACCTGCTGCAGCCTCATTGTCTATGTAGCCATAGTGCAGATCCTTTAGACTTTACCCATTATTTTCCTAATAGGTACTCTAAACAGCTGAGTGGAGGGTTAGGGATTGTAGTTCAGTTAGTCAGATGCTTGTCAGGCATGGGTAAGATCCTGGACTCAATCATCAGGACAAAAAAAAAAAATTTAAAAAGCCTCTAGCTAGGGCTAGAGAGATGGCTTGGTGGTTAAGGTGTTTGTCTGCAAAGCCAAAGGATCCAGCTTCAACTATCTAGGACCCACATAAGCCAGATGCACCCAGACCCAAGTTCAATCCCCAGCACCCATGTAAAAGCCAGGCATGGAGATGTGTGCCTATAATCCCAGTGCTGGGGAGGAAGGGACAGAAGATCCTTGGGGCCTGTTTGCTACCTAGTCTACCCAAATTGGTGAGCTCCAGACTCAGTGAAATAACTTGCCTCAAAAATAAAATAAGGGGAGCTTGAGGGGTGGCTTAGCAGTTAAGGCATTTGCCTGCAAAGGCAAAGGACCCCAGTTCAATTCCCCAGGACCTGCTTTAGCCAGATGCACAGGGGGCACATGCATCTGGAGTTCATTTGCAGTGGCTGGAAGCCCTGGTGTGCCCATTCTCTCTCTTTCTCTCAAATAAATAAATATAAATATAAATGTAAATGTAAAAAAATGGCCAGGCATAGCAGTGCATGCCTTTAATCCCAGCACTTGGGAGGCAGAGGTAGGAAGATTGCCATGAGTTCGAGGTCACCCTGAAATTACATAGTGAATTCCAAGTCAGCCTGGGCTACAGTGAAACACTACCTTGGAAAAAAAAAAAAAAAAAACAGAATGTATGAGTGCACCAGGGCCTCCAGCCATTGTAAGCAAGTACCTTTAACTGCTGAACCGTCTACCCAGCCCAGACTATGGGGAGTTATTGTTTTGGTTTTTTGAGGTAAGGTCTCACTCTAGCCTAGGCTGACCTGGAATTCACTAAGTAGTCTCAGGGTGGCTTTGAACTCATGACAATCCTGCCTCTGTCTCCTAAATGATGGGACTAAAAAGGTGTGCATCACCACGCCTGGCAATGCTATGGGAACTTTTGAAGGTGGAGTGAATGCATTTCACAGTATAAGATGGCCATGAGCTTAAGAGTGTAAGGTTATGGCTTAAAAGTTATTTGTCATGGGCTGGAGAGATGGCTTAGCGGTTAAGCGCTTGCCTGTGAAGCCTAAGGACCCCGGTTCGAGGCTCGGTTCCCCAGGTCCCACGTTAGCCAGATGCACAAGGGGGCGCACGCGTCTGGAGTTCGTTTGCAGAGGCTGGAAGCCCTGGCGCGCCCATTCTCTCTCTCTCCCTCTATCTGTCTTTCTCCCTGTGTCTGTCGCTCTCAAATAAATAAATAAATAAATAAATAAAAAGAAATATAGTTGAAGTCATAATAAAGTACATTTAAAAAAAAAAAAGTTATTTGTCATAAACCAGGCATGGTGGTGCATGCCTTTAATCCCAGCACTCGGGAGGCAGAGGTAGGAGGATCACCATGAGTTCAAGGCCACCCTGAGACTACATAGTGAATTCCAGGTCAGCCTAGGCTAGAGTGAGACCCTACCTCAAAAAACCAAAAAAAAAAGTAATTTGTCTTGGGCTGGAGAGATGGTTCAGCAGCTAAGGCACCTGACTGAAAAGCCTAACAACCTGGGTTCAATTCCCCAGTACCCAAAGCCAGATGCACAAGTGGCAGATGCATCTGGAATTCATTTACAGCAGTTAGAGGCCCTGACATGTCCATTCTCTTTGTCTTTCTATATTCTGTCTTTCTCTGTGTTTGCAAATAGATAATAAATAAAAATAGTTTTTATAGAAGAAAAATTTTGGACAGACATGGGGAAAACAACGTGACCTAATGACAGAAGCAGGGGTTGGACTGATGAATTGGCGAGACAGGAACTACTGGGGATGGGTAACCATCACCAAAAATGAGGAGAAAACGAGAAAGGATTCTCAAACTGGGTATAGTGATGTATACCTGTAATCTCACTACTCGGGGGTAAAAGCAGAAGGATCAGAAGTTCAACATCATCCTCAGCTACACAGAGAGTTCAAGGTTCGAGGCTCAATTCCCCAGGACCCACGTTATTAACCAGATGCACAAGGGGGCGCACACGTCTGGAGTTCATTTGCAGAGGCTGGAGGCCCTGGCGCGCCCATTCTCTCTCTCTATCTGTCTTTCTCTCTGTGTCTGTCACTCTCAAATAAATAAAAAATTTAAAAAAAGAGGATCTGCATAAATTTAGAAAAAAAGGTTTATCTTTAATGATGCTAGTCTCTTTAGCAATTTCAGTCCTGTATTTATTTATTTTAATTAACTAATGTGTTTATTTACAAGTGAAAGGCCCAAGAATTCAGAAGCTCAGAAATACTATCACGCTCCAAAGGGAGCTTAAGCGGGCCCCTGCATACCTCAAACTCCAGGCTTTACTCTCTGTTAGAAGCAAGTAAAGAATCCCTCTTCTCATTATATCAGAGCCCGCTCCTAATATAAAACTAGGTAAAAAGGGCATGAGATAGCCCTCAAGGATGGGAAATGAGTAATAAAGTGAACCACTTATTTGGTTTCTGTAAATAGCCTGCACCATAAGCCTTAATAGCCCACACTGTAAGCCTTAGTAGCTCACACCATAAGCTGTAGCAGCCTGCCTCAGACCACCAAGGTCATAGGAGGCTGATACCATACTCTGCTACCCCCACCTAAGGACCTGCGCAAATGCTGACCTCCAAGGTCACAGGAGACTGGTACCACACTCTGCTACTCCCACCCAAGGACCTGCGCAAATGCTGACCACCAAGGTCATAAACTAATTGGCTTAGAAACTATGGGGTGGCACAAACTGACTGGCTAACACCCTGCGGGGCTCCTAATATTAGAAAATGATTGGTCTAAGGCACAGGCTTTGTTAGAAACCCTATAAAAACTGTCCTGTTCCTACATTCGGGGCTCTGCAGTCCTCTACCCCTGTGAGGTGTATGACTGTGGGCCCCAGGGCGCTTGGAATAAAATCCTCTTGCAGTTTGCATCAAGACCGCTTCTCGTGAGTGATTTGGGGTGTTGCCTTATCCGGGCAGAGCGTGGGGGCCCCCTGCGGGGGTTTTTTCCTACACAAGCAGAGAGAGAGAAAGAGGAGAGACAGAGAGAGAATGGGCATGCCAGGGCCTCCAGTCACTGCAAACAAACTCCAGACTCATGTGCCCCTTGTGCATCTGGCCTACCTGGGTCATGGGGAATCGAACCTAGGTCCTTTGGCTTCACAGGCAAATGCCTTAACCGCTAAGCCATCTCTCCAGTCCCTATTTATTTTTGAGGTAGGGTCTCACTCTAACCCAGGCTGACCTAGAATTCACTGTATAGTCTCAGGGTGGCCTCGAACTTTTGGCAATCCTCCTATCTCTGCCTCCCAAGCTCTGGGATTAAAGGCGTGCGCCATCATGCCTGCAATTTCATTGTAAGCATGAGCACCCTAGTCAAATATGTTACCCCGTAAACTTAGTTGAAAATGCTAAACAACACAGGGAGTACAATTACAGTGATTTTGTCTATCATGCTGCTGCTGTTGTAGATCTGTTTACTCAGGAGTGTTCTCTTCCAAAGGTTTTAGAGAATGAGGATGTATTCCAGGTCTCTGTTGGGGTTTGTCAGTTTCTCTGGGATGTTTGGGGAATAACTCATCTTTCCAATAGTAAAGCATTTGTTCCCTTATTTAATAAGTTCGTGTTCCGTTTTCACGATTTGTCTGCTTCCTGGCCTTTCTTGCACTCTCGGGCCCAAGCTCTCTTTGTGAAGGAGTTGCCTCTGTAAAACTCACTCAGCTCAGAGAGCAGCAGTAGCTCACCCAAAAGAACCAACCGGTGCGTGGTGGCAGCATAGGTCACTCAGGGCAGGAGCTCTGAGAGCCGATGCTGACCATCCTCACCATTAGCATGGCCTGGGTTCAGATGGATCCTCAAGTCAGCCAAAAGGACACCTGGCAGGGGAGACGCCATAATCATGAAGGTGGTTTTCCCAGGGCCAGGCTTATCCATCGCACTCTGGATGTACTGACCCCTGTGATTTCCCCAAATGCGGAACAGTGCATAACTTGTGGTAGTGGGGGACTGCGTTCACGCTCTCCCGGTAGTCCAACGGCAGTTGCAGGCCCCAGAATCAAAGAACCCGATAGCTGCTCAGTCCACGTGGCCAGATGCCTCAGCAGTCCCGACCCGGGCTTCCTAAGAAGCTGCTGGCCTTCAACCCACAATGGTGTTCAATCCACACTGGAAGGCAGCAAGCAGTTCCGGCAGCCAAGTGGAAGGAAGGAAGGGGCATTGTTTTGTTTTGTTTTTCTTTTGGAGGTAGGATCTCACTCTAGCTCAGGCTTAACTGAAATTCACTATGCAGTCTCAGGGTGGCCGCGTTCTCACTAAGACCGTAAAGAAAGCCGCCCAGGTCTTCATCAAGAAGTACTATGCGCTTAGGCAAAGACTTCCACTCCAACACGCGCATGTGTGAGCAGGTCACCACCATTCCCAGCAAGAAGCTCCGCAACAAGATAGCAGGCTACGGCACGCATCTGGTGAAGCGGATTCAGTGAGGTCCTGTGAGGAGAATCTCCATCCAGCTACAGGAAGAAGAGAGAGTTATGTTCCTGAGGTCTCAGCCCTGGATCAGGAGATACTGAGGTAGATCCTGACACTAAGGAACTGCTGAAGCTTTTGCACTCTGGCAGTCTCTCCAACTTGCAGGTCACTCAGCCTACAGTTGGGGTGAATTTCAAAACACCATGTGGAGCTGTTTGACTGTTTTCTGCTATTCGGTAATATTTTCAATAAATCTGGGAATGACAAAAAACAAATCTTAGAAGAAAGGATTTTAAATGATTTTGTTATAAAGAGTTGATAAACATTTAGAGCCAGGCGTGGAGGTGCATGTCTTTAATCCCAGCACTTGGGAGGCAGAGGTAGGAGGATCACCGTGAGTTCGAGGCCACCCTGAGACTACCTAGTGAATTCCAGGTCAGCCTAGGCTAGAGCGAGATCCTACCTCAAAAAAACAAACAAACAAAAAAAAAGATAAACATTTAGCCAGGCATGTTGGTACATGCCTTTAATCCCAGCACTTGAGGGGCAGAGGAAGGAGGATTGCTTTGAGTTTGAGGCTACAGAGTGAGTTCTAGGTCAGCCTGGACTACAGTGAGACACTTAAAAAAACCAAACAAAAACAAAAAGTCCAAAACAATGAACTAGAGCCTATGTGGAAGCCAAAATGCCCTTTAATCTCCTCACTCTTCTCCAGGATTCCCTTTGCTCCCACCAAAAAAAAAAAAAAAAACAAACAAAAAAAAAACCTTAATATTTATTTGATTTATTCCAAACTCTTTACATAGGCCAGAAATTGGGGACCTAGACATAAAGAAAGTGGGGAATTGTTCTCAAATCATGCACAGTCTAACTGGAAATGTATTATATAGAAAGTATAGAATGACCATACAAAGGTGTGGGTGGATTCAATGGAAAGCAAGAGGCTCAGCTGGCCAAGTAGATGTGGAAAGAGTCTGGCAAGGGTTGAGTTTTCCTGAGCCTAAAGCTTGGAGACTCAGGGAAGAAATTAATTCTGAAAAACCAATTATGCCTCACCTTCATTTACCCTTATCCCATTTCAGGCCCCAGGTGGGAAACTGCCAGAGAGTTCTGGGGAAGGTAATCCAGCCATCTGGCTGAATCAGAGTGTGTTTACAGGGCCCAAGCCACGGGGTTAGGAATGTCAGATGGGAGCAGAGGCCTATGGGAGGGAAACAAGACAGTGTATTCCCAAAGGCCTTTGAAGAGGAAACTATCACTGGACCAGACAGTAATTCAGCAGGTAAGCTTTTAAGGGTGTGTGGGCGCTGTGGAGTTTATTGAAGCCTTTAACATAGTTCAAGGTTAGTCTTTCTCAGTTCTGGCAGAAAATAGGTTAGACGGGCTGGAGATGGCTCAGTGAGTAAAGATGCTTGTTTGCAAAGCCAAACAAGCCTAGGTTCAATTCCCCATTACCCACATAAAGCCATATGCACGAAGTGGTACATGCATCTGGAATTTGTTTGCACTGCCAGGAATTCCTGCTACATCCACACACATACTCTCTCTTTAAAGATATTTATTTATTTGAGAAAGAGAGAGAGAGAATGGGCGCACCAGGGCTTCTAGCCACTGCAAACAAATTCCAGCCACATATGCCAGTACATGGGTACTGAGGAATTGAACCTGGGTTCTTTGGCTTTGTTGACAAAAACCTTAACCAGCCATCTTTCTCTCCCTCTCTCTCTTAAATAAATAAAAATAAAAATAATTTTTTTTGATTTTTCAAGGTAGGGTCTCACTCTATCCCAGGCTGACCTGGAATTCACTACGGAGTCTCAAGGTGGCCTCAAACGCACAGCGATCCTCCTACCTCTGCCTCCCAAGGGCTGGGATTAAAGGCGTGCATCACCACGCCTGGCTAAAGAAAATATTTTATACAAAGAAAAGAAACTGGAGGCTGGAACCAATTATGTTATTACAGCAGTTCTCGTCAGGCTCACTCCAGGCTCGGGCTCTGTCATGACACAGTCATTGGACCTCCCCTCTGGGTCTTCCTGTGCCACACAATGCCAGCTGACACTGGGTGTCCTGCAGCAGCGAAGGGAATAATGCTTCTCTTTCTCTTTAAGTGGTCCTTTGCTCGGGCCTGCAGTTCTCAAATTTACAGCTGAATATGGTCCAGGCAGTCCCCTCTCCGTGTCCCTGGTCTGTAAAAGAAAGCCAACCCCGGAGGGTGCCATGAATTTGGAGGAACATGTGAGATGCTGAGCTTCAGATCGGAACAATGTCACGTGGTACAGAAGGGGGCAGGCCCTGTGGAGTTTATTGAAGCCTATAACATAGTCCAAGGTTAGTCTTTCTCAGTTCTGGCAATAACTTCCTTCGAACTCTTCTCCTGCGGAGGCCAGGCAGGCTCCCCAGGGTTTGCATTTGGCCCATGCTCTTCCCCAAGTATCTACCGTGTGCTCTGGGTGCTAAGGCAGAATGGATGGCAAAGGGAAGAAACGCAGAGTTCCAGGGGCTCCGTCGGTAAGGAGACACGCGAGACCCCCAGGTAGCTCTGGATGTTCATCTTGAAGGTTGGAGAGGAGTTGCAGTGCAGTGTTAGCGTAGGAAATAGTGTCCTGCTTGAACGGCAGAACCCCAAGAAGACCCGCGAGTCTGAGCTCTACAGACAGGAGACAGGGGGAGGAGACGTTGGAAAAAGTGGCAAATGTTAAAGTTAGCAAAGTTTGGGGGTTTCTCTTCCAAATGACCTGCCAAGAAGGAACACAGACACTTACTGGGATCCTTCAAGGAACCATCTTTTCCCCATGCCCAAAGTCTCATAGGCTTTTCCATCCTATTCAAAGGCAGCAGGCTAGGTCAGGGAGAAACGACCTAGCCAGAACCATGTACTGGACAAAAAGTACCTAAATAATAGGAAAAAGGGTTTGGAAGTAGCAATCAATCAAGCTCTCCAGCCTGAAGTCAGAGCTGGGTGTAGGAAGTCACAGGTCCTCAGTGGAAGAGAGTCCTGTTCTTGTGTGTTTAATCGGCACCAGGATCTCGGGCAACAGGAAAACATCATAGCTTTCCAAACACAAGAGTCTAGGGGGTCCCAGGGTAGCCATGGGCGGTCCTTAGAGTGAGGTTGTTTTTATTTTGTATTTACCTAAAAGTTCAGGAAGCCCTTTGCTGACATTCTGGCTTGGGGGCCCAGACTTTAAACTGAGTCACTGCCGGGAGTCCTTGTTTTAGGAAAGAATGAGATGGTTGTTGCGTAACTCAAAGCTGGACGGGCGTGGGTGGCCAAAGGAAGTAGTCCCTCTTCCTTTCTCCTGCGAGGCGGGACCGCTGGGGACCAGACCCGCCTGGCCTGGCGTGGGCGGGTCCAGGAGTGGGCGTGGTTCTGCGTGGGCGTGGCCTTGTCTGGCGTGGGCGTGGCTCTGCCTGGCGTGGGCGTGTCCTGGCTGGGGGAGGTGGGCCCTGCCTGGGGGCGGGCGGGACCCGAGCCGCTGCAGCGGATCAGTCGAGAAAGCAGGGCCAGGAGAGAAGCGCCCGGGCCAGTCCCTCTCCACGGCCCCACGGGCACAGCACAGACTGAGAATCCTAGAAAACCCAGTAAATGAATAGAGAAGGAGAGGAGCAGAGGGACGAGCGGAGCTGAAGGACACAGCTGAGAGTAGAGCTCAGGGTCGCTGTTCATGCTGTCGCTGACATCGTCTAGGACACGTTCCTCTGTCCTTGCCCGTGCCCCTCACCCCGCGCCCCAGGGGTTTCAGGTGTCCAGGTTCTCCCTTTGTATACCCATCTACTCTCCAGTCCTTCCAGACGCGACAGGACCCACGCCAACGCAGATGTATTCCTAATTACCTCTCCGGCTCCCTCAACTCCTTCATTTTCCCCTAATCTGCTTCCTTTTTTGTTTGTTTGTTTGCTTGTTTGTTTTTTCGAGGTAGGGTTTCGTTCTAGGTCAGGCTGACCTGGAATTTACAATATAGTCTCAGGGTGGCCTCGAACTCACGTCGATCCTCCTACCTCTGCCTCCCAAGTGCCCAAGTGCTGGGATTAAAGGCGTGTGCCACCACGCCTGGCTTGGTTCCTCTTCTTTAAAAAATAAAAAAAAAAATTAAACCAGACGTGGTGGTTCATGCCTTTAATCCCAGCACGTGGGAGGCAGATCGCCGTGAGTTCAAACGAACTCCACCACCTTGTGCATCTGGTTGACGTGGGTCCTGGGGAGTGAAACCTGTTGCTTTGCAGGCAAGCGCCTTAACCGCTAAGCCATCTCCAGCCCTAGCTTTCCTTTTTAGTCATAGACACAGCTCAGGGATACCTTGTCCCTTCCCTAGTTTTGCCCTTCCGCTCCTCTCCTCCTACCACCAGTAGGAGCTTCTGCCAAAAGGCCGTCTGTCTTCCCTTCACATCCCTTTAACACGACGCCTTCTCGGTGTGCTTTTATCACCCCCTCCCCAGTCTTTCCTTCCACAGTAGTGCCTACAAAGCCTTGCATCTTCTCACACATACACGTGCACTGACTAGATGTCCCGTTTAGCCTTCACTCCATCACTGCCCATCCCCTCTTCGCTTCTCCCCACCCCTTCGTTCCTCCAGCCAGATGCAAAGCTCCCAAATTCCGGGCGAGAATCCCAGGAACAAAACAAGGGAAAGAGAGGGAAAAAAAAAAAAAAGATCAAGAATGATTTGGAGAGTAAACAGAAACTGGGAAGATGAGGGGAGAGAAAAGCAGGGCGGGACCAAGTTGGGGGGTGGTCTCCAGTGCACCCCGTTTAGGAATGCCCCTGCCCCTCCTCCTTCACCTGGCTTTTAAAGGGCCGGGCCCTGACCCGCCGCTACTTAAGGCGGAGGAGGAGCGGCAGCGGACAGCGGCTGTGCCGGACTGGACGGGGCAGCAACCCTGACCATGACCCCTCACAAGCTGCCGCCGCTGCTTCTGCTATTGCTCACAGTTTTGCTCGCTGCCCGTCCGGGAGGTGCCTTAGCGCGGTGCCCAGGCTGCGGGCAGGGGGTGCAGACTGGGTGTCCCAGGGGCTGCGTGGAGGAGGAGGAAGGGGGATCGCCGGCAGAGGGCTGTGCAGAAACCGAGAGCTGTGCAAGGAGAGAGGGACAACCGTGCGGGGTCTACATCCCTAAGTGCGCCCGAGGACTGCAATGCCAGCCGCCCGAGAACGAAGAGGCGCCTTTGCGGGCGCTGCTACTGGGCCACGGCCGCTGTCGCCGCGCTCCCTCCGGTGAGTTCGTGCCCCGCCCACCCGAGGTAGGCCCTGGGTGTCCCCGTAGAGATCTGCAGCTAGGTGGGTGGGCAGCCTCTGGGTCCTGCCTGTTGATGTCTCTCCCTTCCTGACCCTGTGGAGAGGGCACGTGGTGAGGGGGTTGAAGAGACAAGCGCAGGGAACAGCCAGAAAGATGTGGTTAGGAAAGCTGAGGATAAGGCAGGGACAGGTCTCAACTCTGTTTTTTGGCTCTGTTGCATGTCTGGGAGAACGGAGGGTTTTAAGGCTATCCGGAGTGCCCTAGCAGGCCCGGCTTCATCAACAAGCGGGAGACAGGAGCTGACTTCTATACGGAGGAAGGAAAGGAACCCTAGACTCCCAGTTCTGCACACTAAGAAATATCTCCTAAATCCTCTCTTTAAAAAATTATCCATTTGAGAGACAGAGAGAAAGAGGCAAATTAGAGAGAGAGGGAGAATGGGTGCTCCAGGGCCTTCAGCCACTGCAAACAATCTCCAGATGCATCTGCCACCTTGTGCATCTGTTTTTGTTTTTGTTGTCTTTTCCAGGTAGGGTCTCACTCTAGCCCAGGCTGACCTGGAATTCACTATGTAGTCTCAGGGTGGCCTTGAACTCACAGCAATCCTCCTACCTCGGCCTCCCCAGTGCTGAGATTAAAGGCATGTGCCACCATGCCCAGCTGTGCATCTGGCTTTATGTGGGTACTGGGGAAATTAACCTGGGTGCTTTGGCTTTACAGACAAGTGCCTTAATGGCTAAGCCATCTCTCCAGCCCTCCTAATCCTCTCTCTTTTTTTTTTTTTTAAATTTTTATTTATTTATTTGAGAGCAACAGACACAGAGAGAAAGACAGATAGAGGGAGGGAGAGAGAGAGAATGGGCGCGCCAGGGCTTCCAGCCTCTGCAAACGAACTCCAGATGCGTGCGCCCCCTTGTGCATCTGGCTAACGTGGGACCTGGGGAACTGAGCCTCGAACCGGGGTCCTTAGGCTTCTCAGGCAAGCGCTTAACCGCTAAGCCATCTCTCCAGCCCCTAATCCTCTCTTAATACTAGTGCTGGAAGTGCCTGAATAGTGGAATCTAGAAGATGAGATGCCTAGAGCTGAACCAGAGTAGACTGAGGATAGTGGACAGTTCCTGGAAGAGGGGGCCTGGGTGGGGAGAAGGCGATGGGAAAAGAGGGGAACTGCCAAGTCAGGCTTATGATTTAAACCTGCTCAGAACCCGTGGCCCTCTCAACCCCACCCCACCCCAGAGAAGAACATAGGAGACTGAGTCATTGGGTGGGTGGGACAGGAATGAGTCAGTACCCAAAAGACAGGGGGTCAACCCCGAGAGGGAAGGGGGTGGGGAATGCAGACCAACCCCATCACAGAGCTGTATGAGCCCCTACTTTTCCATGGGAAGGGATGAGAAATTGACTTGGATCACTTGGCATCGTGGCCCACACTTTAAGAGGCAGAGGCAGAAGGATCAGAGTCCCGGCTTCTTTGTCAGTCCTTGGCAGGTTGGAGAAGGTAGTTTAAAGCATGGTTATTGTTTGGTGATAAATTCAGAGGTTGAGGAACAAGGTCTAAAAGGGAATGAGGGTACCAGGTGTGGTGGCACGTGCCTTTAATCCCAGTACTCTGAAGGCAAAGGGAGGAGGATCGCTGTGAGTTCAAGGCCACCCTGAGACCATGTAGTGAATTTCAAATCAGCCTGGGCTACAGTAGAACCCTACCTCAAAAAAAAAGGGGGGGGGGGATGAGGGAGAGGTACTCCAAGGAAGGAAGAGAGGATTGCAGAAGAAATAGTAGAAGGCATTTGGGAGCTGGTCTCCTGGCCATCTGCTGCCCCCTGGCCTTTTCCTAGCCCGGACTTACTTAATTACTCCTTCCCAGTCTTGGGTTCTACCCAGGCCCCCAGAAACCCTCCAGAGCCAAGAGCAACCTGCAGGTTGAAAACTCCTTTTGTGCAGCCTGCATCAGACTCTACTGGCTAAGGGTGGAATACAGATGCTCCTGGGACCACAGGGTTCTAGCTGGGAACAGAAGGAAGAGGTTACTATGCAATCCCCCCCCCCCAAGTGACCACATGTCAGGCCTGGGAGGGGTGAACTGAGTCACTGCAGGGTCACAGCAGGGCCACACATTCCACTTGGGTCCCTATTGACCCTCCTGTACTTCCATCATTCTTCTCCCCATCTCCCTGGCTTGGTGCACCCCCTTCTGGCCTCCAGTAGAATATCTGCAGTTTAAAACCTGGAAATAACAGTGCTTGGGATTTGGTCTTAGCTTTGGTTTTCCGGATGATCTCCTTGAAAAGCCTTAAGATTACTCTGGGAAATATAGGGAGAAACAATATAACGTTTTGGAGATTTAAATTTTTTTAATTATTTATTTGAGAAAGTGACCACAGAAAAACATACAGAGAGAGAGAAAAAAAACAGGCACACCAGGGTCTCTTGCCACTGCAACTGAACTCCAGATGCATGTGTCATTTTGTGCATCCGGCTTTCTGTGTGTACTGGGGAATCATACTGAGGTCAGTGGGTTTTGCAAGCAAGTGCCTTTAAATGGTGAGCCATCTCCCCAGGTTCTTTTTATTCCTTTTTATTTTAATTTTGAGAGAGAGGATGGGCATCCCAGGGCCTTCAGCTGCTGTGAAGGAACTCCAGACACGTGCGCCACCTTGTTCACATGTGCACATTGTGCGCTTGAGTCACTGCATCTGGCATTGTGGGACCTGGAGATACATAATATGGTATGTGTGGCGCATGCACATGTATGTGCCCATGCACTTTATGGTGGCAGGGTACACTTGCCTGAGGTGGCCAAGGGGAAACCCTGGGAGTCCCCTCTATCACTGTTGCAATGGAGTCTTATTTGGGCTAGTGTCTCTTGCTGATCCCAAAGCTTGACCCTTTTCCCCCAACCCCCGCCCCCCCCCCCCCCGCAAGCCCCAGTGATTGTCTGGTCTCTGCTTTTCACGGGACTGGGGTTGCAGACATGTATGACTATGCCCCACAGTTTATGTGGGTCCTGGGGATCCAACTTAAGCCATCTCTCAGGCCTCCTCAGTCCCTCATGGTTGCAGAGGAAGTGCTCTTAACCATGGGGCCAGATCATATCATCATCCCTGAAGGGTTTTTTTTCCCCCAAGGTAGGGTCTCACTCTAGCTCAGGATGACCTGGAATTCACTATGTAGTCTCAGGGTGGCCTCGAACTCATGGTGATCCTCCTACCTCTGCCTCCTGAGTGTTGGGATTAAAGGTGTGAGCCACCATGCTCAGTTCCTGAAGGGATTTTTCTGTTTTCGTTTTTTATTTTTATTTTATTTTATTTTTTTGAGGTAGGCTCTCACTCCAGCTTATCCTGACCTGGAAGTCACTCTGTAGTCCCATGCTGGCTTTGAAGTCACAGTGATCCTTCTACCTGTCTTCCAAATGCTGGGATTAAAGGCGTGTGCCACCTGCCTGGATTTTTTTTTTTTTTTTTTGGAGACATTTCTCACTGTGTAGTCCTGGCTGGCTAGAGCTTGTTATGTAGACCAGGCTGGCCTTGAATTTATAGAATTCCTTCCACCCTCAGCCTCCTAAGAGCTGGGATTATAGGTATACGCCATCATGTACCGTGAATGTCAGAAAAAGAGGGCTGGAGAGATGGCTTAGTGGTTAAACACTTGCCTGTGAAGCCTAAGGACCCCGATTTGAGGCTCGATTCTCCAGGACCCACGTTGGCCAGATGCACAAGGGGGCGCATGCGTCTGGAGTCCCTTTGTAGTGGCTGGCGGCCCTGGCGCGCCCATTCTCTCTATCAGCCTCTTTCTCTCTGTGTCTTTTGCTCTCAAATTAATAAATAAAAAATTTTTAAAATTTAAAAAAAAAGAAACCACAGCTAGGATAAAGGGAGGAGGAACTGGGTTCTAACCCTGCTGGCTGCTTCTCTTAATGCATAAGGCCCCGTCACTCTCACTTTAGCTGGGAGAGGTGGGTGCCCACCACACAATACTCACATGGTGCTGGGTTTTGGTTCTGGCTGATTTCTGATTTTTTTTTTTTTTCTTTTATTCCTCGTGACTATAGAGGAGAACCTGAAGGAGAGTAAACCACATGGAGACACCTCGAACCCACATGACACAAGCCCCAAAGACACACAGAGGAATTCAGGAACTTCTACCACTCCCTATCGGGCCAATGTTGGTGCTGTCCAGGACACTGACATGGTACGGGTAGGAGACGGGGCGGCTGGTGGGGAGAAGAAAGGTTGGCAACTTCCACTGGAGACTGCTCCATGGGCTTGAAGAAGTCTCCCATGGCGGTCCTGGGAGTATGCTCCTGGGGTGCAGAGCCTTCCAACTGTCCCTCCCCAGGGTCCTTGCCGCAGGCACCTGGATGCAGTGCTGCAGCGTCTTCAGGCCGAGGTCTTCCGAGGGGCACACGCACTCTATGTTCCTAACTGTGACCACAAAGGGTTCTACAGGAAGCGACAGGTGAGAGGCCCCTTCCCCGTGCAGGTTCTCTGTCAGGGAGTAAGAAGAGGCTCTTAAAAAGTTGCACAGATGGCTGGAGAGATGGCTTAATGGTTAAGGCGCTTGCCTGCAGAACCTAAGGACCCATGTTCTACTCTCCAAAACCCAAGTTAGCCAGATGCACAAAGGTGAGGCAAGCACGAGGTCACGCTTGACCACTAGGTGGTGCAAATGCCTGGAGTTTGATTTCAGTGGCTGAGGCCCTGGCATGCCAACTCTCTCTCTCTTCTCCCTTTGTCTCTCTCTCTCTCTCTCTCTCTCTCTTGCTCACTGTCTCTGGAAAAAAAAATAGAAAAAAATTTTTTAAATGTTGCACAAAGGCTGGGCATGGTGGTGCATGTCTTTAATCCCAGCACTCAGGAGGCAGAGGTAGAATTGCCATGAGTGGAGGCCTACATAGTGAGTTCCAAGTTAGCCTAGGCTAGAGTGAGACCTTACCTCGAAAAGCTTAAAAGTCATGTTGCACAAAGAGGGTAGAGAGATGGCTCAGTAGGTAAGGCATACCTATGAAGCCCAAGGACCCAGGTTCAGTTCCCTAGTACACATGTATACTAGATACACAATGTGGTACATGCATTTGGGATTTGTTTGTAGTGTCTGGAAGCCCTGGCATGCCCATTCTCTCTTTCCCTCTCCTCCTCCTTCTTCTTTCTCCCTCAAATAAATAAATAATTTTTAAATTTTATTTATTTATTTTGTTCTTTTGAGGTAGGGTCTCACTGTAGTCCAGCTGACCTGGAATTCACTATGGAGTCTCAGGGTAGCCTCAATCTCATGGCAATCCTCCTACCTCTGTCTCCCGAGTGCTGGGATTAAATGCATGCACCACCATGCCCGGCTAAATAAAATATATATTTTTTAAGTTGCACAAAGGGGCTAGAGAGATGGCTCAGCGGTTAAGCACTTGTCTGTGAAGCCTAAGGACCCTGCTCTTCAAGGCTTGATTCCTCAGGACCTACGTTAGCCAGATGCACAAGGGGGCACACACATCTGGAGTTCGTTTGCAGTGGCTGGAGGCCCTGGCGCGCCCATTCTCTCCCTTTCTCTCTCTCTCTTTCTCTCTCTCTGTCGCTCTCAAATAAATAAATAAATAAAAATAATCAAAAAAAATTTTTTAAGTTGCACAAAGAAGCCAGGTGTGGTGGCGCATGCCTTTAATCCCAGCCCTTGGGAGGCAGAGGTAGGTGGACCGCCATGAATTCCAGGTCAGCCTGGACTAGAGCGAGACCTACCTCAAAAACAAACAAACAAACAAAAAATAGTTGCACAAAGACACTGCTCCTGCCTTCCAGGTTCTTCCAACCCTAAGACCCACACAACAAGGCCTGGTGGCACAATCCTCTCATCCCAACCACTTGGGAGCCTGAGGCAGGGGTTGAAAAGTTCAAGGCCTAAAAAGAAAGAGAGCTGGAGAAATGGCTTAACAGTTAAGCCGCTTGCCTGCAAAGGCTAAGGACCCATGTTCTACTCTCCAAATCCCACATTAGCCAGATACACAAAGGTGAGGCAAGTGAAGGTTGCACAGGCCCACTAGGTGGCGCAAGTGTTTGGCGTTCGATTGCCGTGGCTGAGGCCCTAGTGCACCAATTCCCTCTCTCTTTCACTCTAAAGTAAAAATGATTGAGAGAGAGAGAGAGAGAGAAAACGAATAGCCCAGCATGGTGGTACACGCCTTTAATCCCAGCACTTGAGAGGCAGAGGTAGGAGGATCACTGTGAGTTCAGCGCCAGCCTGGGACTACAGAGTAAGTTCCAGGTCAGCCTGGGCTAGAATGAGACCCTACCTCTAATAAAGAAAGATGCCAGGTATGGTGGCACACACCTCTGATCCCAGCAGTTGGGAGGCAGAGGTAGGAGGATCACCATGAGTTCAAGGCCACCCTGAGACTGCACAGTGAATTCCAGGCCAGCCTGGGGTTACAGTGAGACTCTACCTTGAAAAAACAAAAATAAGAAAGGAAGGAAAGCAAACTAGAGAGATGGTTCCGCTCAGATGGTTAAAGGCACTTTCTTGTAAAGCCTGATGACCAGGGTTCTATTTCTCAGTGTCCACATAAAGCCAGATGCACTTAGTGGTCCATGTGTCTGGAATTTGTTTGCAGCAGCAAGAGTCCCTGACATGTGCATACATGCATACATACATATGTGCAAATAAATACAGAGATATTTTTTGAAAATTTTTTTTTGTTTTTTCTGAGGTAGGGTCTCACTCTAGCCCAGGTTGACCTGAACTCATTCTTAGTCCCAGACTAAAACACAGTGATTCTCCTTCCTCTGCCTACCAAGTGCTGGAATTTTAAAGGCCTGTACCATCACACCCAGCTCTAAATTTATGTGTGTGTGTGTGTATGTGTATGTATATATACATATATTTTTAAAAAAAAACATTTTATTTATCTATTTTATTTATTCATTTAACAGAGAGGGAGAGAGAGAGAATAAGAATGGGTGTGCCAGGGCCTCCAGCTGCTGCAAATGAACTCCAGATGCATGTACCACCATATGCATCTGGTTTATGTGGGTGGGACCTGGAGAACTGAACCTGGGTCTTTAGGCTTCACAGTCATATGCCTTAACTGCTAAGCCATCTCTCCAGCCCATAATATATATATTTGTTATTGTTGTTTGTTTTTGTTTTTCAAGGTAGGGTCTCACTCCAGCCCAGGCTGACCTGGAATTCACTGTGTTGTCTCAGGCTGGCCTTGAACTTTCAGCGATCCTCCTACCTCTGCCTCCTAAATGCTGGGATTAAAGGCATGCACCCCCATGCTCAGCTTAAAATTTTTTTATATAAATTTATTTTATTTTATTTATTTATTTGCAATCAGAGAGAGAGAGAGAGAGGAAGGAAGGGAGAATAGAAAGAGAATGGGCATGTCAGGGCCTCTAGCCACTGCAAACAAATTCAGATGCATGTGCCCCTTGTGCATCTGGCTTACGTGAGTTCTGGGGAATCAAACCTGAGTCCTTTAGTTTTGCAGGCAAGTGCCTTAACTGCTAAGTCATCTCTCCAGCCCTTTTAAAATATTTTTAAAGAAAATAGAAAATGAAGCTGGGCGTGGTGACGCACGCCTTTAAACCCAGCACTCAGGAGGCAGAGGTAGGAGGATCACCATGAGTTCGAGGCCACCCTGAGACTCCATAGTGAAATTCCAGGTCAGCTTGAGCTAGAGTGAGACCCTACCTCGTAAAAACGAAAAAAAATATAGAAAATGAAAGTTTAAAGCTTGCCTGGCCTACAGAGTGAATCCAAGGCCAGCCTGGGTGACTTAGTGAGACCTTGTCTCAAAATAAAAAGTAAGGGCTAGAGAGATGGCTTAGCAGTTAAGGTACTTGCTGGCAAAACCAAAGGACCCAGGTTCAATTCTCCAGTGCCTATGTAAAGCCAGATGCACAAGATGGTGCGTGCATCTGGAGTTCATCTGCAGTGGCTAGAGGCCCTAGTGTGCCCATTCTTTCTCTATCTACATCCTTCTCTCTCTCAAATAAATAAAATAAATATTTAAAAGATATATACTGAAGCAAAATAAATATAGCTTTAAAAAGTGAAAAAAGAGCTGGGCGTGGTGGCGCACACCTTTAATTCCAGCACTGGGCGGGGGGGGGGGGGGGGGGCAGACAGGTAGGGGGGTCACTGTGAGTTCAAGGCCACCCTGGGATGACAGTGAATTCCAGGCCAGTCTGGGCTAGAGTGAGACCCTACCTTGAAAAACCAGCAAAAAAAAAAAAAAAGGACTAGAGTAGAGTGGAAGAGTCTTGTCTAGTAAATGCAAGGCCTTGAACTTGGTGCCCTCTCTCCCCCCACATACAAAAGGAAGAAGGATCAGTCAGTACAGTAGAGGACTTGGTCACCACTACCCACCTAGAAATGGCTTCTAAGTGGCCCTTACACTAGAGCCTTTTATATTTGGGATGGTGAGGTAAGAAAGGCCAGCCTGAGCAACTTAGTAAGATCTTGTCTCAAAATAAAAAGTGAAAAAGGAAGGCTGAGGTAAGAGGGTTGCCATGAGTCAGCCTAGGCTACACAGTCGGTTCCAGGTCAGTCCAGGTTAGAGTGAGACCCTGCCTCAAAAAGTAAATAAAAGCTGGGCGTGGTGGTGTATGCCCAGCATTCAGCAAGCAGAGGTAGGATTACCATGAATTTGAGGCCACCCTGGGCATGCACAGGGAATTTAGGTTAGCCTGGACTAGAGTGACACCCTACCTCAAAAAGACAAAAACAAAGAAGTAGATAAAGACAATGGGGAATCATCTGGAGTCCTGCCCGAGCAGCTGACCGCAGACTTTCTAAGTTGGTAGGTCTGGGGTGGACTTGAGAACATAATTTCTAACACATTAGTGATGCTGGTTCTGTACTTCCAAACTACTGCTTTTATTTTATTTTTATTTATGAGACAGGGAATGGGCAATCAAAGCCTGTAGCCACTGCAAACAAACTCCAGACACATGTGCCCAGGCCCTTGGCTTTGCAGGCAAGCGCCTTAACCACGAAGTCATCTCTCCAGCCCCAAAACTACTGTTTTGACCCAGCAGAATCGGTCCATCTTAGCACTTAAGCCTCTGAGCCATCTCCCCAGCCCTCCCTAGACATTTGTAGATGTTTCTTCTGCTGGAAGCTGTAGAACACGCACCTGATCTGTATGCCTCTCTCCTCAGTGTCGTTCTTCCCAGGGGCAGCACCGTGGCCCCTGTTGGTGTGTGGATCGTATGGGCCAGCCTCTGCCAGGGTCTCCAGATGGCAACTCGCTCTGCCCTGCCGGGAACAGTGGCTAAAGCTAGGTAGGAGCTGCAGAGCCGCTGGCAAGAGCATGGGGCTGTCATCTGTAAAATGAGGAGTAACATGGGGGCTGTGAGCCCCAAGATCTCCCTTCAGGCCCTATCCCATTTGGTACCCTCACTCCTGGGCCTTTACACATCGATTTGGAAAGATTGTTGTTGGGAATACTAATAAAGCTGTGTTGGAGGTACCTGGCCTATGTCTCTGTATCCATCTGTCAGTCCTGAAGTCCCGGGGCCTCTTTCTACTCTCTTGGCAGCCCACATAGCATTTCTTCCTTCCTAGTGGACTGCTACTAGGGTCCTTCCCGCTGTGTTTAGAATCCAGAAGACAGAGCCCTCCAGCCTTATCCAGCTTCCGCAGCTCCCAGGAGTCTGGGCATGAAGAGCTGCAGAGATCACAGCTTCCATAGGAGAGGGCAACTTTGTTTCCAGCTCTGATCTTTGGACTTAAGGGGAAGGGAAGGATTAATGGTTAATCCCCAGCAGGAACTCAGGAAAATAGACTCAGGTCGCTTGCAGCTCCACTTCCCTGATGAAAAGGAAGGGACGTGCTGTCCTATGATTCAGGCTCTGACCTGCATGACTTTTCTTTGCACTAATGTGTGGTAGGGACTTTTTGCTCCTTTTCTTTTTTTTCCCCCCAGAAGCGATATAAAAGTTTGGGTCACTTTCCTGAAATTACGTAGCTATAGAATGATGGAAGGAGGTGTGTACCTGCTTCTCCCACACAAGACAATACCTGGTACTTCTTCAGTGCTTGAATAAACACGGGCTTGACCTTTCTCCCTACTCGCTAGCACACGGTGTAGGGACGAGCTAACATTCAGGGGCCCTGGGTGCCCACCATTTCCTGGAGGAGGCCACAGCAACATGCTTGGCCACAAATACGGCCTGCATCAGAATATGGTTGTTCAATATAACCCCACATCTCACCTGGTAGTTTTAGGAAGCTGAATACGCCTTATTTGAAGATGTTCCTGGCCCCTCCCCGGCTGACAGCCTGCAGGAAGAGAGGCTGCAAGGAGCCATGCTACGTGATAAGCGGCAGAAAAGCTTATTGCCAGCCTTGGGTACAAACTCACTCCCAAACAGAGGGCCAGAGCTGGTAGTGGTGATCAGGTGCAAAGGGCTGGAACCATAGCTGTGACACCCGGCCGAGAGCGGAGCCCGGAACCTACCTTTCAGATAACCTATCTAACCCACAGCGCTCGCCCTCCGGAAGGACTTTAGTCTCTAGAGCTGCCAGCTGGGCTGATTGGGCCAAGAGCTCAGTAGGCAGGCTGAGAAGGAGGGAGCCCGCGGCTCCAGGGTGGCATCATGGAGCCTAGGGGTGCCAGGCTGCGGAGGAGAGAAGGGCAGGTGGGGGAACAGGATGAGCGACCCTCTGGAGAAGGTGAGCCACCCCTCGCCCCTGGGGGACATACAACTCAGGCCAGGCGGGAACGCACTGTTGAGTCTCCTGCTCTCTGACTTCAACCTTTCTTGCTGTCCTGGGAAGAAAGGGAAGGAAGAGTCTCCACACCACCCAGCCGGGTGACAGAGGACAAAAGGATGTTCAGAGCCATGGCCTTGCCCGGTGCTGGTGACTCTACTTCAGAGGGTGAATGGAGTAGCTACCATTTCCCTTGACCCTTTTTGTCAATGGCCTCCTCACCTCCAGTAGAAGTAACTTCCCTTGGTTGGGCGTGGTGGTTTGTGGCTTTAATCCCAGCACCTGGGAGACAGAGGATCACTATGAGTTTGAGGCCAGCCTGGGGCTACAGAGTGAGTTCCAAGTCAGCCTGGGGGCAAGGGAGACCCTACATGGGGGAAAAAAAAAAAGAAGATCCAGGTGTGGTGGTGCAATATCAGCACTAGGGAGGCAGAGGTAGGAAGATCATCATGATTCCAGGCCGCCCTGAGACTGCATAGCGAATTCCAGGTCAGCCTGGACTAAAGTGAAACTCTACCTCAAAAAAAAAAAAAAAACCTGAAAGAAGGAAAGAACTTTCCTGTCTAGTCATTCCACTCATGATACTAGATATTGACTAACGGGGGGGGGGGGGGTAGGGAGGTTGGAGGGAGCACAGAAACACATCCTGGACTGAGGGCACCTCAGGTTCTGCAGAGCCCTGGCTCCCCCTGCTTCAGTATCCCCCTCCTCCTAGGAAACTCTGAGACACACAGAGCCCCAGACTTGGTGCAATGGACCCGACATATGGAGGTAAGGGACCATAAAGAGGACAGGAGTCAGGATGGACAGATCTTAGGGGTGGCAGGAGGAAGGGGTGAGGACTGGCTTGGTGATAAAAGGATGATTTGCTCTCAAGTTCAAAGATCAGGTTAAGATGGAAGAGTTTGAAACAGGTCTTCAGGACAAGGACCAAAAGTCGGCTAGGGTAGCGCCTTCCTGTTAGTTCATATGGCTAGAGATCAGAAGAAGTCAGAGAATGAGGATCAGATACCTGGCTCGAATTCTGACCCAAGGAATAGGAGCCTGGCTCCTACTGTCATTCCTTTCTTTTTGTCTTTGCGATGAGGTTCTCACTGTGTTGCTCAGGATGGGCTTGAACTTGTGATCTTCCTGCCTCAGCCTCCCTAGTAGCTGGGATTATAGTCAGACGGGTCACATCCAGCCAGCTTTGGCTGTGGCTGTTGATTTTCACTGCTGCCCTAGGAAGCCAGATCAGAGGTTGGGGAAACTCTGGTCAGGGGTCATGGCTTGTCACCTTTCTATCCCTAGCACTTAGCACTGGGCCTGGCTCAGAGAGAAACTCAGTGAATGTTTGGAGAGTGAAAGGAATAACGGGTTGGCTGAGGAGTCGTGAGCTCTGGCCTGGGCTTTGTCCTGCAGGCTGTGAAGACACAGTTGCTGGAGCAAGCACAGGGACAACTGGCTGAGCTGCTGGATCGGGCCATGTGGGAGGCCAGGCAAACCTGCCCCCAGCAAGACAGACCTCTGCCCTCCACTGCCCCAGGCCCTATGAGCCCGTGAGTCAGGATCCCAAGGGTGGGAATGATGGTGGGTGCTTCTTCATCAGCAAGGTCACTAGCTATGGACCTGCACAGTCTTGGCATGACCCTGTCTTTAGCGCCCCCCACCTTCTCTCCTGATCACCTGGTCCTCTTGACTCTGGTCTACACCTTCAGGGCTTTTTGCTCTGCTATGGCCCTTGGCTTCCAAGTGTTAACCTGCCACATGGTGCTGTTCTCCCTCTACCCTTTGCCTTCTCCTTTTGGGGCCTAGGCCTGAAAACTGTCTCAATATTCAGGACCCAGGAGCCTTCCCTTGGGAAGCAGAAAGTTTTCATCAACCGAAAGTCACTGCTTGAGTAAGTCAGGGTGAGAACGAGGGGCTGGAGAAGGAGAAGGGGTTTCAGCTGGGGGTGTAGGACTCCATAATTCTCATGCTAGGTGCTAGACAGTCTGCTGGGGACAGGGAACTTTGTCCAGGGCTGGGTAACACATAGTTCTAAATCAGCAAGCTCCCCACCTCCATGTGTATAATGGGAGCTTGCCGAAGGGCCCTTGAGCACCTCCCTCTCCCCCCTGACCTTCCAATCCTTCCCTCCAGTGAGCTGATGGAGATACAGCATTTCCGCACCATCTACCACATGTTCATTGCTGGCCTGTGTGTCTTGATCATCAGCACCCTGGCCATCGACTTCATTGATGAGGGCAGGTAGGTTCCTCCCACTCAGAACAGGCACCGGCCTGACTAGTTTGCCTGATTCCCTTCCCCATGTCCTACCTGCTTCCTGAGAGTAATCTTACCTTGAGTCAGATGCAGGCGCGCGCGTGCGTGCGTGTAGACACACACCCATGCACACCCACACATGCTTTCCACGTTAGTTCTGGCCAGTTGAAGTAGCCTTCATTGACTCCCTGACTCAGTCACTAGTGCTGAGGCCAGACAGGCGAGGGGGCAGCCCCTATGCTCACCTATGAGCCACGCCCCATCTCATGGGCTTCACAGGCAAGTGCCTTAACTGCTAAGCCGTCTTTCCAGTCCCCCCCGCCCCACCTTTTTTGAGGTAGGATCTTGCTGCAGCCCAGACTGACCTGGAATTCACTTCATAGTCTCAGGCTGCCCTCGAACTTATGGCAAGCCTCCTACCTCTGCCTCCCAAGTGCTGAGAATAAAGGTGTGTGCCACCACGCCTGTCCCCACCCCTCCTTTTTTTTTTAAATATTTAAGCAGAGAGAAAAGAGATAGGGAGAGAGAGGAGAGAAAATGGACATACTAAAGGCTTCTAGCCATTGCAAATGAATTCCAGACGCATGCACCTCTCTGTGTACCTGGCTTTGTATGGGTATAGGGGAATCAAACCCTGGTTCTTAGGTTTTGCAGGTAAGTGCCTTAATCGCTGGGCCATCTTTCTAGCCCAGCTTTTTGTTTTGTTTTGTTTTTGTTTAGTTTGATTTGTTTTTACAAGGTAGAATCTCGCTCTAGGTCAGGATGACCTGGAATTCACTATGTAGTTTCAGGGTGGCCTCAAACTTATGGTGATTCTCCTACTTCTGCCTCCTGAGTGCTAGGATTAAAGACATGTGCCACCACATCTGATTTTTTTTACATTATTTTTTTTAAAACATTTTTTTGTTCATTTATTTATTTATTTATTTGAGAGCGACAGACACAGAGAGAAAGACAGATAGAGGGAGAGAGAGAATGGGCGCGCCAGGGCTTCCAGCCTCTGCAAATGAACTCCAGATGCGTGCGCCCCCTTGTGCATCTGGCTAACATGGGACCTGGGGAACCGAACCTCGAACCGGAGTCCTTAGGCTTCACAGGCAAGCGCTTAACTGCTAAGCCATCTCTCCAGCCCTACATTATTTATTCCTATTTATTTAAAAACATTTTTTTGTTCATTTTATTTATTTATTTATTTGAGAGAGAGAGAGAATGGGCATGCCAGGGCCTCCAGCCACTGCAAACGAACTCCAGACACATGCGCCCCTTGTGCCTCTGGCTAACATGGGTCCTGGGGAATCGATCCTCAAACTGGGGTCCTTCACAGCAAGTACTTAACCGCTAAGCCATCTCTCCAGCCTATACATTATTTTTAGACAAGGCCTTGCTGTGTAGCCTACATTAGCCTGAGACTTACTATTCTCCTGCCTCAACATCCCAAGTAGCTAGGATTTCAAATGTGTGCCAGTACACTTAACCTAGGCAAGCACGACACTAAATACTGCATCATTAGCCTAGTCTACAATTACAGACACTCTCAAAGAACTCAACTAATGAAAAGCCAAAGTTCATCTCAATGCTTCCTATCCTATTGCTGCCGTAATGAGCCCATCTACAACACTGTATAATCCACCGAGGGCTCTAAGAGTCATTTAGAATCAAATCCATTCCATAGCCATGTCTACTGAAGACAGAGGAGCAAAACGCCTTCAGAGAGATGGGCATGGTGGCTCACGCCTTTAATCCCCAGCACTCAGGAGGCAGAGGTAGGAGGATCACCATGAGTTCAAGGTCATCCTGAGACTACAGAGTGAATTCTAGGTCAACCGGGGCTAGAGTGAGACCCTACCTCAAAAAACAAACAAACAACAACAACAACAAAAAAAACACTTTCAGAAATGGGGCTGTACAACCTATCAAGACCCCTCAACTCATCTGCCCCTTTGAGGAAGGGGACAGAATGGGTTATACTGTGTTTTCCCTTCCCCCCTCCAAGGTTGATGCTGGAGTTTGACCTACTGATCTTCAGCTTCGGACAGCTGCCCTTGGCGCTGGTGACCTGGGTCCCCATGTTCCTGTCAACTCTGCTGGCACCCTACCAGGCCCTGAGGCTGTGGGCCAGGCCTGGGGCCAAGGGCCTGTGGATTCTGGGGGCAGGCCTGGGCTGCACCCTGTTGGCGGCCCACGCAGCAGTGCTCTGTGTCCTCCCTGTCTACGTGGCCGTGGGGCATCAGCTCCCGCCGGCCTCCCGCTGTGTGCTGGTCTTTGAGCAGGTGAGGATGAGGCCTGCTACAGGACAAGGGGACCTGGGGACCATTTCTGCAGAGTGGACCCTGAAGCACTGAAACAGTACCAGCTGGGGCGGAGCTGATAATTGGGGGTGAAGTCTGCTTGGAGGAAGGCAGAACCTGCAAGTTCCAAAGAAAGCAAATGACAGCGGCTGCTAGGCAACAGTCTGTCCCTGTAGGGTCTCAGGGGATGAGGGGAGGGCTCTTCTGTCCCCTTTACCTTTCCAAGAGGGAGGGAAGGTAGAAAGGGCTGTGATCGGATAGCTCTGAATGGCTGATTTGCCTCTGCTAAGTAAGAGCACAGGATGGTTAAGTGATATGCTCAGAGGCACACAGTAAGTTGACCTCCTTTCCCTTCCACCTCAGGTCAGACTCCTGATGAAAAGTTATTCCTTCTTAAGAGAATCTGTGCCCAGGATCCTTTGTGCCAGAGGAGGTGAGGGGTTCTGCTGGCCCACCGGGGACTCGATCCTCTTCACTGGCTGGATGAAGCAGCAGTTGCAGGGTCCCTTACCAAGCCCGTGTTGTCCGCCAGACATGGCCTTGTGGCTTAGTCATGAGAGTTCTCAGGCCCCGTCTCTGAGAGACCTGTTTGGATATCCACGACTTGTGGTGCCTTCCTGTCCCCCACCCCAGCCTGGAAACACACAGGGAATGAGACCCTCACGTGAGGGAGTCAGGGGCAAAGTGAGAATGGGACCTGTGGCTGCCAAAGAAAGCTCTAGCTGCCCTAGGTCCTGCACTGGGAGATGGGGTGCCTGGAATAGAAGCAAAAGGTGGGAAGGTGATCAAGGGCAGCTTCAACCCTGCCTGCATCCCGGCCCTAGTCCCCACCTCTCGCCCATCAGCATCACACCCATCCATCCCTCTGATTCACCAGCTGCCAGTCCTGGCTCTCTCCCCTCACCCTCCTGACCTACCCTTCACCTTCCTCCCCAGGTAAGGGCACCTGGGTCCCCAGTTTCTCCAGCTACCTCTATTTCCTCTTCTGCCCCACACTCATTTACAGAGAGACATACCCCAGGTAAGACCCTTATGCTCCCTCCCCAATCACTCAGGGAAGAAAAGAAGAGGCAGGCTCCCTTCTTCCTTGCTCAGCCCATTCCCGCACTAACAACATCCAGCTGTCCAGACCTGCCCAGTCCTGTACACTTACGTCCTCATTTTAGTGCCGAATAGTCTATGCTGCCCAGGAAACTCTGGATCATTGAGAACCTTCGATGACACCCAAGCATAACATACACTCACTGTATGTGTTCGGAAAAATCCAAAGGGTTCTTTCTAGACCCCACCACCCCCAGCTAATCCACCTGAGCAGTGAAGGGGGCTGTGGAGAGGGCCAAAAGCCTGGGTGGGGAACATATGCATGAACAGATGACAGTTAATATTAACCCTGTTGCTTTGGCAGGACCCCCAGCGTCAGGTGGAATTATGTGGCCAAGAACTTTGCCCAGGTCTGAAGATGGAGTAGAAAATGGCCAGCAGTGATTAGTGGTTGCTGGGAGCATTCCCGGGGGAGGGGGAAGGGAGGAACACCTGGGCAGGAGGCAGAGAGGCTGGTAGGCGTCTACCAGTCCCCGTGCCCCTGTTAAAGTCATGTGTCACTCACTCTGTCCGCAGGCCATGGCCTGTGTGCTTTATGCCTGCTTTATCCTGGGCCGTCTCTGCGTGCCCGTCTTTGCCAACATGAGCAGGGAGCCCTTCAGCACTCGTTCCCTGGTGCTCTCCATCCTGCATGCCACGGGTCCGGGTAAGCCCTCTAATATGGTAGCAGAGGGTTCCACGTTGCCCAAGAGAAAGTCTTGCTCAGCTCCTGCCTTCAGAATCAGCACCCTTCTAAATTCCCTCACACAGCTCCCTCCTGTCCTCTCTTCAGTCTCCTGACCCCGCTCCCCACATCTTCATCTTTCCACCCCCTAACTCCAGTGCCCAGGAGAGCTACCCTCTTCCTGAAAATGAATCGCTCCCAATCCTGTTTCAAAAACCCAGTATTAAACCAGGTGTCATGATGCACACCTTTAATCCCAGCACCCAAGAGGCAGAGGTAAGAGGATCACTGTGAGTTCAAGACTGCCCTGCCTCAGACTACATAATGAATTCCAGGTCAGACTCGGATAGTATGAGATTTTACCTCGGGAAAAAAAGAAAAAAATCCTGTGCTAGCCAGGCATAGTGGTGCATGCTTTTAATCCCAGCATTTGGGAAGCAGAGGTAGGAAGATTGCTGTGAGTTCGAGGCCAGCCTGGGACTGCAGAGTGAGTTCTAGGACAGCCTTGGCTAGACTGAAAACAAAACAAAACACAAATCCAGTGCCAGCCAGGCATAGTGCTCATGGCCTTAACACCAGCACTCTGTAGGCTGAAGTAGGAGGGAGAGATGTCAATTCAAGGCCAACCTGGACTACAAAGTAAATTCCGGGTCTGTCTGGTCTAAAGTGTAATCCTGCCTCAAAAAACAAACAAGGGGCTGGGAAGATGGCTTAGTGGTTAAGGTGCTTGCCTGCAAAGCCAAAGGACCCAGGTTCGATTCCCCAGGACCCATGTAAGCCAGATGCACAAGGTGGCACATGCATCTGTTAATCCCAGTGTGTTAATGCCAGCACTCGGGAGGCAGAGGTAGGAGGATCATCGTGAGTTTGAAGCCACCGAGACTACCTAGTGAATTCCAGGTCAGCCTGGGTCAGAGTGAGACCCTACCTCGAAAAACCAAAAAAATAAAAAATAAAAAAATCCAGATATTTTACCCTTGTTCTGCCTTTCAGGGACCTTTCCCATGTAGCTCCAGTCCATCTTTTCATCCTACCATAAATCCAGCCATCCCTGAAAGACTCTGAGGTCACACTATCCACTTAACTTAGAATGTGCTTATTTTCTCAAGACTCTTTCCTTTTCTATACTGGGTATTGAACCTAGGGCTTCCCACTTGTTAGGCAAATGCTTACCCACTGAGCTATATTCCTGGTTTTCTTCTTCTTCTTCTTCTTTTTTTTTTTTGCACGCGTGTGTGTGAGTAGTATCTGTGGTACAATGTGTCTACATGTGTGTGCATGTGGGTGAATAAACATGTATGCGGAGAGCAGAGAACTTCAGGTGTTTCCCCTCCATCACTCATACACATGTTTCCTGGAGAAAGAATCTCAATGATTCTGGAGGTTGCCATTTTTTAAAAGATTTATTTATTTATGAGAGAGAGAGAGAGAGAGAATGGGCATGTCAGGGCCTCCAGCCACTGCAAACGAACTCCAGACACATGCGCCACCTTGTGCATCTGGCTTATGTGGGACCTGGAGAATCAAACCTGGGTCCTTAGGTTTCCCAGGCATACACCTTACCCACTAAGCCCTCTCTGCAGCCCCGGAGCTTGCAATTTTAGCAAGCTCCAGCATTTCTCTGCTCTGCTTCCCATAGGACTGGGTTTACAAACATGCATAGCCTTGCCTAGCTGTTTACATGGGTGCTAGGGAATCAAACTTGGGGTCTCAGACCCCCACAGGCCAAATGCTTATGCAGGAAGCACTCTTACCTGCTCCATCCTGATCCATCTCTCCAGCTCAGCAACCCCTCCCATTTTTTTTTTTTTTTTCTAGGTAAGGTCTCACTCTAGCCCAGGCTGACCTGGAATTCACTATATAGTCTCAGGATGGTCTCAAACTCACAGCGATCGTCCTACCTCTTCCTCCCAAGTGCTGGGATTAAAGGTGTGTTCTACCATGCCTGGCTTTCAGCCCCCCCCCCCGCCTTTTTCCACTTAATTTTTAAAAAATAATTAATTAATTATTTTTGGTCTAGGTATAGTAGCACACATCTTTAGTCCCAGCACTCAGTAGACAGAGGTAGAAGTTATCAATGAGCTCGAGGCCAGCCTAAGACTACATAGTGAATTCCAGGTCAGTCTGGGCTACAGTGAGAGACTTCTACCTCAAATAAAAAAAGCCAGGCGTGGTGGCGCACGCCTTTAATCCCAGCACTTGGGAGGCAGAGGTAGGAGGATCACCTTGAGTTCAAGGCCACCCTGAGACTACATAGTGAATTCCAGGTCAGCCTGGGCTAAAGTGAGACCCTACCTCAAAAAAACAAAATAACCAAACAGACACAATTTTTTTTTTCAAGTTTGTTTGCAAGGAGAGAGAGAGAGGAGGAGAGAGAATGAACCAGGGCCTCTTGCCACTGCAACTGAACTCCAGATGCATGTACCGTTTTGTGCATCTGGGGAATTGAACTCAGGTTGTCAGACTTTTCAAGCAAGTGCCTTTAACTACTGAGTCATCTCTCCAGGCCTTCTTTTTCATTTTTTATTTTGAAACAAGGTCTCTCTAAATTGCCTAGGCTGCCCTTGAACTCACTCTTGTAGCCCAGGTAGGCCTTCAAGTTATTTTTTTTTTCCCAAAGGTAGGGTCTCACTCTATCCCTTGGAATTCTGTAGTCCCAGGCTGTCCTCAAACTCACAGCAACCTTCCCACCTCTGCCTCCCAAGTGCTGGGGTTAAAGGCATGAGCCACCATGCCCTACTCACCAACTTTTTATTTATTTATTTTTAATGCTTATGTTTGTTTTTGAGACAGGGTTTTACTCTGTAACCTAGGCTGGCCTCAACATCACAATTACCACCAAGCCTGGCTTGGAATGTCCATTCCCTACTTTCCAGCCATGGAATTCTTATTCCTTCTTAGAGGCTCATGGCTGAAGTGCCTCTCTCTGGGAAGCTTTTTTTGTTCTGTTTTTTTCAAGGTAGGGTTTTGCTCTAGCCCAGGCTGACATGGAATCTCAGGCTGGCCTTGAACTCTTGACTGTCTTCCTACATCTGCCTCCCAAATGCTGGGGTTAAAGGCATGAGCCACCACGTCTGGCTCCCTCCTTCCTTCCTTCCTCCTCTTTTTTCTTTGTTTCCTTCTATCTTTTTGGTTTTTCAAAGTAGGGTCTTGCTCTAGCCCCGGCTGATCTAGAATTCATTTTGTAGTCTCAGGGTGGTCTCGAACTCACTGTGATCTTCTTGCTTCTGACTTCTGAGAACTGGGATTAAAGGAGTGTGCTACCAAGCCTGGATTCTCTTTCTTTCTTTTTGAGATAGTCTCACTGTGTTGTACTCAGGTTACCTTTAAACTCCTTGGCTCAAGTGATTTTTCTCATTTCAGCCTCATGCCCAGCTAAGTCTTTTCTTAGCCACCACTATGGTGATCCACCCACCTCTTGCCCTGGACTCTCCAGGACATCACTGGCCACCATGATTAGCTCCTATTACAAATGAGCTTGATTCATTCATGTTGGGCCTATCACTCTGATTTTGCCTCTGAGTGTATGTTCCAACCACTATGTGAAATTCCCAAAGACTTCATGATTATGTATTTCTGATTTTCTTGGCAGGGAGTAGGTGCCAAGTAAACATTCACTAGCAAAAGGGTGAATTAAGGAATGAATGACTAGGAGAATGAGGAATGAATGTTTGCTAGGCGCCGGGCATGGGTGGCTGGGCAGGGGCTGTAGCGAGCCTGGCCAGGGCTGAGGGCCCTTGCAGCTCTTGTCCTGCCCACCAGGCATCTTCATGCTGCTCCTCATCTTCTTCGCCTTCCTGCATTGTTGGCTCAATGCCTTTGCTGAGATGCTGCGGTTTGGAGACAGGATGTTCTACCGGGTGAGGCCTGGTCAAAGGCCAGCTGGGAGCCGCAGGCAGGGCGGGCGTGGGGTGGCAGGGTGGTACCCCATTGGTGGTGGTGGTCTCCTGCAGCAAACAGTGCGGCACCTCAGGACATGAGGCTGTCACCACCCCCACATGGCTGGACAGCCAGGGCTAAGGACTTTTGTGTGAATGGTGCCTCAGTATCTTCTGTTCCTGGGGGTGGGGGGCAAGGGAGAAGAAGGGGCTCCAGTCCTGAAGAGGAGCTGGGAGAGAGCTGGCGTCTCCCACCTCTGGGAGGACATGGCAGAGGGAAAGGTAGGAGAAGCTGGGCACTGGGATCTCACTTCTTTCCCTCCCTAACTCCTCTTCCTCTCCAGGACTGGTGGAACTCCACATCCTTCTCCAACTACTACCGAACCTGGAATGTGGTGGTCCACGACTGGCTCTACAGCTACGTGTACCAGGACGGGCTGAGGGTATGGCCTGTGCAGCTCCCGCAGTCCTCAGTTCCAAGAAAGGGGCATCTGTGGTGCCCTCTCCTTCCCTCACTCAGAGCCAGCTACCTTGTCCAGATCTAAAGGCCCTGTTGAGTTTACCTATCTTCATTCTAACAACCTAAGGGGTGGAAAGTCTGCCTTGTGACCTGACTTCCTTATCCTCAATTTCATCCTTAAAGCATTTCCCATTCTTAGCTTTTTGAAGGAGCATCTAGCAATTTTCAGGTGCCAAAAGTTTTTACATACACTTAATCAGCACAGTCACACTGAGAAGTACAGATTATGACATCCTCACTTTAAAACCACATGGTGGGGCTTGAGAGATGGCTTAGCAGTTAAGCGCTTGCCTGTGAAGCCTAAGGACCCCGGTTCGAGGCTCAGTTCCCCAGGACCCACGTTAGCCAGATGCACAAGGGGGCGCACGCGTCTGGAGTTCGTTTGCAGAGGCTGGAAGCCCTGGCGCGCCCATTCTCTCTCTCTCCCTCTATCTGTCTTTCTCTCTGTGTCTGTTGCTCTCAAGTAAATAAAAATATTAAACAATTTATTAAAACATAAAAATATTAAAAAATAAAATAAAACCATATGGTGGCGCACACCTTTAAACCCAGCACTCGGAAGGCAGAGGTAGGAGGATCACCATGAGTTCAAGGCCACCCTGAGACAACATAGTGAATTCTAGGTCAGCCTGGGCTAGAGTGAGACCCTACCTTGAAAAACAAAAAACAAACAAACAAAAAATCACAGTAGTCATGATGTGTGCCTATAGTCACCACACTTGAAAGAGAAAAAAAAAAGCAAGATTGCCTTGAGGTCAAGGCTAGTCTACATAGCTAGACTTTGTCTCCCAAACAAAAACCAATAAAAGCTGGCAGCTGGCAGTATGAGGATCACTGTGAGTAGATCAGGGAACTACAGAGTGAGGGTTTGGTCAGCATGGGCTCAAGTGAGACCTTACCTCAAATCATCATAGCTAAGGTTGGGTGGGTTAGCATAATACATTTTTTTGTTGTTGTTTTGTTTTTTGAGGTAGGTTCTCACTCTAGCCCAGGCTGACCTGGAATTCACTATGGAGTCTCAGGGTGGCCTTGAACTCACAGTGATCCTCCTACCTCTGCCTACTAGTGCTGGGATTAAAAGCGTGTGTCACCACGCCTGGCTCTAGAATAATACGCTTTTTAAAAAAATACTTATTTATTTATTTGACAGAGAAAGTGGGGAGAGAGAGAATGGGCACGCCAGGGCCTCCAGCCACTGCAGATGAACTCTAGATGCATGCACGCCCTTGTGCAGCTGGTTAACGTGGGTCCTGGGGAATCGAACCTGGGTCCTTTGGCTTTGCAGGCAAACACCTTAACTGCTAAGCCATCTCTCCAGCCTTAGAATAACACTCTCAAATGAGACTCATGTGGGCCCCTCCTCACCCCAGAGCCCATGATCTTTCCACGGTCACACTTACCCCTGGCGTCCTTGAGGAGGGCGCTTCCTGCAGGGGCTGTGGAGACCTGCTCCTCTCCTCTCCTCACGCCACTGCTCCTCTCCTGGCAGCTCCTGGGTGGCCGGGCCCGAGGCGCGGCCATGCTGGGTGTGTTCCTGGTATCAGCGATCGTGCATGAGTACATCTTCTGCTTCGTGCTGGGGTTCTTCTACCCCGTCATGCTGATGCTCTTCCTTGTCTTTGGGGGTGAGCTTGGCCTCTGGGCCCCAGAAGGAAGGCCTCTGGTGGGAGGATCCCAGACTATCCAGGAGGCTGTGGGGTCTAGGCAGCAGACAGGAAGGAGGTGTGCGTGCAGAGTATTTGGATGGGGGACCATAGCTGTGGTGTGGTTGGGAGCTCCTACGTGAGATACCAGGAGTCCTGGTTTTGCACTGGTTTTGCACTGGTCACTTGAGACCTCTGGAAGTCTCTAGAGCTGGGTTCAAGAGCTTCCTAGGGGGAGGGAGGGACTTCTGTTTCATCACTTCCCAGGCTTTGGCATGGACAGGAAGCAAAACACAAGGCCCAGGGACCGGGAGCTGGAGTGACAGCCTGTCTCTTGCCCCAGGGCTGCTGAACTTTACCATGAATGACCAGCACACAGGCCCCGCCTGGAACGTCCTGATGTGGACCTTGCTGTTCCTGGGCCAGGGCATCCAGGTCAGCCTGTACTGCCAGGAGTGGTATGCCCGGCGGCACTGTCCCCTGCCGCAGGTAAGGTGTCACAGCCATCTCTCAGTCCCCCATCTGGGAAGATGTCCCCACCTGGCCCTGTTGCCATGGCCAGGGACAGGGTCTGGCTGCCTGGGGAAGAGGGAGCACTCAGGTTTGTATGCACAGGTGGGTCACCACAAGTGACCTTATGATATAACCTTCTCTGTCACAGACGACTTTCTGGGGGATGGTGACACCTCGTTCTTGGTCCTGCCACCTCTAGAGGTCAGGGTCCTGATGGCGCCGTCGATCCCTCCTGCGAAGACTGGGGTGAGCTCACCTCGCTGTATCCTCACACCCCACGCTGAGCCAAGGGCCTGTGCCCAGGACCTGCCGGGAGACCAAAGGGACTTGTGTCCCCTCAGCATGCAGTGACCCTTCAGCACCCGTCCCTCTGCAGGGATCGAGCACAGGTCACCTTCCTACCCATGGCTGTCCAGACCTAGAGAGGCTGGAGGGACCTTACAAATTTGGTGAATGGGGCTGGGGCTCAGAGAAACCACAGCTACCAATGCTTAAGAAGGGTTTCTTCCTGGACTTTCTACTCTTCCCAATACAATAAAATTTTTATCTCCTTTTTTACTCATTCATTCATCATTTGTTGAAGGTCCACATCATTTTTTGTTTGTGCGTATGTGCATAATATGTGTGGGTGATGTGTGTGTATATAACTTTTGTTTATTTTTATTTATTTATTTGAGAGCGACAGACAGAGAGAAAGAGAGAGAATGGGCATGCCAGGGCCTCCAGCCACTGCAAACGAACTCCATATGCATGCTCCCCCTTGTGCATCTGGCTAACGTGGGTCCTGGGGAATCGAGCCTCGAACCAGGGTCCTTAGGTTTCACAGGCAAGCACTTAACTGCTAAGCCACCTGTATATATTGTTATTTGAGGTAGGATTTTTGCTTGAACCCAGGCTGCCCTGGAGTGAGACCCTACTTTAAAAAAAAAAAAAAACGTTGGACTTGGGAGGCAAAGGTAGGAGGATCACATTGAGTATGAGGCCACCCTGAGACTACATAGTGAATTCCAGATTGGCCTGGGCTACAGTGAGACCCTACCTCAGAAAACCAACCAACCAACCAAATAAAAAAAGATGTGTACCACCACTCACGGATTTAATGTCGGTACTTCAATCACGGTCACCCTTTCTTATCCCCCACCCCATCCCGCTGATCCCCTTCCTCTTCCCAACTAATCTCCTTTCTACTTTCATGTTTTTGGTACAGGATGTGTGAGACAGAGAGAGAGAGAGATCCACTGAGTTAAGTTGTTGCTTGCATAAGCATAGGTAGGTGTCATTTACTATGGCATGGGCAGTTTACCCATGGCTGTGCCACTGAAGAAAATCCCCCTCCCCAAGCAAAAGTCCTCAGGGAGAAATGGGACCTAATGAACCTCTACTCCTACATTTTGTCAACTTTTTTGTTTTTTGAGGTAGGGTTTCACTTTAGCCCAGGGTGACTTGGAATTCACTATGTAGTCTCAGGGTGGCCTCGAACTCACAGCAGTTCTCCTACCTCTGCCTCCTGAGTGCTGGGATTAAAGACATGCACCACCAGGCCTGTCCCTTAGTGAGCATTTTTAAATACTTTTGTTATTTGTTTTTTTCTAGGTTGGGTCTTGCTCTAGCCCAGGCTGACATGGAATTCACTGTGTAGTCTCAGGGTGGCCTCAAACTCACAGCAATTCTGCCTCCGGAGTGCTGGGATTAAAGGCATGAGCCATCATGTCCTGCTTTAAATGCTTTTAACATTTTTTAAAACATTTTTTATTTATTATTTATTTGCAAGAAGAAAAAGAAAACGAGGGGAGTGGAAAGATGGCTAAGTGGTTAAGGTGCTAGCTAGCCTATGAAGCCTAAGGACTGAGGTTTGATTCCCTAGTACTCATGTAATCCAGATGCACAAGGTGGTGGATGTGTCTAGTTTGTTTCCAGTGGCTGGAGGCCCCAGTGCATGATATGTCCATTCTCTCTCTCTCTAGTAATAATGATGATAATAAAAGTTTGTTCTGTTTTTTCGAAGTAGGATCTCACTTTAGCCCAGGCTGACCTGGAAGTCACTATGTAGTCTGAGGTTGACTTGAACTCACAATGATCCTCCTACCTCTGCCTTCTGAGTGCTGGGATTAAAGGCCTACACCACCATGCCTGGCTTAAAATAAATACTAAAAATAAGGAATTGAGAGCTGGGCGTGGTGGCACATGCCTTTAATCCCAGCACTTGGGAGGCAGAGATAGGATGATTGCTGTGAGTTCGAGGCCACCCTGAATTCCAGGTCAGCCTGGGCTAGAGTGAGATCCTACCTTGGAAAAAAAAAAAAACAAAAACCAAAAATAAGGAAATGACCGGGAGTGGTGGCACATGCCTTTAATCCCAGCACTCAGGAGGCAGAGGTAGGAGGATTGCCATGAATTCAAAGCCATCCTGAGACTACATGACTACATAGTGAATTCCAGGCCAGCCTGAGCTAGAGTGAGATCCTACCTCAGAAAACCAAAAAAAAAAAAAAAAAAAGGAAGTGAGGGCTGGAGAGATGGTTTAGTGGTTAAGGCGCTTGCCTGCGAAGCCTAAAGACTGAGGTTTGATTCCCCAGTACCCATGTAAACTAGATGCACAAGGAGGTGCATGTGTTTAGAGTTCATTTACAGTGGCTAGGGGCCCTGGCATGCCCGATCTCTCTCTCCCTCTCTCTCTAATCTCTCTCAAAACAAGTAAATAAATAAAAAGTTTTTAAAAAGAAGCCAGGTGTGGGGGCACACACCTTTAATCCCAGCATTTAGGAGGCAGAAGTAGGAAGATCACCATGAGTTTGAGGCTACCCTGAGACTATATAGTGAATTCCAGGTCATCCTGAGCTAGAGTGAGACCCTACCTCGAAAAAACAAAACAAACAAAATTTTTAAAAATATATTTTATTTATTTATTAGAGAGAAAGAGCCAGAGAGCAAGAGAATGGGTGTACCAGGGCCTCCAGCCACTGCAAATGAACTCCAGTTGCATGAACCCCCTTGTGCATCTGGTTTACGTGGGTCCTGGAGAGTTGAACCTGGATCCTTTGGCTTTGCAGGTAAATGCCTTAACCGCTAAGCCATCTCTCCAACCCCCCAATTTTTTTTTTTTAAAGTAAATAAGAATGAGAACTCCAGTGCCTCTTGACACTGCAAACAAACTTCAGATGCATGTGCCACTTTGTGCATGTGGCTTTACCTGGGTACTGGGGAATCTAACACAAGCCATCAGGCTTTGCAAGAAAGTGCCTTTAACCACTGAGCCATCTGTCCAGCCCCACCATTGGCTTTTGACTAGGTTTTAAGTACCAGGCATGATGAGTTTCCTCCCATGGAGTGGGCCTCAGATCCAATCAGAGAGCGACTGGTTACCCTCATAACTGATGTGCCACTATTCCACCAGTGGGTGCTGACCAGTTGTGTACAGCTCACTGGGTCCACAGCTGGTTCAGACTGCTGACTTCTCTGTAGAGCACTTTCTAGCATAATGACAGGGAGCCAGCAGGGAGGAGGCTTCCAGCTTGGTTCCAACTTGCTTTCTCAATGTTTTGCAACTGTAGCATGTGGAGTCTTCAGTAATGGGATCTTACCATCTAGTTCTGGTGGACAACCAAGAGCTTTGGCAATGGCCTGTATTGTTGACCTCCCTGACCAACAATTCACTGGGAGATTTCCCACCCGTGGCACTGGAATTTTCCTGTGGCAACCTGTGGCTTTTGGGACCAGCATTTTCCACCCCTAAAGGGTACTGCTGCCAAAACTCACTATCGCTTTTTCTAAAAAGAAATTATATTCTTAGCTAATGAAGAAGTAGAATTCCATATGGCTTGTTCATAATGCCTTTAGTTTTGTATAGCCCTTCCTGATCACCTCTTACCCATCTCCCTCCCCCAGACCCCACTTATACCTTTCCATCCCCAGTATTTTGTCCCTCTATTTATACCTCTAGTATCTCCTCTCCTCTCCTCACCCCTCTCCCCTCCTCCCCCTTAATGGACCTTTTCAAGCTTCTGGACTCTACTACTGACTCTTATTCCAACTTACATATAAACTAAAAACTCCAGATCCATTCCATTCTTTTATGAAAACAACCTATTTTCCACAGGCAAGTAAAGACATGTGATATTTGTCTTTTTGAGTCTGGCTTATTTTACTAAACACAATAACCTCCTGTTCCATCATATTGCGTAATCTACTTTGGGGCTAGAGACTGAATTTCTTCCATCATTTTTGTTTTCAATAGTAAAGAAAGGCACTTGGGTGGCAGAGGTAGGAGGTTCACCCTGAGTTTAAAGCTAGCCTAGGACTACAGAGTGAGTTCCAGATCAGCACAGACTTGAATGAAACCCTAACTCAAAAAAAAAAAAAAAAAAAAAATAGGGCTGGAGAGATTGCTTAGTGGTTAACGTGCTTGTCTGCAAAGCCAAAGGCCCCAGGTTCAAATCCTCAGGACCCATGTAAACCAGCTGCACAAGGTAGCACATGCATTTGAAGTTTGTTTGCAGTGGCTGGCAGCTCTGGTATGCTCTCTCTCAAATAAATAAATTAAATAAATAAACAAAAATGTGGTGGCACATGCCTTTAATCCCAGCACTCAGGAGGCAGAGGTAGGAGGATCGCAGTGAGTTTGAGACCACATGGTAAATTCCACGTCAGCCTGAGCTAGAGGTGAGACCCTACCTTGGAAAAACAAACAAAATAAATAAATAATAATAATAATAATAATAATAAAGAATCTTTCTAGGTTTGACAGACAGGATGGATTTCAGGTGAAATATCCCTTAGTAACACTGGCCACCCACAATAAGAGAAGCTGGAATAGGAACTCCAACTACAACCCACAAAACAAAGCAAATTCCTTACCTTTGTAGGGGAGGGTTTTCTGAGTAGAGATAAGGCTTTGAGCTACCTAAGGCACAAGATAGGCTGTAAAACCATAAATCAGGTTGCCTTGGACCTGGGTGACAGGAAGCCAATCCTGTCATCCTGACCTACCTGGGGCGGCTATGTCATAGCTCTCTCCACGAGAGAGAAGCTGCAGAGGGGTGTGGCTATCCCCACTTACAGAGGCAATACTTGTCCTTTTTGTTTTGTTTTGTTTTGTTTTTCAAGGTAGGGTCTCACTGTAGCCCAGGCTGACCTGGAATTCATTGTGTAATCTCAGGGTGGCCAATACTTGTTCTTTATCACTTCAGGGAGGTCATTTCCTTTTTGGCGGTATGGACTCAATTTAGCTTAAATTGCTGACCTGGAACTCACCCTGTAGCCCAGGCTGGCCTCAAACTCATAGTGATCCTCTTACTCAGCTTTCAGAGTGCTGGGATTCAAGGTGTGAGCCATGACACGTCACTTGCATCTGTCCTTTTATGTATTTATTTTCAAGCAGAGAAAAGGGGGAGGGATGGGAATGGGCATGCCAGGGCCTCGAGCCGCTGCACATGAACTCCAGGTGCATGTGTCATTTCGTGCATCTGGCTTTACATGGGGACTAAGAAATCAAACCATGGCCAAAAGGCTTTGCAAGCAAGTACTTTTAACTGCTGAGCCATCTTTCTAGCCTCCACATGTGTACTTTTTTTCTCTTTCACATGTGTACTTTTAAATGCATCTGTGTTCTAAGAAGTTTATGGACATTTCTAATTGTAGTCATCAGTTCCATGTTAAATTCCCAGGACTTGCATGAATTGCAGGTGTCTGCTTCTAACAGGAGTGTAATTTTCAAATTATACATGTCACTGAAATAGTTTCATCATGTCACACCCTGTGTGTTCCTTCTTAACATGCAAAAAGCTAGTCAAGGGTTGGGCATGGTGGTACACACCTTTAATCTCAGCACTTGGGAGGCAGAGGTAGGAGGATCTCTGTGTGTTTGAGACCACCCTGAGATTACATAGTAAATTCCAGGTCAGCCTGGGCTGGAGTGAAATCCTACCCTGGTGGGGGGAAGAAAGCTGGCCACAGCAGGCCTCTGGACTACTCTTCAATGTTAATATTCCCACCAATCTTAGTGTTCTCATCTGACTCCAGAACTGCAGCTGCTGGACATCCAGCACTACCTAAGACGAAGGCCAAGCACATCTCTAGTTCTTACTAGGCTAGCCACTGCAAACGAACTCCAGACACATGCGCCACCATGTGCATCTGGCTTATGTGGGATCTGGGGAATCAAACCTGGGTCCTTAGGCTTCACAGGCAAGTGTCTTAACCGCTAAGCCATCTCTACAGCAGCGGCCCCCCCCCCGCCGCCAACACACAACTTTTTTTTTTATGGTAGGAAAGTGTTTATTTCAGGCTTACAGTTTCAAGGGGGAGTTTCACCACGGCAAGGCAGAGCTGAGGTTGGACATCACATCTTGTCATGCCAGCTGGAAGGTAGCACCAAGAGTGAGCTGGCTCCATCAGGAGCGGCTTGAGGGCTGGAGAGATAGCCCCATGGTTAAAGTACTTGCTTGGATTGTCTGATGGCCTGGGTTTGTTTCCTCAGTGTCAATATAAAGCTAGATGCACCAAGTGCACATGTCAAGTTTATTTTCAGTGTCACTTGGCCTTGGCATGCCCATTGTCTTTTCTAATCTCTCTCTCTCTCTCTTTCTCTCCTTGCAGATAAATAAAAAAAGGGGGGACTTGGGTTCTAACATCTTAAAGCCTGGCCCCAATGACATACCCCCTCCAGCAAGGTTCTACTTCCCAAATGGCCATCAGCTGAGAACTGAGTTTGAGGTTTAATCGCCAACACATATGGCTACATTATATAAATAAAAGGAATAATATTGGGGTGGGTAAGATGCTTCTATGAGAGTTTAAAAATACTACTATCTTACATATTTTAATGAATGTGATAGAGCTAACAAAAACGATTTATTTATATTATCTTCTGTTTAATTCTGGTCTTCCATTTAAACCTATATTTTATTATTATTATTTTTTTTTTTTTGGTTTTTTTTTTTGAGGTAGGGTCTCACTGTGGTCCAGGCTGACCTGGAATAAACTCTGTAGTCTCAGGGTGGCCTTGAACTCACGGCGATCCTCCTACCTCTGCCTCCCGAGTGCTGGGATTAAAGGTGTGTGCCACCACGCCCGGCTTTAAACCTATATTTTAATCACAACTATTTTATATGATAATAGTAGTTTTTGTTTTTATTCCACTGGGCAATGACATATTTCCAACACACAACTTTAAACTGTGTGCAGTGGGTTCAGAAGTTTCAGGTCACCACTGGATGAGTTCAAGGCCAGCCTGGGCTACATGAGACCCTATCCCAACAAAACAAAAACAAATAAGTGATGCTTCAGTGGTTAAAGGTACTTGTGTGCAAAGCTTGACAACCTGGATTCAATTACTCACTACCCAGCTGAATGCAAAATGGGCCATGTATCTGTGATCCCAGTGTGCCTACAACAGATGAGAGGCAGAACTAGGAGAATCTGAAGCTCATGGGCCGGCTAGCTTGATATCTGTTTGTAGCCTGGCTGTTCATTTGCAGCGGCAAGAGACCTTGTTTCAAAGACGATGAAGCACAGACATCGACGTTGTGGTAGCATGTGAGTGGATAAGGCTGTTCCCAAAAGCTAGGATTACCAAACAAAACTCCCAATGCCTGGGGTGGGATGCATTTCTAGGAACTGTTGGTCAGAAAAGATCCTAAAGCCCCTAAAACAATCCCATCTATTGTCAAAGCTCTTGGTCGTCTTACTGACACCACCACACACTTTGGATGCAGGACACAGAGAAATGAAGCTGGCACTGAGTTTTTATCTTCCTCTCTGTGGTTTAGCCTTCACAATGCTGGAAGGTGCTGTGTGGCCATCTCTCCAGCCCCTTTTATCAGTCTTCCTCTATCTGTAACCAAATCTTCCTTGAGTATTTTCTTCAAGTGAAATAAGGGATGAATACCTCAGATCTCAAAACGTCTTAGCTGGGCATTGTGGCTCACACCTTTAATCCCAGCACTTGGGAAGCAAAGGTAGGAGGTTTGCCATAAATTGGAGGCCACCCTGAGACTATACAGTGAATTTCAGGTCAGCCTGGACTAGAGTGAGACACTACCTCAAAAAAACAAAAACAATGCTGGGCGTGGTGGCGCACGCCTTTAATCCCAGCACTTGGGAGGCAGAGGTAGAAGGATGGATCGCTGTGAATTCAAGACCACCCTGAGATTACATAGTGAATTTCAGGTCAGCTTGAGCTAGACTGAGACCCTACCTAAAAAAAAAGTCTTTCTTTTACAGGTTAATGCTTTGAAGGTTAAGACTCCTGGATCTATTCACCAAGACTCATATTTTTCTCATTATTTCCATCTCTTCATATTATTTGCTTCATGCTTTGAATATTTTTTCCACTTTTTCTTCCAAGCCACTAACATGAGTCTTGCCATCAACCGTTCTCTCTTTCAATATGTATACTGGCTTTTTATTGTTGGAAATAATGTTCTCATTCCAGAAGGTGGTAGACTTTTGGAGTTTGGTCTGGTTTTATTTTTGTATAGCACTTGAATGTCTTTAAGTGCTCTTAATAGTGGTGCCTATGTTTTCTGGTGGGCTGGGACCCAGCTATAAGAACTGCATCTCTACAGGGCATGGCACTCAGTCACATGCTTCCAATATTCCCATGGCTCTGTTCAGAGGCCCCAAAGTTGGTCTCTATGCACTGACAGAAACAAAACTGTTCACCAACTCTCAACATTGGGCTTTCACTCACATTCATTGGCCAAGGGTATGAAAGCAACAATGTGTGCAGTGACAGGCGGGTTTCGGAGAACTTCTGGGGCTGGAGATGTAGCTCAGTTGGTAGAATGCCAGCTGAGCGCACACAAAGACCAGGGTTCCGATTCCCAGCACCTCATAAGACTGGGTGTGGTGCATGCCTGCAATCTCGATGCAAGAGAAACAGAAGTTCAAAGTCCTCTAAAAAAAAAAGTCTGGGCTATGAGACAAAAAAAATAAAAAATAAAAAAAAATATAAAGTTGCCGGGCGTGGTGGCGCACACCTTTAATCCCAGCACTCGGGAGGCAGAGGTAGGAGGATCATTGTGAGTTCGAGGCCACCCTGAGACTACATGGTGAATTCCAGGTCAGCCTGAGTCAGAGTGAGACCCTACCTCGAAAAACCAAAAAAAAAAGTTACACACACACACACACATGCTTTTGGGATTTTGAGACGGGGCAGACTCTTGCTGTGTAGTATTGACTGACATGGTACTCACTATGCAGCCCAGGTTGGCCTCCAACTCATGGAAATCCTCCTGTCTCAGCTGCCCAAGTGCTGGAACTGTAAGAGTGCACCATCATGCCCAGCAGACCTTTTTTTTTTTTTAGTGGTAGGGCCTCACTCTAGCTCAGACTTACCTGTAACTCACTATGTAGTCTTTTTTTTAAATTAATTAATTTATTTATTTGAGAGCGACAGACACAGAGAGAAAGACAGGTAGAGAGAGAGAATGGGCGCGCCAAGGCTTCCAGCCTCTGCAAACGAACTCCAGATGCGTGCGCCCCCTTGTGCATCTGGCTAACGTGGGACCTGGGGAACCGAGCCTTGAACCAGGGTCCTTAGGCTTCACAGGCAAGCGCTTAACCACTAAGCCATCTCTCTAGCCCTCACTATGTAGTCTTAAACTAGCCTCAGACTTACAACGATCCTCCTACCTCTGCCTCCAGAGTGCTGGGATTAAAGGCATGTGCCACAAAGCCTGGCATTTTTTTTTTCTAAAGGTATGCTTAACTTTTTTTAAAATTATTTATTTATTTATTTGAGAAAGTCAGAGATAAAGAGGCAGAGAGAGAGAGAGAGAGAAATGGGCACACCAGGGCTTCTAGTTACTGCAAATGAACTCCAGATGCATGCACAACCTTGTGCATCTGGCTTACATGGATCCTGGGGAATCGAACTGAGGTCCTTTGGCTTTGCAGGCAAACTCCTTAACTGCTAAGCCATCTCTCCAGCTTTTTAAAAAATTATTTATTACAGACAGAGAGAAGGAGAATGGATGTAGACATGCCAGGGCTTCTAGCCACTGTAAGCGAACTCCAGATCCATGTGCCAGCATGTGCACATGGCCTATGTGGGTACTGGGGAATCGAACCTGGGTCCTTAGGCTTCACAGGAAAATGCCTTAACTGCTAAGACATCTCTCCAGCCCAGGGTTGTTTTCTGTTTGTTTTGTTTTTAGAGGTAGGATATTGCTCTATTCCAGGCTGACCTGGAATTCATTATGTAGTCTCAGGCTGGCCTCAAATTCACAGTGATCTTCCTACCTCAGTCTCCTGACTGCTGGGATTACAGGTATGTGACATCATTCCTGGCAGTTTGTTTTTGTTTATTAATTTGAGGGAGAGAGAGAGAGAATGGGCACACAAGGGCCTCCAGCCACTGCAAATGAACTCAAGATGCATGCACCCCCTTGTGCATCTGTCTTATGTGGGTCCTGGAGAGCCGAACCAGGATCCTTTGGCTAAGCCATCTCTCCAGCCAAGCAGTTTTGTTTTTTTATGGTAAGGAAATGAAACCCAATGTCAGGGAGGTATTGCCTCCTGGTTTTATGGTGAGTCCTTCAACTTGTTCCTACTATTGAAGCTCATATGCTATGGGGCTGAGCTCCCTGCAGTCCCCTTTTCCACACCTTTGACAGTGGTCTAGTGCTTGGTGGACAAGCTTCAGCTTTGATCTGAGAAAGGAATGCTGGAAGGTCAAGAGGACTCATTAGAGAGCTGGGCGTGGTGACGCACACCTCTAATCCCAGAACTCAGGAGGCTGAGGAAGGAGGATGACCATGAGTTCAAGGCCAGCCTGAGACTACTTAGTGGATTCCAGGTCAGCCTGGGTTACAGCGAGCCCTACCTCAAAAAGAAACAACAGGAGGACGGGTGTGGTGGTGAACACCTTTAATCCCAGCACTCAGGAGGCGGAGGTAGGAGGAGTGTCGTGAGTTTGAGGCCACCCTGAGACTACATAGTGAATTCCAGGTCAGCCTGAGCTACAGTGAGACCCTACCTTGAAAAACAAAACAAAACAAAAAAAACACAATAACTGGGGCTGGAGAGATGACTTAGCAGTTAAGGGGTTTGCCTGAAAGGCCTAAGGATCCAGGTTCGATTCCCCAGGACCCACATAAGCCAGATGCACAAGGAGGCGCATGCGTCTGGAGTTTCTTAGCAGTGGATAAAGGCCCTGGCATGCCCATTCTTTCTTTCTTTCTCTGTCAAATAAACAAATAAAATATATTTAAAAAACAACAACAAAACAAAAAGGACTCAGGACAGGACCTGGGCAGGACAGGAAAGGCGGATGGGAACGCTGTTCTCTCCTCCCCCCACCCAGCTGCCAGGCTGAAGGTTCACCCAGCCCGTCTCCATTTTAGTTCCCTCCTGTTCACTGGAAGAAAACCAAACTCTTCTCTGGCTATCTCACTCAACCCCACTGATAGGCCACAAGCAGCCACCTTTCCCCTCTCCTTTCTACCAAATTGTTTCCCAAATAGTACCCAGACAGGTTCCTGTCCACCCTCCTATCTCCACATTGCCACTGCCCACCCTCCTCCTCATCAAGCTTCTGTCTTCTCCTCAGCACCCTTGGCGGCCAAACTTCCAGAAAGAACTATCTGTGAAGCTGGGCGTGGTGGCGCAGGCCTTTAACCCCAGCACTCGGGAGGCAGAGGTAGAAGGATCATTGTGAGTTTGAGGTCATCCTGGGACTACATAGTGAATTCCGAGGTCAGCCTCAGCTAGAGTGAGACCCTGCCTCGAAAAACCAAAACAGAACTGTCTGTGAGCTAGGACATAACTCAGAGCTACAGTGTTTGTCTAGCATAGGCCATGGCTTCAAATCCCAGCCCCATGACAAGAGAAAAAAAAAAATCCAAAAATAGGTAACAAACCGATAGACAAAGAATTGCCTGTGAGCTGATTCTCCCCAGCACTAAATAAAACCAGGTGTGGTGAGAGGTTCTAATGTTCAAGGCCATCCTCAGCTAAAGAGGATAAGTGTAAGCCGGGCATGGTGGCGCATGCCTTTAATCCCAGAGGCAGAGGTAGGAGGATCGCTGTGAGTTCGAGGCCACCCTGAGACTCCATGGTGAATTCCAGGTCAGCTTGGGCCAGAGTGAGACCCTACCTCGAAACCCCCCCCCAAAAAAAAAAAGAGGGTAAGTGTAAAGCTAGCTCTTCACACACACACACACACACACACACACACACACACACACACACACACAAATTGACCCTGTGAGCTACGTGGCTGGCTAGCCAGGCAAAACGCACCATCTGATGCAATAGTGGTATGTCTGTTATGGAGGAAACCAACTGCTATCTCACTGAATTTGAGGCCTGCTCCACAGAAGGCAGTTCATGACTGGTACAGAAAACTGAGTTAAGGCCTATGCCCGGAGAGGTCCTAAGCCCTAGGGGTGAGCTACTTCTGCCATTTAGCTACATGGATACATTATGCCCATCAAATTGCCCTCTAAATATTTGTGTTTATGTCCATATCTTAATGGGACTCTCACTTTTGGTTACAGAAACTTCCCTTTTCAGATGGCAGTGACTACTGGGGAGACTCAAAACTCAAAGTTCTGAGACGTGACAGTGGAGTGCTCAGCACCGAGACAGATCTATCACATCCTATAAAGCTCAGGGACCATTGCAGAAAAGGGGCAGAAAGAATGTAAGAGCCTCAGCAGTTAAAGGTGCTTGCTCACAAAGCCTGGTGGCCGGTGTTCAATTCTCCAGTACCCACAGAAAGCCAGATCCACAAAGTGGTGCATGTGTCTGGAGTTTGTATGCAGTGGCAGAAGGCCCTGGCATTCCCATTCTCAATCTCTGTCTGCCTCTTTCTCTTTCAAATAAATAAGGGCTGGAGGGCTGGCTTAGCGGTTCAGGTGTTTGTTTGCAAAATCAAAGGACCCTGGTTGGATTCTCCAGGACCACATTAGCCAGATGCACAAGGGGGTGCACACGTCTGGAGTTCGTTTGCAGTGGCTGGAGGCCCTGTATAGATATATATCTGGTGCTGAGCGTAGTGGCGCATGCCTTTAATCCCTCCCAGCACTGGGGTGGCAGAGGTAGGAGGATTGCTGTGAGCTCCAGGCTACCCTGAATGTACATAGTGAATTCCAGGTCAGCCTGGACTAGAGTGAAACACTACCTCAAAAAAAAAAAAAACAGCCGGGCATGGTGGCGCACACCTTTAATCCCAGCACTCGGGAGGCAGAAGTTGGTGGATCTCCATGAGTTTGAGGCCACCCTGAGACTCCATAGGGAATTCCAGGTCAGCCTGGGCTAGAGTGAGACACCTACCTCGAAAAACCAAAAAAAAAAAAAATATATTAAAAAAAAAAGTAAGAGCCAAAGGATGGAAGGAGTGCTTTAGAATGCTGTCTTCCGGACACAAATTGGCCACTGCCTTCATGACCTCACAGGGGCTGTCACTACCTACACAAAATGTGCATAACATGAGGGTAAAAAACATACCAACAAGCCAGGCAAGGTGGCACATGCCTTTAATCCCAGCACTCAGGAGGCAGAGGTAGGAGGATCGCTGTGTTTGAGGCCAGCCTGGGACTACAAAGAGAGTTCCAGAGTGAGATTTAACCTTGAAAAAAAAAAAAAAAAACAAACAGCAGAAACCCCACAAACCAACAAGACGACATCAAAATAGAAGATAGAAGTTGGAAAGAAGTACAGTGAGAGGGAAGAGGAGGGGCACAAAGGAGGCTGGCAGGGGGGGATTATGATCAGGGAACTTTGTGCACCTGGCTTTACATAGGGACTGGGGAAGCCAACCCGGGCCATCAGGCTTTGCAAACAAGTGCTTTAAGGGCTGAGCCATCTTTTCAGTCCTTGTTTTGCTTTTTTTTGAGGTAGGGTCTCACTCTAGTTCAGGCTGACCTAGAATTCACTCTGTAATTCCAGGCTGGCCTCGAACTCACTGTAATCCTCCTAACCATGCCTCCTGAGTGCTGGTTTTATTTTATTTATTTTAAATATTTTTATTTATTTGAGAATGACAGAGAGAGAGAGAGAGAGAGAGAGAGAGAGAGAGAGAGAGAGAGGAGAGAGAGAGAGAATGGGCGCACCAGGGCCTCCAGCCACTGCAAACGAACTCCACATGTGTGCGCCCCCTTGTGCATCTGGCTTACGTGGGTCCTGGGGAATCGAGCCTCGAACCGGGGTCCTTAGGCTTCACAGGCAAGCGCTTAACCGCTAAGCCATCTCTCTAGCCCCTGAGTGCTGGTTTTAAAGGCATGCGCCACCTCACCACCTTCATCCACTTTCTTTTTTTCAAATTTTTATTAGCAACTTCTATGATTATAAAAAATATCCCATGGTAATGCCCTCCCTCTTCCCACTTGCCCCTTTGAAACTCCATTCTCCATCATATCCCCTCCCATCTCAATCAGTCTCTCTTTTATTTTGATGTCATGATCTTTCCCTCCTCTTATGATGGTCTTGTCAGGCGCTGTGAGGTCATGTTACCCACTTGTTTTTTTGAGACAGCATCTATCCCTGGCCTGGAACTTGCCAAGTAGGTTAGATTATCTGGCCACTGGGCTCCAGTGATCCTCTTGTCTCCACCTCCCCAATTTTGGAATTACAAATGCACAACCAGCTTGGCTTTTTTTTTTTTTTTTTTTTTGAGGTTGAGTCTCACTCTAGCCAAGGCTGATCTGGAACTCGCTCTGTAGCCCAGGCTATCCCCCAAACTCTTGGCAACCTCCTACTTTTGCCTCCTGAGATTAAAGGTGTGAGTCTTGGCTTTGTGTGTGTATGTATAAATGCTGTGTGTGTGTGGTGCATGCAATGTATGTGCCATGTGGTGACCTGGGCACTCTGCTGTCCCTTTTGCCCCAGTGATGTAGATGAACATTGGGGCAAAGGGACAGGATGTGCAAAGAGCCTGCAACAGGGATGTGCCTCAACCAGGGAATGTCTCAGATGAAATCTTCATCTCCTTGACAGCAAGAGAAAGTTACACATACTAGAAGCTCAAAACTGAAAAGTTTTTGTTTGTTTTTCTTTTCTTTTCTTTCTTTCTTTTTTTTTTTTTTTTTGGTTTTTCGAGATAGGGTCTCACTCTGGTCCAGGCTGACCTGGAATTAACTCTGTCATCTCAGGGTGACCTTGAACTCATGGCAATCCTCCTACCTCTGCCTTCCGAGTGCTGGGATTAAAGGCGTGCGCCACCACGCCTGGCTCTTGTTTGTTTTTCAAGGTAGGGTTTCACTCTAGCTCATGCTGACCTGGAATTCACTATGTAGTCTCAGGGTAGCCCCGAACTCCTGGTGACCCTCCCACCTCTGCCTCCCTAGTGCTGGGATTAAAGGTGTGCGCCACCATGTCCGGCTTCAAAGCTGAAATTTTGAGGTTGAATTTGGGAACAGAAAAAAAGAAGCACTAGCTTCAGAGTTAAAGAAAGTAAGATGGGTGTGGTGGTACACAGCTATGATCCCTGTCCTTGTGAGTCTGAGCCAAGAGGATATTGAGTGTGAGGCCACTCTGGGATACACAGTGAATTTGTCTCAAGAAAAATAACAACAGGGCTGGACAGATGGCTCAGCAGTTATGGCATTTGCCTGCAAAGCCTAAAGACCCAGGTTTAGTTCCCCAGAACCCACATAAAGCCAGATGCATAAGGTGGTGCATGTGTCTGGACACACAAGGTGAGGCAAGCGCAGGTCGCACATGCCCACTAGGTGGCACAAGTGTCTAGTTCAATCTCAGTGGCTGAGGCCCTGGCATGCCAATTGTCTCTCTGTCTCTCAAATAAATAAATAAATAAATAAAAAGATGGAGATAGATGCCAGACATGGTAGTGCACGTCTATCCTAGCATTTAAGAGGCAGAGGTAGGAGGATCACCATGAGTTCAAGGCCACCCTAACACTACATAGTGAATTCCAGGTCAGCCTGGGATAGAGCGAGACCCTACCATGAAAAACAAAAACAAAAAAGCTTAACAAAAATAATAAGATAGAGAACAATTGAAGTCACTCAACATCAATCTCTGACCTACACACATACACATACATGTGGGTACACCATACCCCATGAACAGGCCCTCCAAAATCTTTTTTAATTAAAATATACCAAAAATAGCCAGGCATGGTGGCTCACGCTTTAATCCCAGCACTTGGGAGGCAGAGGTAGGAGGATCACCATGAGTTCAAGGCCACCCTGAGACTACATAGTGAATTCCAGGTCAGCCTAGGCTACAGTGACACCCTACCTCGAAAAACCAATAAAATAAAATAAAATAAAAATAATAAATAAATTAATTAATTAAAATACAAAAGGGTGAAATTTAGGTACTGGTAAGATTCTGAGGCCTTGGGTTTGATCCCTAGCACCACAAAATCAAAAGTAAAGATTATTTTTCTAAATTATTATTACTTACACCTTGTTCTTCAGGTTTTCCCTTAAAAGTACTTTTCAAATGGAGATGAGTCAAAGAATTTGATGATTTTTGTTTCTGTTTGCTTTCTGGCTTTGAGTGGAAAATAAGGATTTTTTTTTTCTTTTTTACTATACTTAAGACATTTTGCAAAAACACAGGATTTTTTTTAGATTAGAACCTGAAATTCACATTAACATTCTCAAAACATTTTTTATTTGGAAGAAAGTTAAATACCATTTACATCAAGAATGACAAGTTTATAGAGCTACTAGTAATTTATTAATAAAAAGGCTTTCCCTCTTCACCCTTGAACAATGAAAAGAACTGAGTGTGAGAATTTGATACTGTTTTGCTATGGTTTGCACAGTCTGTATTTCTTTTCAAATGACTTTGGATGACTTTTACATGACCACATCACTCCTCATAAATGATTTAAGAATTGGAAATAACAAAACATTCTGGGAAACTTACGACTTGTCCATAATGACTTGTGCAACTAAATTTTTCCTCTTTCCCCAAAAGTAACTGAAAGCAAGGATTTGAAGAGTTAAGCGATGGGGTTTTGGTATTGTTCCGTAGCTAGAAGGACAATGCAATGCTAAGGGTTGAAGCTAGGACTTCCTGCGTGTCAGATAAGCACTCCACCCGAGCTATACCTTGGTCCTTGAAGGGATGCTTTGTGCAAAACAGCAGCAACCTCAGGGAACCTAAAAATGGTTTGATGTTGCTCCTTTCAATTTAGTTTGAGACATGGTCTCATCACATAACCCAGACTAATTACAAACTCAAAATCCTCCTGCTTTAGACATCTGAATGCTGGGATTGCGTGTCCCACCATACTTGCCGTGTGTGTGTGTGTGTGTGTGTGTGTGTGTGTGTGTGTATGTGCGCGCGCGCATGTATTATGGGCACATGTGTGCTGTGGCATACACGTAGGTCTGATGAGAATCTTGAGCGTTAGTCCTTGCTGTCAGTCCCATGAGCTTCTGGGGATTCTCCTGTCTCCACCTCCCATCTTGCCACAGGCGACCTGGGATCACAGTAGCTTGTGCTATTGCACGCAGCTTTACATGGGATCTGAACTCAGGTCCTTGTGCTGCTTTCACAGCGTATTGAGTCATCTTCTCATTAGTGGGGCCATGAACTTGGTAAAAATCGATTTCAGAGAATGGAGTTATACCACTGAGTATGGCGGTGACTAATGGGGGGTGACCCAAGACTTGTTAAGGCACTGAAAAGTGACAGTTAAGTGCTCGGCACTGGATGAGACATTTCTGTCACCCCCGCCAGGACTCAGGGAATGTTAGAGAGGAGGTGGCAGAGAGAATATTAGTGCTGCTCTCCCTGCTGGCCAGAGAACCTTCACGTTGGCGATGGCTGTGGATACTGGGGAGACTCAAAACTTATCGAAGGGCTGAGATGAAACAATTGAGAGAGAGCGCAGGGCTAAATGAGACATCTTTGTCTCGCCTTCCGAGGCTCAGGAAACATCACAGAAGTGGGGGGGTGAATAGACCGTAAGGGCCAGAGGGTGGAAAGAGTACTGTGAGACATACCCTCCAGACATGAAGCAACAAGACATTCGTGACCTCATGGCAGTTGTCACCTGTCGTTACCTCCACAAGACCTGCACAAAACTGAGCCCATCAGCATCTTGACATACATAATGGAGGAGGGCAAAAAGAGACATAAAAATAGAAGGACTGCTGGGCGTGGTGGTGCACGCCTTTAATCCCAGCACTCGGGAGGCGGAGGTAGGAGGATCGCCATGAGTTCAAGGCCACCCTGAGACTACATAGTTAATTCCAGGTCAGCCTGGACCAGAGTGAGACCCTACCTCGGAAAAAAAAAAAAAAAAAAAAAGAAGGACTGGGGGCAGGGGGCAGGGTTAAAAAAAAGTTAGAAGGGCTGGGCTGGAAGATGGTTTAACAGTTAAAGAGCTTGCCTGCAAAGCCAAAGGACCCAGGCAGGACCACCACAAGGTGGTGCATGTGTCTGGAGTTTGTTTGCAGCAGCTGGAGGCGCTGGTGTGCCCATTTTCTCTCTATCTGCCTCTTTTTCTCTCAAATAAATAAAGTTTAAAATGAGACTAAAGAAAGAAAAAAAAAGTAAGTGTACAAGGCTCCAATGTCCTCATCTCAAAATCCAATTAGTGTCTCTTTTGTTTCCAAAGTCACTAAAGTACAATTAGATTGAGACTCCATTTTGGGGCTTTTCTCTCTCTAAACATTTTGATTAGAGCTGGAGAGATGGCTTAATGGTTAAGGTGCTTGCCTTCAAAGGCAAAGGACCTTGGCTTGATACCTCAGGAACCATGTGCATGCGCCTGTAGTTCTTTTGCAGTGGCTGGAGGCCCTGGCACACACACACACACTCACTCTCTCTCTCTCTCTGCTTCTTTCTCTTTCAAATAAATAAATAAAATATTTAAAAATATCAGTGTTGGGCTGGAGAGATGGCTTAGTGGTTAAGACAATTGCCTGAAAAGCCAAAGGACCCAGGTTCAACGCCCCAGGCCCCACGTAAGCCAGATGCACAAGGGGGCGCACACATTTGGAGTTTGTTTGCTGTTGCTAGAGGCCCTGGTGTGCCCATTCTCTCTCTCTCTCTCTCTCCCTCCATATTTCTTTTTCTCTCTCAAATTAATAAATAAAAATAAAATATGTTAATTTTTAAAAAATATTTTGAGGGCTAGAGAGATGGCTTAGAAGTTAAGGCATTTGCCTGCAAAACCAAAGGACCCAGGTTCAACTCCTTAGACCCACGTAAGCCAGATGCACAAGGTGGTACATGTGTCTGGAGTTTGGCTGTAGTGGATGGAGGCCCTGACACACCTATTCTTTCTTTCTCTCTGTCTCTTTCTCAAGTCAATAAATATAAATAAAATATATTTTTAATCTACTGTGTCTCTTAACCTGCTTTTTATTTTTTTGGTTCAAGATTTCTATTATTTAGTTAGAAGATAATAAGCTTTAAAACAACAACAAAAATATACCAAGATAATATAGTTGAAATTTTAACTTTATTTTTCTATATCTCAAGTAACTGATATTCATTACATGATAAGAGGGGAAAGCACAACAGATGTGAGTTGATTTAGAAACTGCCTATTATCCTATCCCAAGGTAAACTTTTGGCACAGTTCCATTCATCAGTCTTTTCCTATGTTTTTTATTTTTTTGAGGTAGGGTCTCACTATAGCCCAGGCTAACCTAGAATTCACTCTGTATTCTCAGGGTGGCCTCAAACTCATGGCTATCCTCCTACCTCTGCCTCCTGAGTTCTGGAATTAAAGGTGTGCACCACCACACTGGCTCCTATCTATTAAAAACTTTTTTTTTTTTTTTTGAGAGGGAGAGAGAGAGAGAGAGAGAGAGAGAGAGAGGGACTGACTTAGAGGCAGATAAGAGAGCAAGAGAGAGAGAGGGTGTACCAGGGCCTCTAGCCACTGCAAATGAACTCCAGATGCATGCGCCACCTTGTGCACCTGGCTTACACAGGTACTGGGGAATTGAACCTGGGTCCTTAGGCTCCACGGGCAAGTGCCTTAGCCACTAAGCCATCTCTCCAGCTATGTACTTTTTTTCCTACACAGTTTTGAACATAACCCAGGTAGCACTATCTATAAAATTTTATGTCCAGCATTTTCAATATACCATTTTTCCTGCATTAATAAAAATCCTTTGTAAACATATTTTTAACAAAATAATATTTCATCATAAGAATGTATTATTGTGTATTAAACACGCTCTTAATAGCAAATACTTAGCTAGGAGAGGTAAGTGCCAAAGCACATACAAACACATGATCAGGGCCACTTTGTTTCCTAGAAAGGCTGCTTTTGAGAACACAAGAGGCAATGCAGAGACTGGCTGGAGTTAAGACACAGAGAAACTCAGAGGTCCTGGCCCAGCCGCTCCAGTTCATCCAGAAGGAAGTCTATATCCACCCGTGCCAGTGTGGGATTGGCCACAATCATACGGAAGAAGTTGGCCCGGGTCCCATGGGGCTGGTAGCCAATCATCATGGAGCCGTTCTTCACCATGCGCTCCTTGAGAATGGGTGCCACCTGTAGACAATGGAGGGCGTTTCCTGTAGCCTGCAGTCACCAGAGGCGCTGGCTTGCTGCCTGAACCCCCTGGTCCCCAAAGCTGTCTTCCTCGCACCTAACCTCTTTCTGGAGGTGCCACTCACTGCTCACACCCTAACTCTCTCTACCACAGCCAGCTTGCTGGACCTTTTCTGTCTTCGGCTTTATTCCAAATTTCTCCTCTAAAAAAGCAGAAGCAAGGGTCATCTTCCAGTCCAGACACTTCTCTGATTCCCAACACTTTTATCTTCAATTCCTCCATCTCCATTTTCTTAGTTCCTGTAATTTTTTTCGAGGTAGGGTCTCACTCTAGCTCAGGCTGGCCTGGAATTCACTATGTAGTCTCAGGCTGGCCTTGAACTCACAGTGATCCTCCTACCTCTGCCTACCGAGTGCTGGGATTATTGGTGTGTGCCAGCATGCCCAGTCATGTGATATTTTTTGATCTGTGCCATGTGACCTAGCATTAAAAATTTACCAACCTGCTTTAAACACAAGTACAAATAGTTAACTTGTTTTCCATAGTAACAGCTCCATGAGGACAAGACATGCAAGTTCTTTCAGGTTCTTGTGATGTCCAGTACCAATCCGTTCTGAGGGACAAGAACATGACATACCTCTTCCCCACAGGAGGCCTGTCCGGACTGGACTTTATGGGTTCTTCCCCCAGCATCAGTGGCAAAGTTTCTACTGTTCTTTCTGCCTCACATCTCTGTCCTGGGCCTAAGCTCACAGCATAGGAATCTGTGCCCTACATACTGGTGGCTTCTCTAGTAATGCCTTTCTGTCTCCTTACTTCCCAGAAATACATCCTTCTCCTCACCCCCACACCACTAAAGAGAACAGACTTTCTAGCCCAGGAGTAAAACAGCAAGGGGACCTGTCATACCAGGTACAGTCAGCAGAGGGCAGAAGCATGCTAGCTGCTCAGTCCCCTTCACCGGGTTACCCAGAGCAAAGTGCAAAGCCTACCCGAGACAGCCTTTCGCTGTAATCCGGAGCATCCTTCTTCCCCCGCAAACTGGGGGGCACGAACCAGAAGCACACGTTGACAAACTCAGGCTGAGGGCAGGAGGAAGGAGAAGATGAGCCAGGGAAGGGGGCCATTTTCCCTCCCACATCTCCTCATCCTCTATCAGGCTTGGGGAGCTAGTGAGCTTAAAAAGCACAAAGATAGGGCTGGGGGAGGAAATGCAAACAAGGATGGGGTCCTACCTCCATGACCAACTCAAATCCTTCTCGTTTCTTGATTTCCTCTACTAAGTACCTGGGAACAAAGGGTGAGAAATCAGACGGAAGAAAAGATGAAGGGAACAGAAGAAGAGGCCCACAAAGACAGACGCTGAGAGGCGGGCAATCCTGGGAGTCTAAGAGAAGTGCTGAACACTGGCAAAAGGGGGTGACCTGGCTCACGACACCCCATGCCTACCGGGTGAGGGCAAAGGCCTGGTCGATCCGCCGCTCCAGCCCTTGCCCGCCCTGAGCCTTCCACATGAGCCACAGCTTCAGGCAGTCCACACGGCGGCCACATTGCACCACCTTGTCTCCAGTGTCCAGGGTCACATCGTAGAACTTGTCCTGCTGGAAGAGGTAGCTGGCCTGGGACCCGTGGCAGCGCTTGAGCAGGTTCTGCGTGGAGAAGGTGCCGTCAGACCAGACCCTCTTCCAGGGCTGCACTTGGGACGGGACGTTGGGCTCAGGCCGCCCTTTCCTGTCCCCGGGGCTGGGCAGCACTCCAGCGCTGGCTTCTAGCCGCCCAGACCCAAGATCTCCATACCAGAAGCTCTTCCCAAAGTCAGCCCCAGATCCCTGACTCATAATCGATCACAAGCTAGAAACCCTTTCCCTCACATAAAGATGGGCCACTCGCACGAGGGTTAGGGTGGTCAGAGGTTCGGCTTCGGGTGACAGGGCTAAGGGAACACGTGAGGGCCTGGGCAGCTCTACAGTGGGATAAACAAGCTAGGACTCCAGAGAGAGGAGGGCTGGTGCTCAGGCAGACCCACCGACGTATCGCGGAGAAGAAGAGCAGAGCACTGCAGGCCTACAGCAAGGAGCTTGTGGGGGTTCCAGGTCACGGAGTCAGCCCTACATGAGACAGCAAAGCTGGGTCAGCGGCTTCTCCTCCAGCTGTCCACCCAGAATCCTCCCACTCCACACACTCAGTAGAGGGGCTCACCACAACCCCAGCAGCCAGGGAGAATTCCCATGTCTAACTCACCTCCCGCACAATACTTAAGCAACCGTCTTTCCAGTTCCCATCCCGCCCACCCCCTTCTCCCAGTTCATGCTGCTAAGGTCCCTGGGTGTGGATCTGTGACTACTGGGAGCAGCGAGGGTCTGCAGGGCAGGATGCGGAAGGAAGCTGCACGTACCTCTGGATCCCATCCAGCAGATGCCTGTACGTCCGAGACATCAGGACACTCCCACCCCAGGCGGCCTGTGGAGCAGGAAGAACAGTGTGGGCCTCGGCTTCACCCTTGCCCACCCTAATCCCCCAGGCCCAAGTCTCACTCACGTCCACATGTAACCACAATCCATGACGCTGGCACACATCAGCAATTGCATCCAGGGGGTCAAAGGCCCCTAGCACGGTAGTGCCAGAGGTAGCGCTGACCAGGAACGGCACAGAACCCTGTTGTCAAAGAGAGAAAAAGCAGCTGCAGAATTTCCTTTAAAGCTACTCAGAGCCTCCAGCTCCAATCTCTTTGCATGCCTGTCCTGGCCCATTTCAACCTTATGAGGATGCATCACGTCCTCTATAATGTGCTGGCAGAAAGGTGCTCAGACTAACTGACCCAAGCGTGAGTTGCAGGGACAGAATCTGAAACCGAGGTCTATCTAGGTCCACAGTTCATGCTCTTTCAAAACACTTTAATGTCTTACTGGGAGATCCAAATGCTATCGGAAAAATTTCAAATACTACAAAAGTTGACACCAATGTTGAGTTAGTAATAAAAAAGACTACCACAAAGAAAAGCCCAGACGGGTTCACTGATGATTTTTAAATTTTATTATTTATTTGCTAGCAAAGAGATATAAAGATAGGAAGAGGCAGAGAATGAGAATGGGCACTCCAGGGCTTCCAGCCACTGCAAACAAACTCCAGATGCGTACACAACTTTGTGTATCTGGCTTCACTGGGGAATCAAACTTGGGTACTTAGGCTTTGCAGGCAAGTGCCTTCTCAGGCAACTGAGGCAGGATTCTCGAAAGTTCAAGGCCAAGCTGGGCATGGTGGCACACGCCTTTAATCCCAGCACTCGGGAGGCAGAGGTAGAAGGATTGTTATGAGTTTGAGGCCACCCTAAGACTACATAGTGAATTTCAAGTTAGCTTGAGCTACAGATCCTGCCTTGAAAAAATGAAAACAAAAACAAAAAAGTTCAAGGCATGGGGGGCTGGAGAGACGGCTTAGCAGTTAAGGTATTAGCCTGTGAAGCCTAAGGACTCATGTTCGATTCTCCAGGTCCCACATAAGCCAGCTGTACAAAGCAAGTTAAAGAGGTGCATGTGTCTGGAATTCAACTGTAGTGGCTGGAAGCCCTGGCACACCAATTCTCTCTCTTGCATAAAAAAGAAAAAGGCCCATCTACTGGGCTTGCCTATTAAAAAAAGAAAGAAAGAAAGAAAGAGGAAAAAGAAAAAGAAAAAGAAACTTCCAGGCCTGGGCTGGAGAGATGTCTTACCAGTTAAGCACTTGCCTGTGAAGCCTAAGGACTCCAGTTCAAGGCTTGATTCCCCAGGACCCACGTAAGCCAGATGCACAAGGGGTAGTTCATTTGCAGTGGCTGGAGGCTCTAGTGTGCCCATTCTCTCTCTTTCTTTCTGTCTGTCTGTCACTCTCAAATAAATAAATAAAAATAAACAAAAAGTTCAAGGCCTGACAGGGCTATTGGATAAGTTTAAGGCCAGCCTTGGCAATTTAGTGAGACCCTATATGAAAACAAAAGGCAAGTCATGCATGACTGTTCATACCCATAACCCTAGCACTCAAGAGGTAGAAACAGAAGGATCACTACAAGTTAAAGGTCAGCCTGCTCTCCATAGCAAGTTCCAGGCCAGCCATGGCTACATAACAAGACCTGTCTCAAAAAAAAAAAAAATTAATTAAAAAGCAAAAAGGGCTGGAGAAATTGCTTAGTGGTTAAGGCGCTTGCATGCAAAGCCAAAGGACCCAGGTTCAATTCTCCAGGACTCACGTAAGCCAAATGCACAAGGGGGCACATGCATCTGGAGTTCATTTGTAGTGGCTGGAAGCCCTAGCCTGCCCTCTCTCTCTCTCTCTTTCTCTCTTTTATCTCTTTCTGCTTGCAAATAAATAATTTTTTTTTTTTTTTTTTTTGGTTTTTCGAGGTAGGGTCTCACTCTGGCTCAGGCTGACCTGGAATTCGCCATGGAGTCTCAGGGTGGCCTCGAACTCTCGGTGATCCTCCTACCTCTGCCTCCCGAGTGCTGGGATTAAAGGCGTGCGCCACCACGCCTGGCTTTTAAATAAATATTTTAAAGATAAATAAAAAGCAAAAAGAAGGCTGTGGGAGCCGGGCGTGGTGGCGCACGCCTTTAATTCTAGCACTTGGGAGGCAGAGGTAGGAGGATCGCCGTGAATTTGAGTCCACCCTGAGACTACATAGTGAATTCCAGGTCAGCGTGGGCTAGAGGGAGACCCTACCTCAAAAAACCAAAAAAAAAAAAAAAAAAAAAAAAAAGAAGAAGAAGGCTGTGGATAGAGTTACAGTTCAGTGATAGAGCATTTGTAGCATGTGCAATGCCCTAGGCTTAATTCCCAATAACACCAAAAAAAAAAAAAAAAAAGAAATTATAAAACATTAAAGACCTGATAAGACATGGTAGTACACACCTGTAATTCTAGCACTTGGGATATAGAGGCATTGAGTATCAGGAGTTCAAGACCAGTGTGAAGTACATAAGACCCTGACTCAAAAACAAACAAGCAAACAAACAAACAGGGGGCTGAAGAATTAAGACACTTGCTTGCAAAGCCAAAGGACCCAGGTTCAATTTGCCAGGACCCATGTAAGCCAGATGCACAAGGGGGCGCATGCATCTGGAGTTCATTTGCAGTGGCTGGAGGCCCTGGTGTGCCCATTCTCTCTCTTTCTCTCTCAGATAAATAAAGAAAAATAAAATATATTTTAAAAAAGAATTTGTAAGAAAAAAAGACCAAAAGAACAACAACAACAACAAAAACAGCTGGGAACAGTGACACAGGCTTTAACCCAGCACTCATGAGGCCAAAGTCAGGAGGAATGCTATGAGTTTGAGGCCAGCCTGGAACTACAGTGAGTTCCAGGTCAGCATGCGCTAGAGTTGAGACCCTACTTTAAAAACAAAAAACACAAAGGAGAAAGTGGGGGAGGGGAGAGGGAGGGAATTCCCATGGGATATTTTTTTATAATCATGGAAAATGCTAATAAAAAATAAAATAAAATAAAATAAAATAAAGATGGAGACACATCCTGAGGGAAAAAAAAAACAACACAAACACACACACATATGTGTATGTATGTATATGTATATGTGTGTATATGCTATACACACACACACACACACACACATATACACACACACACACATACATATACACACACATATATATATCAGAGCCGGGTGTGGTGGCACATGCCTTCAATCCCAGCTCTTGGGAGGCAGAGGTTCAAGGCCATCCTGAGATTACATAGTGAATTCCAGTCAGTCTGGGCTAGAGTGAAACCTTACCTCAGAAAACAAACAAAGAAACAAAAGGGCTGGCGAGATGGCTCAGCAGTTAAGACACAGGCCTGAGTTAATTCCTTGGTACCCATGTAAAGCCATATGCACAAGGTGGAGCTTGCATCTGGAGTTTGGTTCAGTGGATAGAGGCTCTGGCACACCCATTTTCTCTTTCTCTCTCTTGCTGTGCCAATTTCTCCCATTCTGTCTCAAATTGTTTGAGGCAGGGTTTCACTCTAGCCCAGGCTGGCCTTAAACTCATAGTGATCCTCATACTTCCCAAATGCTGGGATTAAAGGCGTATGCTGCCATACCCTGCTATTTCAGCCCTTCATATGACTGCACCACATTTTGTTTATCCATTTCTCAGTTTATGGACATTGGACTTGTTTCCACTTTTTTTGTTTTGGTTTGCCAAGGTAGGGTCTCACTCTAGCCCAGGCTGACACTGTTCTAAATAGCAAAAACATAGTGTTCATGTTATATAGTAACTTGTAGTCTGTATTTGTAATGGGGGCAGTTTCACATTAGCATATATGTACTTTTACTTTTTTTGCGTTCATGTGTGGGGCAAGTGCACATGTGTAAGAGCATGTAGAAGCCAGAGAACAACCTTGAGTGCTGATCCTCAGGTACATCAGCCACCTCTTTGTGAAATAGGGTCTCTCATTGGCCTGGAGCTCAACAGTAAGGCAGACTGCCTGGAGAGCAAGCCTCAAGGATCTCTGCCTCCCCAGCAATAGGGTTCCAGGCACATCCACTGCACTCAGCACCTTAGGTGGGTACTGGAAACTCACCTCAGGTCATCATGATGGAGAATCACTTTACCAACTGAACTCTCTCCCCAGCCCCATATCTTATTAGTATTTGTTATTATTGTGGATTTCTTTCTTCCTTCCTTCCTTCCTTTCTTTCCTTCCTTCCTTCCTTCCTTCCTTCCTTCCTTCCTTCCTTCCTTCCTTCCTTCCTTCCTTCCTTCCTTCCTTCCTTCTTTCTTTTCAAGGTAGGGTCTCTAGACACATGGGATTCCTTGTATATCTGGTTTATGTGGGTACTGGGGAATCAAACCTGAGTCCTTAGGCTTCACAGGTAAGTCCTCAATCGCTAAGTCATCTCTCCAGTCCCTATTGTTGATTTTTCTTTTGCTTAGTTTTTTTCAAGGTAGGGTCTCACTTTAGCCCAGGCTGACCGGGAACTCACTAAGTAGTCTCAGGGTGGCCTCTAAATCAAGGCAATCCTCCTACCTCTGCCTCTGCTGGGATTAAAGGTGTGTGCCACCATACCCAGCTTCTATTGTTCTTTTTTTTTTTTTTTTTTTTTTTGAGGCAGAGTCTCACTCTAGCCTAGGTTGACCAGAACTCACTCTGTAGTCCCAGACTGTCCTCGAATTTACAAGTAATCCTATTATCTCAGCCTCCCAAGTGCTGGAGTTCAAGGCGAGTAGGCCAGGCATGGTGGTGCACACCTTTAATCCCAGCACCAGGGAGGCTGAGGCAGAGTGCCATGCGTTTGAGGCTAGTCTGGAGCTACAGAGTGAGTTCCAGGTCAGCGTGGGCTGGAGTGAAACCCTGCATGGAAAATAAAGTTTGAGGCCAACTTGAGCTACAAAGTGAGTTTAACACCAGCCTGGGCTATATAGCAAAAGCCTGTCTCAAATAATAACAGCAATAACTATAACACATGGCAGCTAATATATGTGTACCTATGTGTCAGGCACTGTTCCAAGTACTTTGCATACTAATTGATTTAATCCTTGTAATAACCCTATTGCTAAGTTCTATAGTGCATCCATTATACAGAGGGAGAAATTGAGACACACAGACCTACCATAATTTATCTTATCTACTGACATAGAATTCTCTTTCTATTTACTTTTTATTTATTTATTTATTTATTGGCTTTCTGAGGTAGGGTCTCACTCTAGCTCAGGCTGACCTGGAATTCACTATGTATTCTCAGGGTAACCTCGAACTCATGTAGATCCTCCTACCTCTGCCTTCCGGGTGCTGGGATTAAAGGCATGTGCCACCATGCCTGGCTTTAATAATTCTCTTATTTCATACTTTGTTCCAGAAAATGTTCGTATGAACAGGATTCTATTCATTAGGATAATGATTGAGACATTCTAAGCAACGGAACTCTATGTGGGCTAAAGAGATGGCTCAGTGGTTAAAGACACTTGCTTGCAAAGCCTGATGGCCTGAGTTTGATTCCTCACCACCCACATAAAGATGGACGCACTACGTGGTGCATGTGTCTGGAGTTGGGTCGTTTGCAGTGGCAAGAGGCCCTGGCACACACATGCTTCTCTCTTTCTCTCTCCTCTCTCTCTCTCTCTCTCTCTCACACACACACACACACAAATAACTACTTAAAAAAGAAAGCCTGGCATGATGGCACATGCCTTTAATCTCAGCACTTGGGAGGCAGAAGTAGGAGGACTGCTATGAGTTTGAGGCCACCCTGAGACTGCATGGTGATTGAGCAGGCTAGAATGAGACCCTATCTCCAAAAAAAATGAAAAAATCAAAATGACTTCCAGATGACCACAGTGGTTTTCAAGGCCCTCAGTGTAAGAGAATGCCAATGTCTCCACCTCACGCCCAGGACCCGACCCGCGCCCCTCACCACAGCTCTCACCTCCCCAGCATCTCCCTGCGCTGACTCTTGGTCCACAGTAACCTTCCCACTACCCTTCAGGTCTTTCCCCTCTCCATGCAGGAGCTGTCTGGGACTCCCTCAGCTCTTCGGAATCCCTTCCTGCCTGCATGTTTTAAGAGTTCCTGCTAGTAACAGGTGTGGACATCAAGCAGAGGCATGAAAGGTGCCTCAAGTAAGAAAAGCCCAATTTACCCCCCCCCCACTCCACTTCTTAGTGTCCTGTGCTCACTCACCTCAGCCTCAGCCAGGCTGATCTGCCTCTCCAGATCCTCAGGGATCATCTTCCCTCTGAAAAAGAAAACTGAGTGAGCAGAGAAGGTTCGAGGTTCCAGACCCGGGTGGAGGGGTCATGCTGTCAGCGCGGGGGGTAACAATGCAGAGGACAGTGTGCAGAGTTTTGGCTCAGAGAAAAAAGAATGCAGGGCACACGGTGGGACAGTGACAGGCACCAGTGAGCAGGAGAAGCAACTCTGTAAGAAGAGAGAGAACAGGACGCCAGAGGTACAGGCCTGAGGCCAAAGCACACTGTGCCAAGCTGGTTTAGGGCCATGTCGGCAGAAGGACCTTCACCTCTCATCAGCCTTGACCACTCGGACACTGTCAGTGCCAAGTCCCAGAAAAGCAGCTCCCTTTTTGACGGAGTAGTGACACTGTAGAGGAACGCAGAGGACAGGTTAGCATGACCTACGCTGGGGGTCAGGAGGAGCAGCAGACGGGGAGGACGGAGCTGGTAAAAGTCTAGTGTGGGCTGCAACAGATGCCACCTTGTAGGCCAGGACTTCTCAATCGTCCAGGAGCAGGAACTGCCTGGGGTGTAGTTAAGACGAAGATGTGGGTCCTGGGGAGGGACACTTTGTTTTTTTCCCCTGAAGGAGGATCTCCCTCTGGCCCAGGCTGACCTGGAATTAGTCTCAGGGTGGCCTCAAACAATCCTACCTCTGCCTCCCAAGTGCTAGGATTAAAGGCGTGCGCCACCATGCCAGGCCCAACTCACATTTTTAAAAAGTGTATTTGCTTATTTGAGAAAGAGAGAGAAAATGATTGCACCAAGGCCTCTTGCCACTGTACACAAACTCCAGATTGCACGCACTACCTTGTGCATCTGGCTTTACGTGGGTTCTGGGGAATCAAACCCAGGCCTTTAACCGCTGAGCCATCTATCTCCCCAGTCCAAATTTTTGGATTTTTTTTTTTTTTTTTTTTTTGGAGGTAGGGTCTTACTGTAGCCCAGGCTGAGCTGGAACTCATTCTGTAGCCCCAGGCTGGTCTTCAATGCATGATGATCCTTCTACCTCAGCCACCCCAGTTCTGGGATTTAAAGGTATGCACCACCACACCTAGCTCAGACCTTCATTTCTATTTCTTTTTTTTTGTTTGTTTTTTTGAGGTAGGGTCTCACTTTAGCTCAGGCTGACCTGGAATTCTCTATGTAGTCTCAGGGTAGCCTCAAACTCACAGCGATCTTCCTACCTCTGCCTCCCGAGGGCTGGGATTAAAGGCTGCGCCACCACGCCCGGCCAGACCTTCATTTCTAATAAGCTACCAGGGGATATCAATGCTGCCGGTCCACAGACCGCCTTCAGAACAGAGAGGATGGACTGTGCCTACTGCCCTGCCTCCAAGGGGAAGGCAAAATGAACATGGGTGTTTCCATGACTAGACAGAAGCATATCTGCCTGGGGCTGGGGGAGTGAGGCAGAGCACCTAAAGGATCTCTGCCTGAGCTGGCTGGAGATCAGAATCAGAAGCCCATGGCTGGGCCTGCGCCTCTGCCCCACCTCCTGTGACGTGAAGAGAGCTAAGGGCGGCAGTGCCCGGAGGCCCCTCTGCTTGCAGTCCGGGTAGCGCTGATAGCGGGCCAGGTTTATGGCGTACATGTTGGAGATGGAGCCACCTGTGAGAGGAAGCATGGATGGTTAAGACTGAAGCTCGCTTCCCCTCATCTTTACACCCAGGTTGATCACTGGCTTCCAAACCACATATTCCCAAAGCTGCACGAATGGCCCAAGAATCAAAACAGCCTCGGGCTCAGCAGATTCTCCTGACCATCCTGGGCTGCCCCAAGAGACATCCTCGTCCAGGGTGGACTCTACAGCACTGATCCCAAGGGACTGCTGGCCAATACCAGGAGAGAGGGGACTGGGCAGCCTCTTCCCTGGCCTGGCCCCAGCAGAGGTGGAGAGGACACAAAGGAATAACTGCTCCATGCCAGCTGCACAGAGTGAAAGGTGGGGGAGGGGAACCTAAAGGCCCAAAGGAGGCCTTCTTGTCACACACCAGGGCAGAAGACCCCATCGCCAGAGCTCCAGCCAACCATGGCTCGAAGTTTCTTTAGCACCTCCTCTTCCATGAGTACAAACACAGGGGCGATCTCATATGTGTACCTGCGGGAAGAGCAACAGTGACAGAGGCAGAGGGAGCACTGGTGAGCTAAGTCCTTAAATTTCAGGAGTCGGAGAGGAAGCACAGGAAGGGTCCCAAGAGAGAAACAGACAGGTCTCAAAAACAAAATCAGGAGCCAGGTGGAAAACCACTGGGGTCAGGAGGCATAAAGAGGCTTAGAGGACAAAGGCCCAAATGACAGGGTGGAAAACACTCTGCCAACAGGTAGTCACAGAAGCCAGCGGTGAAGAGCAGAAACCATTCTCTCCTACTCTGAGGAGCAAACCCAAGACCTTTGTGGGATGGGTGGGAGGGCCCCGCATGGCTCACTGGCTGGTGTTGAGGCTCTCCGTGATGATGCGTCCAGCCAGAGCATGGGCATCCAACCCTGAGAAGAGCTGGTTGAAGAACCGGGGGTGACCTGGAGAAGGTGGAGTGGGGAGGGGGCTCAGGGTGGAACTGGGGGCATGGGCCATAAACTCTTCCCACCAGAACCTCAGGCACGCACAGGTCTTGACACTGTAGCGAATCACAGCCCGGCAGCGCTCCAGAATCCGCTCCTGCGGCTCGCCCTGGCTCTGCAACTCCAAATCCAACAGCTGCTTGAGCTCCTCGGGCTCTTTCCACTCGCAGACCTCAGAGGAAAAGCCAGGCCCTTAGGCCCCATGGACTGACTGCCCTGGCCACAGCTCAACAGACACAGCACCCCACCAGCCTGCACTTACAATTCAGGAACTTTTTTTGTTTGTTTGTTTTCAAGGTAGGGCCTCACCCTAGCTCAGGCTGAGCCTGGAATTCACTCTGTAGTCTCAGAGTGGCCTTGAACTCACGGCCTCCTCCCCTGGCCTCCCAAGTGCTGGGATTAAAGGTGTGTGACACATGACTGGACCCAATTCAGGAGCTTTAAAACATTTTTTTTGTTGTTGTTGTTTTTCGTGGTAGGGTCTTGCTCTAGCCCAGGTTGACCTAGAATTCACTATGTAGTCTCAGGCTGGCCTCAAGCTATTAAGACCCAGGATGCAAATTCCTGAGGCATATAGGAGACAGAGATGTGCTTATCCTCTGAGCCAGGCTTAGGAAGAGGTACACAGGAGGAGAAAGGACCCACCTTCTCTGAGGCACTGGTCCCTTTCCGAATGACCTCAGACACAACAATGTCAAACACGTCCTGGAGCAAGGTCTCCACAGCAACCCGGTCCCCATCCAGGGCAGGGAGTGGTTTTGAGTCAGCCATCAGGATAAAATCTGTGAGCAGAGTAGAGTCATTCTCCCCTCATTCTGTGAACCCCACTCGGACCCAACAAACAAGATCTTCCACCTCATAAGGGGCTCAGGGTTCCAAGTCCTGCAGCTCAGTCCTGGCTTTGATGTGCAGACGAGGGTCACTGACAGGTTAGGGAGAAAGCTGGTGGGCGGGGGCGTCCACTAATGTTAAGCAGGTGGAATTAGTGGCCACTGGGCACCCAAGGAAGCAACGCAAAGCTTACCTCTCTGCTCAGACCTCTGTTCAGATGAGCTGGGGACAAGGTACACAATGAGTTTTTCAGGGTAGTAGGACCAAGATGACAGAGGGAGAGAGAGAAAACCAGTAGTCACATGGTCATGACATAACTCTCATGACCCTTGTCCCGAAGAGAACTTTCACAGATTTTTGGACTGGGACAGCCGGTTAAATTCCTGAATAATGATTAGCTGACAGAACAGGATGGGGGTGATGGACCTTTCACTTCAGGGAGGGGATGAAAGCCAGCATCAAAGTGGGGAGTGGGGTGCCCCCTCCCCCAGTCCCCATGAATACAACTGCCCAGAGTAGGGCATGGCGATGCTGGAGGGAAACACGGGTGGCAAGAAGGTCCAACAGCTGAGCTTGGTGGCACAAGACTTTATTCCCAGCACTTGGAAGGCACAGGTAGGAGGATTGCAGTGAGTTCAATGCCACCCTGAGACTACATAGTGAATTCCAGGTCAACGTGGGCTATTGTAAGACTCTATCTTGAAAAACCAAAAAGGGGGGGGGGGCTAAGAAACTGATCTGGGAGGACCCAAGATGTTGGGTGTAAAATGGGTTAGAGCTCAGAGGCCAACTCATGCCAATGTTGATGCTTTCCAGAACTATCCTGGGTTCAGTGTTTCTCCTTTCTCTTTTTCATTTGTTAGAGACAGACAGAGGGAAAGAAAGAGAGAGAGGGAGAGAGAGAGAGAGAATAGGTGCACCAAGGCCTCTAGCCACTGCAAACAAACTCCAGACGCATGCGCCACCATGTGCATCTAGTTTATGTGGGTCTTGGGGAATTGAACCTGGGTCCTGAGGCTTCACAGGTAAGTACCTTAACCACTAAGCCATCTCTCCAGCCCCACTGTTTCTCTTCTTTTTTTTCCTTTTCCCTTCCCCCTCCCTCTTTTCTCTGACTCTTTTTTTTGTTTTGTTCTTCGAGGTAGGGTCTCACTCTAGCCCAGGCTGACCTGGAATTCACTATGGAGTCTCAGGGTGGCCTTGAACTCACGATGATCCTCCTACCTCAGCCTCTGGAGTGCTGGGATTAAAGGCATGCGCCACCACATCCAGCTTCTCTCACTCTTTTTTATTTTTATTTTAGAGGTAGTGTCTTGCTCTAGACCAGGCTAGTATTTTTTTTTTTAAGAGTGAGAGAAGGCCACGCATGGTGGCTCATGCCTTCAGTCCCAGCACTTGGGAAGCAGAGGTAGGAGGACTACTGTGAGTTTGAGGCCACCCTGAGACTAGAGTGTGTTCAGGCAGCAGTCAGCTGTGACATGGGAAGAAAGGCAGAGCAGGAAGAGCTGGGCATGGTCATGATAAACAGAGTTGAGGAGATGGCGCACTGGTTAAAGGTGCTTCCTTGTAAAACCTGCCACTGCAGGTTCAATCCCCCAGTACCCATGTCTGCATCTGTGATCCCGACACACCTGTGACAATGGGAGGCAGCACAAGGGCTGGCTATTCTTCCCCCCATTCCCCCAAGCAGGGTCTCACTCTAGGCCAGGCTGACCTGGAATTCACTATGTAGTCTCAGGGTGGCCTCGAACTCACAGTGATCCTCCTACCTTCCAAGTGCTGGGATTAAAGGCGTGCGCCACCATGCCTGGCATGGGCCAGCTATTCTGATGTTCGTTTGCAATCTAGCACTTTGTTTGCACTGACAAGAGATCCTGTATCAAAAAACGTGACACAAAGACACCTTGAAGTTGTCCTCTAACCTCTATATACATGCCCACAACCAGCTAATTTTAAAAATACATATTGCCGGGCGTGGTGGTGCATGCGTTTAATCCCAACATTCAGGAGTCTGAAGTAGGGGGATCGTCGTGAGTTCAAGGCCAGCTTGAGAGTAGATTCCAGGTCAACCTGGGCTAGAGTGAGGCCCTACCTCAAAAAACTAAAAACAGGACTGGAGGGATGACTTAGCAGTTAAGGCGTTTGCCTGCAAAGCCAAAGGACCCAGGTTTGATTCCTCCGGACCCATGTTAGCCAGATGCACAAGGGGCACGCACATCTGTAGTTCGTCTGCAGTGGCTGGAGGTCCTGGTGCACGCATTCTCTCTCTCTCTCTCTGCCTCTTTCTTCTCTCAAATAAATAAATAAAATACATATTAATATAGTGAAAAATCTAATTCTCACTCCCATATACACAAGTAACCATTTTATTTAGGGGGAAGGATCCTTTCAGACTTTTTAATGCAAATGCTAACAAACGCGAATGGGTTTTATTTTCTCACTTTCACTCAAGAGACACATATTCAATCTGCACATTGTGTATCCTTGGTCAACAAATGGAATGATCAAGTCCGTAGGGTTTCCTCATTCTTTTTTAATGTAATAGCTTAGTATAGATATAATTTGAATACCACAAAGCATATCCCTTTATCCAGTGGTTTTTGATACATTCATGAACTTGTGCAATCACTATCACTACTCAATTCCAGAGCATAATCCTCACTCCAGTAGTAAACTCATTAGTAGTCATCATGTTCCCTGCAAACTCAACCTGTGGCCACCACTGATCTACTTTTCTAGCTCTATAGACTTGCATTTGCTGTTCATTTCACTTAAATAAAAGCACACGATATGGAGTTATCTGTGACTGGCTTCTTTTACTTAGCACACTTTGTTTGTTTTTCGAGGCAGAGTCTTGCTATAACCCAGGCTGACCTGGAATTCACTATGTAATCTCAGAGTGCTAGGATTAAAAGCATACGCCACCACACCTGGCTCAGTACACTATTTTAAAAAATATATTTTATTTAGCACTTGGGAGGCAGAGGTAAGAGGATTGCTGTGAGTTGGAGGCCACTCTGAGATTACGTAGTGAATTCCTGGTCAACCTGAGCTACAGTGAGACCCTACTTTGAAAAACAAAACAAAACAAAACAAAAAAAAAAAAGTGTACTAAACCAAATACGTATGGGGGTGTGTGTGTGTATTTATTTGAGAGAGAGAAAATAAGCACACCAGAGCCTCCAGCCACTGCAAACAAACTATGGACGCATGTGTCACCTTGTGCCATAGATCCTGGGGAATTGAACCTTGGTCCTTTGGCTTTGCTGGTAAGTGCCTTAGTGGCTAAGCCAGTTCTCCAGCCTGTAGTATAGTGTTTTTTTGTTTGTTTGTTTTTTAATATTTTATTTATTTATTTGAGAGCGACAGAGACAGAAAGAAAGACACATAGAGGGAGAGAGAGAGAGAGAATGGGCGCGCCAGGGCTTCCAGCCTCTGCAAACGAACTCCAGACGCGTGCGCCCCCTTGTGCATCTGGCTAACATGGGACCTGGGGAACCGAGCCTCGAACCGGGGTCCTTAGGCTTCACAGGCGAGCGCTTAACCACTAAGCCATCTCTCCAGCCCTGTTGTTGTTTTTTTGAGGTACAGTTTCATTCTAGCCCAGACTGACCTGGAATTCACTATGTAGTCTCAGGGTGGCCTCGAGCCATCAACCCTGCTTGTATAGTATATATTTTAAAATTTTATTTATTTGCAAGCAAAGAGACAAAGAAGAGACAGAGAGAAATGGGAGCACCAGGGCCTCTAGCCATTGCAAACGAACTCCAGACGCATGCGCCCTGGCTTACATGGGTCCAGGGGAATCGAACCTGGGTCCTTTGGCTTCACAGGCAAGCACCTTCACCGCTAAACCATTTCTCCAGTCCTCATAGTATAGTATTTTTAAGGCTCATCCATATTGTAGCATGCGTTTGTACTTTATTCCTTTTCATGACTGAATCTTATCTGTTGAAAAGATAAACTGCATTTTATTTTTCCATTTATAAGCTCCTAGACATTTTAGTTTTTTCTACCTTTTGGCTATTATGAATTATGCTGCTATGGTGATTTGAGTGAAATGTCCCCCACAGGCTCATGTAGTTTGAATACTTGGTCCCCAGCTGGCGGTAAGTTGGCAAAGTGGTTTGGGAGGTAGAGCCTTGCTGGAGGAGGTGCTGCTAGGTCTGGTACTCATATTAGTTCCTTCATGCTGATGTGAAGGTGTGACCCAGACTTCCTCTCAGATATGCCACGCTTTCCCTGCCCTGATGAAGTTTCCCCTTGAGACTGGAAGCCAAAAATAAACCCTTTCCTCCCATAAGCTGCTTTCTGGTCAGTTGTCTTGTCCTAGCAACTAGAAGGTAACTAATATAGCTGCTATGAATAGTTATGTACAAAGGATTTAAAAATATTTTTTCACTTATTTGCAAGGAGAGAAAGAGGGAGGGAGGGAGAGAGAGAATGGGTGTGCCAGGGCCTCTAGTCGCTGCAGACAAACTCCAGATGTGTGCGCTACTTTGTGCATCTGGCTTTATGTGGGTACTGGGGAATCATACCAGGGTCATTAGACTTTGAAGGCAAGTGCTTTGACCATTAAACCATCTCTCTAGGCCCAAGGTTTTTTTGTGTGTGTGTGGTTTTTCAAGGTAGGGTCTCACTCTAGCTCAGGCTGACCTGGAATTCACTACGTAGTCTCAGGGTGGCCTCAAGTTCATAGTGATCCTCCTACCTCCCAAGTGCTGGGATTAAAGGTATGTGTCACCACACCCAGCTTCCAATATTTTTATTTATTTATTTACTTGAAAGAGAATATGCATGTGCCAGGGCCTCCTGCCACATTGCAAATGAACTCCAGATGTATGAGCCACTTTGTGCAACTGGCTGCTTGTGGGTAATGGAGAATCAAAGCTGGGCCATCAGGAATTGCAAGCCAAGTTCCTTTAACCATTGAGCCATCTCTCCATGCCTATATTCTCTTTTTTGAGACAGGATCTTTCAGTAAACCTGGAGCTAACATATGTGCCCATGGTTTGATCCCTGTCAACATGGGGGAGGGGGAATCAGGCATTTTGGTTGTTTGGGGAGTTTTCTTTGGGGGGGGGAGGGTTGGTTTTTTTGAGGTAGGGGCTCACTCTGGCCAGGCTAACCTGGAATTCAAAATGTAGTCTCAAGGTGGCCTTGAACTCATGACGATCATCCTAGCTCATCTCCCCAGTGCTGGGGATGAAAGGCATGTGCCACTATGCCCAGCAGGGTTGTTTTTTTTAATTTTTATTAACATTTTCCATGATTATAAAATATATCCCATGGTAATTCCCTCCTTCCCCACCCCCACACTTTCCCATTTGAAATTCCACTCTCCATCATATTACCTCCCCATTACAATCATTGTAATTACATATATACAATATCAACCTATTAAGTTCCTCCTCCCTTCCTTTCTCTACCCTTTATGTCTCTTTTTTACCTTACTAGCCTCTGCTACTAAGTATTTTCATTCTCACGCAGAAGCCCAATCGGTTGTTTGTTTTTTGAGAGGAGGTATCATGTATCCAAGGATGGCCCAACTCCTGACTGCCCTCTCTCTACCTCCCACATGAGATAACACTGTTCATGTGGTGCTAAAGATGAAACCCAGAACTTTATGCATGTTAGGTACATGCTCTGACAACTGAGCTATATCCTCAGCTCTCAGCGTAGTTCTATTTAATTAGATGTATTTGTTTTACTCAGTAACGAAGGACTTCAAAATCCCACTGGTCCATTATAACAAAGCCACAAAGGATTTTGCAGGTAGCTGTTTGTTTTATGAATCAGGGTCTTGCTGTGTTGCCCAGACTGGCCCAGAACTCATGGTCTCAAGCAATCTTCCTTTCTATTCCTTTTTCTTAAAATTTTTATTTATTTTTATTTTATTTTATTGAGAGAGAGAGAGGCAGAGAGAGGGAGAGAGAGAATGGGCAAGCCAGGGCCTTCAGGCATTGCAAACGAACTCCAGACACATATGAACCCCTGTGCATCTGGCTTACATGGGTCCTGGACAGTCGAACCGGGATCCTTTGGCTTTGCAGGCAAATGCCTTAACAGATAAGCCATCTCTCTAGCCCCCAATTTTTATTTATTGATTTGACAGAGAAAGAGAGAGAGAGAGAGAATGGGTGTGCCAGGGCCTCTAGCCACTGCAAACGAACTCCAGACGCATGCGCCCCCTTGTGCATCTGGCTAACGTGGGTCCTTTGGCTTTGCAGGCAAATGCCTTAACAGCTAAGCCATCCCTCCAGCACTATGTTCCTTTTTCATGATGCACACTGATGGCAGAGCCAACCACAGCTCTCATTCTTCACATGCCTTCATTCCAAGACCCATGCTGAAAGAACAGCCCTTTCTAGAACATGCTGTTCTCGTGGCAGAGGGAAAATGACAAAAAGCAGAGGAAATCACACACCAGGTGTTTTTTTGTTTTGTTTTGTTTTTGAGGTGGGCTCTAGCCCAGGCTGGTCTGGATCTCTTGACAATCCTCCTAGTGCTGGGAATATAGGTGTTGAGTCACCGTGTCCAGTTCAACACACCAACTCAAAAATTTCTGCTCAAACCTGGTATGTGGCACATCTGCAGATTCCTGATCAAGGTTAAGCTACATGCTGAACTCTAGGCAACAAGGTAAGCATGTGTCGCAACGAGGTAAGCATGTGTCCCTCCCACATGAGGGCACTGCAAAGCACAAGGGCAGCAAATGGAAGATAGAAACCTTCTGACAATATCATTGCTTCCCATTTGGTTTCAAGTCAGTCTTCAGTGGCTCTTCTGGCTCCCTGACATTCTATGCTAGGCCTCACTGACAGCTAGATGAGCCTGAACAGGTCTGAAGGTTTCCCTCCTTCTCTCTCAGGTGTACTGTTTTCATTTTATTTTATTTTTTTTCGAGGTAGGGTCTCATCTTAGCTCAGGCTGACCTGGAATTCACTATGTAGTCTCAGGGTGTCCTTGAACTCACGGTGATCCTTATACCTCTGCCTCCCACGTGCTGGGATTAAAAGCGTGCGCCACCACCATGCCCGGCCAGGTCTACCTGTTGATTGTGCTCTCTCATTTCTTCAACCCTTGTCCTCCATCCCTTCCTTAGAGTAGTTTTAATATATATATTTATTTTTTAAAATAGTTTTAAAAAATTTTTATAGGTGGGCACGGTGGCGCATGCCTTTAATTCCAGCACTTGGGAGGCAGAGGTAGGTGGATCACTGTGAGTTCAAAGCCACCCTGGGACTACATAGTGAATTCCAGGTCAGCCTGAGCCAGAGTGAAACCCTACCTCTAAAAACCAAAACCAAAACCAAACCAAAACAAAACAAAACATTATTTGACAGAAAGAGAGAGAGAGAGAGTGGGCACACCAGGGCCTCCAGCCACTGCAAACGAACTCCAGACACATGCATCACCTGTGTATCTGGCTAATGTGGGTCCTGGGGAATCAAACCTGGGTCCTTTGGTTTTGCAGACAAATATCTTAGCTGCTAAGCCATCCCTTCAGTGCTATTTACATATTTTAATATTTTATTTATTCATTCATTGGAGACAAAAAGAGACAGAGAGGGAGAGAGAGAATGGGCATGCCAGGGCTTCCAGCCACTGTAAATGAACTCCAGATGCATGCGCCCCCTTGTGTATGTGGCTTATATGGGTCCTGGAGAATAGAACCAGGATCCTCTGGCTATGCAGGCAAGTGCCTTAACTGCTAATCCATCTCTCCAGCCCCCAATTTTGGGAGGCAGAGGTAGGAGGATTGCCATGAGTTTGAGGCCACCCTGAGACTATGTAGTGAATTCCAGGTCAGCCTGGGCTAGAATGAGACCTACCTCGAAAAAACAAACAAAAAAAAAAATTATTTATTTGTGAAAGAAAATGAAAGGAGAGAAAGAGGCAGATAGAGAGAATGGGTGTGCCAGGGCCTCCAGCCACTGCAAACAACTCCAGATGCGTGCACTATCTGTGGATTTGGTTTTATGTGGGTATTAGGAATTGAACCTGGATCCTTTGGCTTTGCTCACAAGCACCACAACAACTAAGCCACCTCTCCAGTCCCCTTACAGCATTTTATGTTGCTCAAATCTCTTATAACGTGCCCCATCATTCTCTTCACAAGCAACCATCTGGAAGAGTCATCATATCTACTCCTTGATATCAATTCACTATTGGAATTCACTATGTAGTCCCAGGGTGGCCTAGAACTCACTGTGATCCACCTACTTCTGCCTCCCAAGTGCTGCAATTAAAGGCATGTGCCACCGTGCCCAGCTATAAAAAATTTTAAAAAGTATTTAAAAAAAATATAGGGCTGGAGAGATGGCTTAGCGGTTAAGCGCTTGCCTGTGAAGCCTAAGGACCCCGGTTCAAGGCTCGGTTCCCCAGGACCCACGTTAGCCAGATGCACAAGGGGGCGCACGCATCTGGAGTTCGTTTGCAGAGGCTGGAAGCCCTGGCGCGCCCATTCTCTCTCTCTCCCTTTATCTGTCTTTCTCTCTGTGTCTGTCGCTCTCAAATAAATAAATAAAAAATTTAAAAAAATGTTAAAAAAATATATAAAAATATAAAAAATCTATTGAAAATACTCTAAGGAAGGGATGGAGGACAAGGGCTGATGAAATGAGAAAGTATTTCACTCCCTTTCCACTCATATTTTTCTCAACCCACCAGCATGAAGATTCTATCAAAACTACTAAGAATTCCACTACCTTCAAATTCAATAGACACAGCTCACCTTTATCCTACTTGACCCTTCTGGAGCCATCTAAGTTTTCTGTCTGTCTGTCTGTCTGTCTGTCTGTCTATCTATCTATCAATCACCAACCCATCCATCCATCCATTTGAGGCTCCAACCCCAGAGCCTCACTCATGCTGGGCAAGTGTTCTCCAATCCTCATCTCAAACATTTTCTTTTGCTGGTTTCTACTTAGGCTCTGTCCCTCTCTCTGTGGTTGGCCCTGGTTCCCTTTGCATTTGCATTTTCCTCTAGCCCACTGAGAAATGCTAATGCTCCTCCGGGCTCTTCTCTGCCCTCCAGATGACATGTCACTAGTGACAAGTCTCTTCCATTCCCAGAGCTACAAACAGGAGGCTCCTCTATCTCTGACCTCTCTCCCAAGTTCTGAAGCTACCTGCCAACTCAGAAGTGCTACAGGCACTCCACACTCATTACTATCCCATATGTAACTATGGGACAATAAATATGTCTAACCTGAAGGTCGTTCTATAACTAGCCTGTACTCTTAGAAAATGTCAATGTTAGGTGCTGGGGAAATGGCATACACTTGCTTGCAAAGCCTGCCTGGGTTCAATTCCCCAGCCACCTATATAAAGCCAGACAGGTATTAATTTGCAGTGGCAAGAGACCTGGGCCAATGTTAGAGCTGGGAATTCAAGCTCAGTGGTAGAGTGCTTGTCTAGTATACACAAGACCTTGAGTTCAATTCCTAGTACTACAAACACAAAGACTAAAAAGACAAACAACAAAAAAGTCAATGTGTCTGTGCGTGGTGGCACATGCCTTTAATCCCAGCACTCGGGAGGCAGAGGTAGGAGGAGGATTGCAGTGAGTTCAAGGCCACCCTAAGAATACAGATACAGAGTGAAAACCCTACCTTGAAAAACAAAAAACAAAACAAAAATGTTGGGTTGGAGAGATGGCTTAGTGGTTGAGCACTTGCCTATGAAGACTAAGGACCCCAGTTCAAGGCTTGATTCCCCAGGACTCATATTAGTCAGATGCACAAGGGGGCACATGCCTTTGGAGTTTGCTTACAGTGGGTGGAGGCCCTGGTGTACCCATTCTCTGTTGCACTCAAATAAATAAATAGAAATAAGCAAAAAAAATTTAACAAGGAACGTCATAGCCATGCACTGTGGCATATGCCCATAATCATAGAATATGGAGGAAGAAGCAGAAGAAACACTCACAAGTTCACATCCAGCCTGGGCTTCATAGTGAGTTCCAGGCCAGCCAAGGCTACGGAGTGAGATCTTGTCCAAAATAAACAGACAAAAAAAGTCAATGTCGTGAAAACCAAAGAACAGCTGAGACCATAACCTAGACAGGATACTACAGACATTACAACTAAAAGAAACATGCAATCCAAGTTGGTTCCTTGGTAAAAATTAGTGGACTAGGGCTGCAGAGATGGCTCAGTGGTTAAGGCACTTGACTGCAAAGCCTAAGAACCCTGGTTCAGTTACCTAGTACCCACATAAAGCCAGATGTACAAAGTGGCAAATGCGTCTGGAGTTCATCTGCAGTGGCGAGAGACCCTCGTGCACCCATTCTCTCTCTCTCACAAATAAATAAATAATATACATATTTTTCAAATTACTGAAATAACGCCAGGCATGGTGGCTCACGCCTTTAATCCCAGCACTCAGGAGGCAGAGGTAGGAGGACTGCCGTGAGTTTGAGGCCACCCTGACACTGCATAGTTAATTCCAGGTCAGCCTGGCCAGAGTGAGATCCTACCTCAAAAAAAAAAAAAAAAAAAAATTAGTGGAATAAGCACTTGGGAGGCAAAGGTAGGAGGATCACCTTGAATTCAAGGCTACTCTGAGACTACATAGTGAATTCCAGATTAGCCTGAGCTGGAGTGAAACTCTACCTTGAAAAGCCTGTGTGTGTGTGTGTTAAATCAGTATATATTTTTTGGTGGTTTTTGAAGGTAGGGTCTCACTCTCTAATTCAGGCTGACCTGGAATTCACTATGTAATCTTAGGGAGGCCTGGAACTCACAAGTATCCACCTATCTCTGCCTCCCAAAAGCTGGGATAAAAGGTTTGCACTACCACACATGGCTTAAATCAGTATTAAATATCCTAACTGGTCATTATATTGTGCTAATGAAAAATATTTTTTTTTTTTTTGCATGTGTGGTGAGTATATACATGCTCTGTTATCTTTGTTTTTGTGTTTGGTTTTGGTTTCTCATGGAAGGGTCTCACTCTAGCCAAGGCTGACCTGGCACTCATTCTGTAGTCCCAAGCTGACTTCAAATTCACAGCGATCTGACTACCTCTGGCTGCCCAGTGCTGGGACTAATGGCATGCGCCACCATTTCTGGCAAATGTTCGGATGTGAGCATGTGTGTATACGGGTACATGTATGTGCATGTAGAAGCCAGAGGTTAATGTTAGACATCTGAAGCACCCTCCACCTTATATTTTGAGACAGTAAGATGATTTAAAGTAGATGTCCCTCCCAAACTCAGATGTTCTGAATGCTTGGTCACAAGCTGGTGGCAATTTGGGAGGTGGAGTCTTGCTGGAGTTGTGTTCCTGAGGGTAGGGGGTGTTATAGCCAGCTCCCCCTTGGCAGAGCTCTATCTCACTCCCCTACTTCTTTTTTAAAAATTTAAATATTTTTATTTTTATTTATTTATTTGAGAGAGACAAGAGTCAGAGAGAGGGAAGAAAAGGAGACACAGAGAGAGAATGGGTACGCCAGGGCATCCAGGCACTGCAAAAGGATGCATGCACCATCTTGTGCATCTGGCTTAGGTGGGTCCTAGGGAATCGAACCAGGCTCCTTTGGCTTTATAAGCAAATGCCTTAACTGCTAAGCCATTTCTCCATCTCCCCACCCCACTACTCTTTTCACCTGCTGTGGCAGAGGTGTCCAGCTTCTGCTCATGCCATGCTTTCCCCTGCCATCATGAAGCTTCTCCTTGGGACTCTAAGCAAAAATAAACCCTTTCCAGCCAGGCAGAGTGGCATATGCCTTTAACTCCTACATTTGGGAGACAGAGGTAGGAGAATCACTGTGAGTTTGAGGCCAGTCTGAGACTACATAGTGAATATTAGTTCAGCCTGGGCTAGAGTGAGACCCTACCTTGAAAATAAAATGCTGAAATATTTAGTGATAAAGGAACTTATCTGCAACAATACTATGTTTATATATCTATAAGGCTTTATCTTAAAAACAATATATGATATGATTTAGCTATCATTAAGTTCACCTTTTTTTTTTTTCTAGCACAGGCTGACCTGGAATTCACTAGGTAATCTCAGGGTGGCCTTGAACTCACTGCAATCCTCCTACCTCTGCCTCCCAAGTGCTGGGATCAAAGAGGTGCCCGGCAAGTTCACTGTTTTGTTTTGTTTGAGATAGGGTATCGCTTTACCCTGGACTGACCTGTAATGCACACTGTAGTTCCAAACTGGCCTGGAACTCCTGGCAATCTTCCTACCTCAGCTGGGATTCAAGTTATGTGCAACCACACCTGATGCAAGTTCGCTTTTTTTTTTTTTTAAGTAATTCAGTGCTTCTTAGTATAGTTGGAAAGTTGTACATTGCTTGCCACTATTTAATTCTAGAACATCTTCATCTCCCCCCAAAGAAACTCATACCTATTAGTAGTTACTCCCTGTACTTAGTGTGTGTTTACGTGTTACTAGGGATCAGACCCAGAGCTACCTCACATGCTGGCAAATGCTCTACCACTCAGTTATATTCCAACCCAGCCCCATGCTTTTTGTTTGTTTGTTTTTATTTGTTTATTTGAGAGTGACAGAGAGAGAAAGGGTGCACCAGGGCCCCCAGCCACTGCAAATGAACTACAGACACGTGTGCCCCCTTGTGCATCTGGCTAACGTGGGTTCTGAGGAATCGAGCCTCGAACCAGGGTCCTTAGGCTTCACAGGCAAGTGCTTAACCACTAAGCCATTTCTCCAGCCCTTTTTTTTAAAAATTTTTTTTAATTTTTATTTATTTATTTGAGAGTGACAGACACAGAGAGAAAGACAGATAGAGGGAGAGAGAGAGAATGGGCGCGCCAGGGCTTCCAGCCTCTGTAAACGAACTCCAGACACGTGCGCCCCCTTGTGCATCTGGCTAACGTGGGACCTGGGGAACTGAGCCTCAAACCGGGGTCCTTAGGCTTCACAGGCAAGCGCTTAACCGCCAAGCCATCTCTCCAGCCCTTTTTTTTTTTTTTTTTTTTTTTTGAGACAGGGTCTCATTCTACCCCAGGCTGACCTCAAACTCATAGTAATCTTATTACCTCAGCCTCCCAAGTACTGGGATCAAAGGTGTGCATCACCATGCCATCTATTTTTAAAAAACACTTTTTATTTTTTTTTTTTGAGGTAGGGTCTCCCTTTAGCCCAGGCTGATCTGGAATTCACTACATAGTGTCTCAGACTGGCCTTGAATTCAAGGCAATCCACCCTCCTCTGCTTCCCAAGTGCTGGGATTCAAGGCATGCGCCACCACACCTGGCTAAAAATATCTTTATTTGGAGCCAGGTGTGGTGGTGTATGCCTTTAATTCCAGCACTTGAGAGGCAGATGTAGGAGGATGACCATGAGTTCAAGGCCAGGCTGAGACTACATAGTGAATTTCAGGTCACCCTGGGCTAGAGGGAAACCCAACCTTGAAAATCTGAAAAGAAAAAAATATATATTTTGGCTAGAGAGAGGGCTCAGCGGTCAAAGCACTCGCTTGCAAAGCCTAAGGACCTAGTTTTAATTCCCCAGTACCCACATAAAGCCAGATGCACAATATAGCACACGCGTCTAGAGTTCACTTGTTATAGTGGCTAGCAGTCCTGGGGTGCCCATTCTCTCTCTATTAATATGCCTCTTCTTCAAATAAATAATGATTTTTAAAATGTTTATTTACTTATTTAAGAGAGAGAGAGGAAAAGACAGACAAAAAGAGAGTGAACATGGGTACATCAGGACCTCCTACCACTGCCTACACAAGACCATCAAAATATGAGGAAAAAGATCATGACATCAAAATAAAAGAGATTGTTTGAGATGGAGAGGGGATATGATGGAGAGTGGAGTTTAAAAGGGGAAAAAAGGGCATTACCAAGGGATATTGTTTACAATCATGGAAGTTGTTAATAAAAAATTAATTAATCATGAGCCAGGCACAGTGGTACACGCCTCCCAGCACTCGGGAGGCAGAGGTAGGAGGATCGCTGTGAGTTCGAGGCCACCCTGAGAATGCAGAGTGAATTCCAGGTCAGCCTGAGCTAGAGTGAGACCCTACCTTGAAAAACCAAAAAAAAAAAAAAAAAAAAAAATTAATTAATTGAAAAAAAAAACAACCCACAAGACTTGTATTGGTAAAATTAAACGTGTTGTTTTTGGTTTGCCCAGAAGTGAATAAAGAAATTTCTTCACCTGATATTCGATAAAAATGCCAAAAATACTCATTGGAGAAGAGACCGCCTCTTCAGCAAATGGTGTTTTGAAAACTGGATAAATATCTGCAGAAGGATGAAAATAGATTCTTCTCTCTCGCCATGCACAAGAATTAAGTCCAAATGGATTAAAGACCTTAACATCAGACCGGAAACTTTGAAACTGCTAGAGGAAAAAGTAGGGGAAACCCTTCAACATATTGGTCTTGGCAAAGACTTTCTGAATACAACCCCAATTGCTCAGGCAATAAAACCACAGATTAACCACTGGGACCTAATGAAATTACAAAGATTTTGCACTGCAAAGGACACAGTGAAAAAAGCAAAGAGGCAACCTACAGAATGGGAAAAAATCTTCACCAGCTATATATCTGATAGAGGATTAATATCTAGGATATACAAAGAACTCAAAAAGTTAAATAATAAAGAATCAAACAAGCCAATCAAAAAATGGGCTATGGAGCTAAATAGAGAGTTCTCAAAGGAAGAAATACGAATGGCATATAAGCATCTAAAAAAATGTTCTACGTCACTAGTCATCAGGGAAATGCAGATTAAAACTACATTGAGATTCCATCTCACTCCTGTCAGATTGGCCACCATCATGAAAACAAATGATCATAAATGTTGGCGGAGATGTGGAAAAAAAGGAACCCTTCTGCACTGCTGGTGGGAATGCAATCTGGTCCAGCCATTGTGGAAAACAGTGTGGAGGTTCCTAAAGCAGCTAGAGATTGATCTACCATATGACCCAGCTATAGCGCTCCTAGGCATATATCCAAAGGACTCATCTCATTTCCTTAGAAGTACATGCTCAACCATGTTTATTGCTGCTCAATTTATAATAGCTGGGAAATGGAACCAGCCTAGATGTCCCTCAACAGATGAGTGGATAATGAAGATGTGGCACATTTATACAATGGAGTTCTACTCAGCGGTAAGGAAAAATGAAGTTATGAAATTTGCAGAAAAATGAATGGACCTGGAAAGTATTATACTAAGTCAGGTAACCCAGGCCCAGAAAGCCAAGCGCCACATGTTCTCTCTCATATGTGGATCCTAGCTACAGATGACTGGGCTTCTGTGTGAGAATGAAAATCCTTGGTAGCAGAGGCCAGTAAGTTGAAAAGGAGACATAAAGGGTGGAGAAAGGAAGAGAGGAGGATACTTAATAGGTTGATATTGTATATATGTAATTACAATGATTGTAATGGGGAGGTAATATGATGGAGAATGGAATTTCAAATGGGAAAGTGTGGGGGTGGGGAGGGAGGGAATTACCATGGGATATATTTTATAATCATGGAAAATGTTAATAAAAATTAAAAAAAAAGATATAGGGCCAACAGATTTTTATCATCAAAAAAAAAATAGAAACATAAAATAAATAAATACATATTTAAAAAAAAAAGAAATTTCTTGGGGGCTGGAGGGATAGCTTAGCGGTTAAGGCATTTACCTGCAAAGCCAAAGGACCCAGGTTCGATTCCCCAGGACCTACATTAGCCAGATGCACAAGGGGGCGCTTGTGTTTGGAGTTCATTTGCAGTGGCTGGAAGCCCTGATGTGCCCATTCTCTCTCTCCCTCTCTCTATCAAATAAATAATAAATACTTTTTTTTTTTTTCTTGTTTTTTGAGGTAGGGTCTCACTCTGGTTCAGGCTGACCTGGAATTAACTCTGTAGTCTCAGGGTGGCCTTGAACTCACGGCGATCCTCCTACCTCTGCCTCCCAAGTGCTGGGATTAAAGGCGTGCGCCACCACGCCCGGCAACATTTTTAAAATGAGGAACAAGGAATATAGTTCTGTGGCAGGCAAAGCCTGCATTCGATTTCTAACACACACACACACACACACACACACACACACACACACACGCTCCAAAATTACAAACTGACAGGCGAGGAATGTCCCTCATATGTGATCTGTTTCCCAACTTCTCTATCCAGTATCATTAAAGGTCTGAGGGGTTTGTTTTTATTACACAATCCATGCTGCTCTCGGTGGAGAATGGGTTCAGCTTGTTCAGCAAACAGTCTGGTCTGTTGCCTGGCTGGCACTGCCCCAGGTACTGCGTCCATCCTGTGGGCTCCACTCACAGACGCAAAGAAGCCCAGCATGCAGGCTGAAGGCACGCTCACGGCACTGAGGTGGAGCGCTCACTCAGGAAAGGCAGGGCTGCGTCTTTGCTCACGTGGCCCAGCTCGCCCTCTCTGTGGGGTGACGAGGGCAGGGACACGCACTATGCAGGAATCGGGACAGCACTAGCTGATGAAGTGATGGGGTGGCCTGAGGGAAGCTGGTTAGGAGACTTGCCCGGGGCCTAGGGATCTGGGCAGTTAGCTGCCTTCAAAAGTGCTTTCACTCAGGCTTACTCTTCAAAAATTAACCCAATGAGTCGGGCGTGGTGGTGCACACTTTTAATCCCAGCATTAGGAAGGCAGAGGTGGGAAGACTGCTATGAGTTCAAGGCCACTTTGAGTCTATCTATACTCAGGATGCAGAGGTGGGAGGATCACCATGAGTTCAGAGGCCACCCTGACACTAGTGAATTCCAGGTCAGCCTGGGCTAGAGGGAGACCCTACTCAAAAAAAGTAATAATAATAATAATAAAAGAAAAGCACAATGGCATCTGAGGTGGCTGAGCACAGCAGAAGTGTAGTTACAAACGCCAGCACCAAAAAGCAAAACAAAAAACTCAGTGGCCTCTGCTAGCTACCAATCAACAATTTTATATTGTATTTATTTGAGGGCAGGCCTCTAGTCACTGCAAACAAACTCCAGATGCGTGTGCCATCATGTGCATCTAGCTTACGAGGGATCTGGAGAGCTGAACATCGGTCCTTAGGATTCACAGGCAAGCGCCTTAACCAATAAGCCCCTCTCTCTAGCCCCACTTAAAATTTTGTTGTTGTTGTTTTGTTTTTTCAAGGGTAGGGTTTCTCACTCTTGCTAGGCTGATCTGGAATTTACTATGTAGTCTCAGTTGGCCTCAAACTCACAGTGATCCTCCTACCCTTGCTTCCAGTGTACTGGGATTAAAGGCATGCACCACCACACTCAGCTACAAGATTGATTTTTTTTTCTCCAGCCCTTAAAAACATTTTATTTTCTTTATTTGAGAGAGAAACAGAGAGACAGACAAGACAGACAGATAGCAAGAGAATGGGGACACCAGGGCCTTCAGCTGCTGTAAAGGAACTCCAGATGCATGTGCCACCTTGTGCACCTGGCTTACATGGGTCTTGGGGAATCAAACCTGGGTCCTTTGGCTTCACAGGCAATCGCCTTAACCAGTAAACCATCTCTCCAGCTCCTCTTTTATTATTCTTATTTATTTGCAAGCAGAGAGAGAGATAGAAGAGAGACAGACAGAATGGGCAAGCCAGGGCCTCCAGCCACAGCAAACTCCAGATGCATATGCCACTTTGCGCATCTAGCTTTATGTGGATACTGGGGAATCGAACCCAGTTCAATAGGGTTTCCAGGCAGGTGCCTTAACCACTGAGGTATCTCTCTAGGCTCCTTTCTTTCTTCTCTTTTTAACGCTTTCTTTCTTTTCTTTTCTTTTCTTTTCTTTTCTTTTCTTTTCTTTTCTTTTCCTTTCTTTTCTTTTTTGGTTTTTCAAGGTAGGGTCTCGCTCTTGCTCAGGCTGACCTGGAATTCACTCTTCTACCTCAGTCTCAGTACTGGAATTAAAGGTGTGTGTCCCAAGAGTGATTCTTACAGCTTTTGAGTTTTTGTGTATAATTCCACCCCTCAGCAGGCGGAAAATTCTCAGTAGGAGGATTTTCAGGTCAAGGCCAGCCAAGGCTACATTAGTGAGACCTTGTCTCCAAAAAAAACAAGATAACCTACAATTTTCTTTTTCTTCATTCCGTATTTGCCCATTCAATGTTTTTTGGTTTATTGTTTTTTTCCTTTTCTTTTTCCAGGTAGGGTCTCACCTTAGCCCAGGCTGACCTGGAATTCACTATGTCGTCTCAGGGTGGCCTTGAACTCATTCATGGTGATCCTTCTGCTTCTGCCTCTCAAGTACTGGGATCAAAGGCATGTGTGATTTATTAAAATTTTCATATGTTTATTTGCATGTGTGTGTATGGATGTACCAGGGTCATACCTGCGCTGCTTTTTCCATCTGGCTGGGTTCCTTTAACCAGAGATGAGATATCAGTCTTTTTTTCAATTTTATTTATTTATTTTGTTTTTCTTTTTTTAATTATTTATTTATTTTTATTTATTTATTTGAGAGCGACAGCCAGAGAGAAAGAGGCAGAGAGAGGAGAGTGGGCGCGCCAGGGCCTCAAGCCACTGCAAAGGAACTCCAGACGCCGTGCGCCCCCTTGTGCATCTGGCTAACATGGATCCTGGGGAATTGAGCCTTGAACTGGGTCCTTAGGCTTCACAAGCAAGCGCTTAACTGCTAAGCCATCTCTCCAGCCCTTGTTTTGTTTTTCAAGGTAGGGTCTCACTCTAGTCCAGGCTGATTTGGAATTCACTGTGTAGTCCCAGGCTGGCCTTGAAACCACAGCAATCCTCCTACTTTGGCCTCCCAAGTGCTGGGATTAAAGGCAAGCGCCAACCGGGTGTGGTGGTGCACGCCTTTAATCCCAGCACTCAGGAAGCAGAGGTAGGAGGATCACCAAGAGTTCAAGGCCACCCTGAGACTACATAGTGAATTCCAGGTCAGCCTGAGCCAGCCAGAGTGAGACCCTACCTTGAAAAATAAAAAAATAATAATAAATAAAAGGCAAGCACCACCACACCCAGCCCTATTTGTTTTTTATTTACAAGCAGAGAAGGAGAGAATGGGGGGCTGGAGAGATGGCTTAGCGGTTAAGCGCTTGCCTGTGAAGCCTAAGGACTCCGGTTCGAGGCTCGGTTCCCCAGGTCCCACGTTAGCCAGATGCACAAGGGGGCGCACGCGTCTGGAGTTCGTTTGCAGAGGCTGGAAGCCCTGGCGCGCCCATTCTCTCTCTCTCCCTCTATCTGTCTTTCTCTCTGTGTCTGTCGCTCTCAAATAAATAAATAAAAATTTAAAAAAAAAAAAAAAGAGAGAATGGGAACCACAGGGCCTCCTGCTACTGCAAATGGAACTCCAGAAGCATGAGCCATTTTGTGTATATGGCTCCATGAAAGTACTGAAAAATTGAACTCAGGCCATCAGACTTTGCAATCAAACACTTTTAAGCACTGAGCCATTTCTCTAGCTCCTAGTCTGCTTATTTGATTATTTTTAATTTTTAAAAAATATTTTATTTATTTGACAGAGAAAGAGGGAGAGAGAAAGAGAGAGAATGGGTACGGCAGGGCCTCCAGCCACTGCAAAAGAACTTCAGATGCATACAGCCCCTTGTGTGGCTGACATGGGTCCTAGGGAATTGAACCTGGGTCCTTTGGCTTTGCAGACAAATGCCTTAACTGCTATGCCATCCCTCTAACTCTATTTTAAAATTTTTATATTCATTGATTTGGAAGACAGCAAGTGTTTTTTTTTGTTGTTGTTTGTTTGTTTTGAGACAAGGTCTCATGTAGCCTAGGCTAGGCTGCCTCCAAATCTATATGTATGCCAGGGCCACTAGCCACTACAAACAAACTCCAAATGCATGCACCACCTTGTGCATGTGGATTTACTTGGGTCCTGGAGAATTGAACCTGGGTCCTTTGGCTTTGCAGGCAAGCACCTTTTTTTGGTTTTTCCAGGTAGGGTCTTGCTCTAGGCCAGGCTGAATTTACTATATAGTCTCAGGGTGGCCTTGAATTCTCAGCTATCCTCCTACTTCTGCCTCTCAAGTGCTGGGATTAAAGGTGTATGCCATCACACCTGGCTTATTTGATTTTTTAAAATTTGTATTTATGTGTAAGTAGAAAGAGAAAGAGCAAGCCAAAAGCTAGGCATGCCAGGGCCTTTGCCACTGCATAAAAACTCTAGATGCAAGTGCCACTGTACATCTGGCTCTACGTGGATATTGGGGAATCGAACCCCAGCCACAGGATTTGCAAGCAGTAGCTATGAACTATCTCCCTAGGCCCCCCCCCCCTTTTTTTTTGTTTTTTCAAGGTAGGGTCTCACTCTAGCCCAGGCTGACCTGGAATTCACTCTGTATTTTCAAGGTGGCCTCGAACTCACAGCAATCCTACCTCTGCCTCCCGAGTGCTGGGATTAAAGGCGTGTGCCACCACACCTGGCTCCCCCGTATTTGGTTGTTTTTTTTTTTTTTTTTGAGGTAGGGTATTGCTCTAGTCCAGGTTGACCTGGAATTCACTCTGTAGTCTCAGAGTGGTCTCAAACTCATGGTGATCCTCCTACTTCTAACTCCTGAGTGCTAGGAGGTGTCCCACCCACCTGGCTGTTCTCTCTGTGTTTTGGGGTTTTGTTTTGTTTTGTTTTCGGTTTTTCAAGGTAGGGTCTCACTCTAGCTCAAGCTAACCTGGAATTCACTATGTAGTCTCAGGGTGGCCTCGAACTCGTGGCGATCCTCCTACCCCTGCCTCCCAAGTGCTGGGATTAAAGGTGTGCGCCATTATGCCCAGCTGGTATTTTTTCTTTTTTTTTTTTTGAGACAAGGTCTAGGCTGCCTTCAACTCTATATGTAGTTGAGGATAACTTTGAATCCCCTGATCTACCAACAACACCAAAGTGCTGGGATTACAAGTATAAGGCACCATGCCTGGGGTTTGTTCTACTTTCTCTTAACAAGCAAAGAATATGAACAAGCAGTTTATAAAACAATCAAAATGGGACTGGAGTTAGCATATTTTTTCTACGGTGACTAGAGGCCCTCACATGCCTATTACTTCTGCCTCTCTCAAATAATAAATAATTAAAAAAATAAAAAGGATTGTGCCATTGCTGTGGCTATAAGGCCTACCACCTTCAGAAGTCAATCTGTGGCAAAGGTGGCTATGCTGCTAAGTATAAGAGAAAATATAACTGGAGTGCCAGCCAAGGCTAAGAGATGAAAATACTATAGGACTGGCTGTATGAACACCTAAAAATTAAGACATGGATTCTGTGAAGGAACAACAATTAAAGGCATGCACCACCATGCCCAGCATTTTCCTTTTATTTATTTATTTGTGTGCGTGTGTGTGGTTTTTTGAGTGGGGTCCGCTCTAGCCCAGACTGACCTGGAATTCACTATGTAGTCTCAGGCTGACCTCAAATAAGGTGATCCTCCTACTTCTGCCTCCGAGTGCTGGGATTAAAGACGTGTGCCACCATGCTCAGCTTCCTTTTATAATTTTTAAAGATTTTATTTATTTATTTATTTATTTATTTATTTATTTGCAAGGAGAGAGAGACAGAATAAGGGTTTGCAAGGTCCTTCTGCCGCTACAAACTGAACTCCAGACTCACACACCACTTTGTGTATCTGGCTTCACATGGGTATTGGTCATTCAAACCTAAATCATTAAGCTTTGCAGGCAAGTGTCTTAATATTGAGCCATCTCTCTAGGCCACCCTTATACATATATACACATATTTGGTTTTTCGAGGCAGGGTCTTGCTCTAACCCAGGCTGACCTGGAATTTACTATGTAGGCTCAGGCTGATCCTCCTACCTCTGCCTCCCAAGTGCTGGGATTAAAGGTGTGCACCATCATACTAGGCCAATAGATAAAAATCTAAAAAAAAATTTTTTTTTTCCCCTCAGGCTGGAGAGATGGCTTAGTGGCTAACGCACTTACCTGGGAAGCCTAAGAATGCATGTTCAAATCTCCAGGTCCCATGTAGCCAGACTTACATTGACACAAGCGTGCAATGCTGCAAATGCACACAGGTAGGAGCATGCATCTGGAGTTCCTTCACAGTGGCTGCAAAGACCCTGGCGTGCTCATTCTCTCTCTCTCTCTCAAAAATAAAATAAAAACCACAGCCAGGTCAGACGGTGCTGGAGTGAAACCCTATCTATAAAAATAAATCTAGGGGCTGGAGAAATGGCTTAGCCATTAAGTCACTTGCCTGTGAAGACAAAGGACCCAGGTTTGAGTCTGGAGAGATGGCTTAGTGGTTAAGCACTTGCCTGTGAAGCCTAAGGACCCCAGTTCGAGGCTCAATTCTCCAGGATCCATGTAAGCCAGATGCACAAGGTGGTGCATGCATCTGAAGTTCGTTTGCAGTGGCTGGAGACCCTGATTCCCCCCTCCCCTCTGCCTCTTTCTCTGTCTGTCTGTTCTCTCAAATAAATTAAAAAAATAATTTTCTTAAATAAAATAATAAAAAAAATTCTCTGGGGCTTGCGGAAATGGCTAAGGAGTTTATGGCACTTGCTTGCAAAGCCTGCTACACTGAGTTCAATTCCCCACATAAAGCCAGAGACAAAAAGATGTATTTGTATTTGGAGTTCATTTGTAGTGGCAAGAGATCCAGGCATGCTCTCTCTCTCTCAGATAAATAAAGATTAATTATTTTAAAAATCTTGGAGCTGGGTGTGGTGGCACATGCCTTTAATCCCAGCACTTGGGAAGGAGAGGTAGGAGGATTGCTGTGAGTTCGAGGCCACCCTGAACTAAATAGTGAATTCCAGGTCAGATGGTGATGGAGTGAGACCCTACCTATAAAAAGCAAATAAATAAAGATATAAAAATAAATCTTGGGCTGGAGAAATGGCTTAGCCATTTAGGCACTTGCCTGTGAAGACAAAGGACCCAGGTTTGAGTCCCTAGTACCCACATAAGCAATAAACATGGTGGCACATGGGTCTGCAGTTCATTTGCAGTGGCTAGAGGACGTGGTATGCCCATTCCCTCTCTCTCTCTCAAATAAACAAATATCTAAAAAATGAAAAAAAATCTTTCCATTTTAGCCAAAAATTTTAGTATGATCTAAGAGTACAGGAAACTTGCTTTAAGCTTACAATAGTTCGGAACCTTTGTCTTTTTTCATTATATATGTATTTTTCTTTTTTAAAAAATATATTTATCTTTATTCATTTATTTGACAGAGAAGGGGGGAAAGAGAGAATGGGCACGCCAGGGCCTCCAGTCACTGCAAACGAACTCCAGATGCATGCGCCACCTTGTGCATCTGGCTAATGTGGGTCCTGGGGAATTGAACCTAGATCCTTTGACTTTGCAGGCAAACGCCTTAACTGCTAAGCCATCCCTCCAGCCCATATATGTATTTTTTTTATTTGCTACAGCCATGAGTTCTTCTAAACTCGCAATGTGACAACACCTACAGCAGAAATTGTGATTTAAATGAAATGCATATGTCCTTCTGCCAACTGCGCACTTTGCATAGTCCGTCTTTAGGAGGATCCCTCTCTAATGCTAAAGCTGGAATCGAGGATGGGCTCGATATTCCATTTTTCTTTTCTTTTTTTAAAGTTTTATTTATTTGCAAGCAGACAGAAATAAGGAGAGAGGGAGAATGGGCGGGCCAGGGCCTCCAGCCACTGCAAACGAAATCCAGATGCATGCACCACTTTGGGCACCTGGCTTTTTGTGGGTCATGGGGACGTTAGGCTTTGTAGGCAAGTGCCCTAACCGCGGAGCCATCTCTCCAGGCCAGATTTTCTGTATTTAAATACAACCCGGCCCAGGGAACAAAAAGCAAGGCCCAGTCTCCAACAAGCCTAGTTTACTGAGCTGGGTCAGGAGGAGAGAAAGTACCCAGGCCAGCTTCAGGATGCAGGGCTTTAACTTCGGCAGACACCTAAGCAGGGCTTATTCGGGGCTTCTTAGAGGACGCCACTTAGAGCACTCATTTTCGGATTGTGGTTTAGTGTCTACCGCAGGGCTGCGCAATGATTAACTCCGCTTCCAGCTGCCCACAAAGACTGCAGGTCTCTGCCCAACGGCAAGCTCAGAAAAAACAAATCTGACCAAATTCAATGAAAAATTCATGGGGTGTGAACTATTCTAGCTTCCACTTGAGGTTCTGGGCTCGGTAGCTACAGAAGGGAGAGAAGGAAGACGCTCTTTCCCTCAGCACACCCAGCTGCAAGCGCTTTCCAGGACCAAGGTTTCTGCCCTCAGTCAAGATGGCGGGCGCAGCTCGCACGCGCCAGGGCGCACGCGCAACCCCTGGTACATTTCCCTCCTCCGATCGGTCCTCCTGCGCGCCGCACCCCACACCAACTCGCTCCAGCAGCCGCGGCGGCAGCGGCAGCGACAGCGCGGCGCAGCGGCCGCGCTCCGGCGCGTCCCCAGCCTCACCCCTTTCCGGACTGCCCCCGCCTGTCCAGGGCTCCCGAGCCCGGAAGTGGATGTGGCCGCCCGGCAGAAAGGACGAGGGGGGGGGGTAGGGAGAAGTGCTTCCGGGGAAACGGGCCCCGGGTTGGTGTTTGTAAACTTGCCTCGGTCCCGGCGGGGGCAGCGGCGGCCGCGGGCTTGGCACGGTGTGCTGGGGCCTGGCGGGAGCGCCGCGCGGCGGCGGAGCCAGCGGGAGGCCGTGCCCGGCAGGTAGGTGCACGCCGCGGGGAGCGGGGCGTCGTCTGCGCGGACGGACGGCACCGCCTCGGCAGGCAGCTCGCAGGCCGTGGGGCGCCGCGCGGGAAGGGAAGGGAAGGAAGGGACGGGAAGGGAAGGGAAGGGAAGGGGGAGGGGAGGAGGGGCGCGTGGCGGAGGGAGAGAGGGAGGGGCCCGGGGCCGGAAAGGGGAGGGAGGGGAGGGCCGCGCGCACCGCCCCCCGCCCCGAGCGTGCCGCGGCGTCCGGGCCCCGGGGAACTCGGGGGGGGGGGGGTGCTGGCTGGCCGGGGACGCGGGCGCGAGCACGCACCTCGCGCGCTGCTGCGCTGCGGGCCGCCGGGCTAGCCGGCTGGAGAGGCCGCGAGGAAACGCACGGCGCCCGCCAGCCTGCCCGCCCGCCCTCCACCTCCGCAGCGATTTTCCGTACCTTCGGGCGGAGACACCGGGAATGCTCACGTTGTGGGCACTGCCGATCTGATTTCTATCCGCCCAGCAGTGGGCCCCGGAGCTTTCCTCCACCACGGTTCTGCCCGCGTCTGTGGACTGCCAGCTTTGCAGGCCGGCCCACTCGGCACAAAAGCCCCAGAGGGCCTCCGCCCCCTTCTTCCATTCCTAAACGGGCAAATCCGAGCAGTTACTCGGTTGGCAGCATTCCTCCACTTACTTTTGTTCCTGTTGGCCCGTCTCTCGTAGCCCAGGAGACCAGATTCTTCTCCTGACCTACAAAGAAAGGTCTTCTGGACTGAGGTCCTCTTCTGAGCCTCAGAGCTTCCAGCAATAAAGTTCAGAGCGTCACACACTGTGTGGCCCCAAGGATGTTGCACTTAAAAGCCTCAACTCCCTTTCTGGTTTCAGGTTTCTGGACTAGACCTAGAGCTTCAACAAAAGAATTCAACTGGAAAACCAAGAGTGGCAGACTGTCTTCTTCAGAAAATAGGCAGAAGCCAGGCGGAGACCAGGAATTCTTGGAACACCTGTTTTCCCTCTGGAGGACTCTAAATTATTTTGGAAGACAAAGGCAGTTCAATATGGCAACTGGACTGAGAGAACAGGAAGGAGCCATCACCGTGATTTGGTGACAGCTCTTCAAACAACAGTGTCTTTAAGGAAAGCTGGATAAGGAACTCCTGAACTTTTGGGTTCATTAAATGAAAAATCAGCATGGCTCAGGTAAAAAGCTCTAGAGTCCTCCTTCAAGATCATTCACTGGGAAGCCTGTTTGCAATGTCACTCTTGAATGCTGCCTTAGTCAACAATATTGATCAACCCCAGTGAGCCAAGCTCTGTATTAAGCGCCAGGGGGAGATCTAGAGGAAGGAAAGGAGACAGGCCTCAGCCCCTGCCTTCAGGGAGCTTCCAGTCAAATGAAGGAGGTAGGCACTGATGGGACTTCGCAACTCAATTTGTATTCAGTATACATTTGATACATTAAGTGCTCAGGGGCATAAAGGAGTGAGTAGTCTGGTGAATGCTTCATTTGTGTTGTTTTGTTTTGTGTATGTGTGTGTGTGTGTGTTCAGCAGGAATTTTTTGAGCTCCTGTTACATGCAAGGCATTGTGCTTGGAATACAAAGATGAATAAGATTGTCCTTGTCCCCAGTAAGCTTCCAGGCTAGTTGGGGGTGGGGGGAAGGGATGGAAAGACAGTCTATTATTTATTTTTATGTTTACAATGCCTTGCATACTGGCTGATTTATAGTGGAGACTCTGAATCTGTTGATTGAAGGACTGTGCGGGAATAGATGCGTGTTAATGTGGAGTGATCCTTCTGCCTAGAGGAGGCTGACAGGGATGGGAGCATGCCATAAGGTTCGGGTACTACAGGGAATAAGGCGTTTGATAGTGATGGAGCAAAGAGTTAAATGGGGGATCGTGATGGAAACCAGGTAGCTAATGATGGGTAGGAGTTTCCTGGAGAAGTCAGCAAGAGTGTGGCGCAGGGATGATTTAATGCCTTGCTGAAGAAGTAGACGATTCTCTAGGCAATGGGGCTGCCTTACAGAACATTAAGCAGCTGAGTAAGAGTGCCCTAGAAAGTAATTGTCACTGGGTGGTGGATGGATAGGAAGGAGAGGATGACCAGAGAGGCTGTCACAGTAATCTGTGTGGGAAGGCTGTGTGCACATACCCCCAGAGCTTCTCCACGCTTTCTTTGAGGAAACCTCCTCTACCAGTCTCACCAGGATGGCAGTGTGATTCTTTTTGGATTGGCTCTCTTCCAACTGCTCCTGCACGCAGCTTCCTCCCCTACATGCAGAGAGGGAACCGTTCGGCTTCTTCCTTTGTCTGCAGCCCACTCCACAGCATTGTGTTCAATCTGTTCTGAAAAGCTGCCTCTACTAAACACTGACCTTGTGCTAGGCAGTGCCTAGCATTTTGCATCTTAGTTTCATTCTCCTCAACCCTGTTAGTGTAGGTGCTCTGGAGAGCAGTTTTGCATTTGAAGTAGGTAAAGCTTAAGAGAGACTTGCCCAAAAAATCACACAGCGCACACTGAGAGCTAAGGTGTTAAGGCTGGGCCTTTCACTCCTAGTCCCTGGAGGGAGCAGAGGGCCCAGAACACCCTGAAAGGAACTTCTTTATAAACCTGGGAGCTCGCTGCCAAACTATTTCTTTTAAAGTTTTTCTTTACTAAGTATATATTCTCACATTCTAGTATTATACTAGTAAAAAGAGGCTATTAGTTTAAGCCTTCATGCTTAAGTGACATTTTCTTTTTTTTTTTATTTGTTTTGTTTATTTTTATTTTTATTTATTTGAGAGAAATAGAGAGAGAAAGAGGCAGAGAGAGAGAATGGGTGCATCAGGGCCTCCAGCCACTGCAAATGAACTCCAAATGCATGCACTATCTTGTGCATCTGGCTTATGTGGGTCCTCGATTCCCCAGGACCGGGCTCCCTAAGGCTTCACAGGCAAGCACTTAACCGCTAAACCATTTCTCCAGCCCGATGTTTTCTTTTCTTTTTTTTTTTTAAATATTTCATTTATTTATTTTCACAGAGAGAGAGAGACAGAGAATTGGGCACACCAGGGCCTCTAGCCACTGAAAACAAACTCCAGATACATGTGCCACTTTGTGCATCTTAAGTGACTTTTATCTTTTTCAAGGTAGGGTCTCACATTAACCCAGGGTGTCCTGAAACGCACTATGTTGTCTCAGGCTGGCCTTGAACTCACAATGTTCCTCCTGCCTTGGCTTCCCAAGTGTTGGAATTAAAGGCATGCACCACCGACGCCCTGCTAAGTGACTTTTTAACTTTATGAGAAGCACAAAATGTGAAACAAATGCAGACATAAATGCACACATGTAAATGGGCCAAGTGGTCAAGAGAAATTATTCAACTCCAAAATCCAAGTAGTTTAATTTTTATATTTGCTGTTCTTGATAACAGGGAATTTTAAACCTAAAGGGAGAAATAGCCTGATAGAGAATCGGCACCAGCAAGGTCTGCCAATCAGAAACGGGTATGAAGCTGAAAGCTATTAGGAAAGCCGACAAATCTCCCATTGCAGTTGGTCAACCAGACAAACCCTCATATCTACTCACAGTTAAAGCTAGAAATAATTTAAAGCGGTATGTAGCCATACACACTGTACCTAGTACGGTGCTAATGACAAAAATGTGATTTTTATTTTTATTTTTTTGAGGTAGGCTTTCACTCTGGTAACCCAGTCTGACCTGGAATTCACTATGTAGTTTCTGGAACTCACAGCTATCCTCCTACCTCAGCCTCCCACGTGATGGGATTAAATGCATGTGCCACCATGCCCAGCATAAACTGTGATTGTTGGCTCAATATCTTCATTGCTGAGGGAAGACAAAAAAGGAACTAGTTCCTGGTGAGATGAGCTAGGGAGGACTTGAAGGAAGCAAGGTTTGACAGTAAGGAGGGGTGTTCCCTGAAAAGAAGCAAATGGGTGTACAAGGTAGTTCCTTTGAAGATGGCAGCCTATTTTTGCCGTGGCCTGCCCTGCCCTGCCAGGTGACCTGACGCCTCATCTCCTTTCAACTTAGGCAAGTCTCCTGGCTTGTGAAGGCCTAGCAGGTGTGAGTTTGGTTCCCACTGCAGCCAGCAAGAAGATGATGCTGAGCCAGATTGCCAGCAAGCAGGCCGAGAATGGCGAGCGGGCAGGTACCCCCGATGTGCTGAGGTGCTCGAGTCAGGTACAGCACTTGAGTCCATTGTGGCGCCTGGGGGTCGGGTGGCCCAAGCGTTCTGCCCGGAGGCACCGAGCTGCGATTCCATTCCTCAGCGCTTTGCTTTGGTGCTTCTGTCTAGAGAAGCGGGTAAAGGGGTCCCTCTGGGAAGGAAGAAGTGTGGGTGTTTAGAGAGTGAGGAAAGTGTTGATGTGCCTACAACTCCTTAAGACCAGAGTATGTGGCGAGGCAGCAGAAGAGGTAGTTTCTCCAAACCTTCAGGGCAGGTAAAATTTGCTTTTTTCTGTAAACTGTGTGTAGCAGATTGGTCTCGCATCTTGTATTCTGAAATGGACTGAGTTTAAGATTTGATTTTGTCTTCAAAGGGCCACCGAAAAGACAGTGATAAGTCCCGGAGCCGCAAAGACAATGACAGCTTGACCGAAACCTCTCACTCAAAAAAGACTGTTAAAAAGGCAGGTAAAGGGGTAATTCCCCCAAACTCTTACAGTTTGGTAATGGGGTTATATTCCTTTCTGACCACCCATGGCTCCAGCTTTTTCCCTGAACACTTTGTTCCCTCATAGCTGGTAAATTTGTCCCCTGATTTTATTTGACATCCGCTTCAGTTATTGCCTTCCCCTGGTACAGATTCAGGGGCATGGCCATGTTGCAGGGGCAGGCTGACCCTGCTCAGTTACATTTAGTGTTGGCTGCGACAAAGCAGGCGGCTCATCACTCATTAACCTCCTTCCCCAGAGGGGCTCTCAGCACCAAGGGATGTGGCCGGAGCGAACATCTTTAGTAGTATCAGAGGTGTTTTGTGCAGCAGCTGGAATTGGACCCAGAGTAGAATGGTCTTTAGGAAGAAGACAGAGGGATAGCCTCATGATGTGTGTGATTATTGCCCCCAGGTGGTGGTAGTGGAACAAAATGGCTCTTTTCAAGTAAAGATTCCAAAAAATTTTATTTGTGAACACTGCTTTGGAGCCTTTAGGAGCAGTTACCACCTCAAGAGGCACATCCTTATTCACACTGGTAAGTCTCTTGCCTGTATTCAAGCTTGTGTTCAAAGGGGAAGAATAGTCTGTTGCTTCTATTCTGTGTGGATCTGTAGCTGTCCAGCTAGATCTGGTTTTCAGGAGACATATTACAAGTGGAAAAGGATAAATTAGCCAGGCATGGTGGTACACAGCTTTAGTCCTAGCATTCGGGAGGCAGAAGGATTGCCATGAGTTTGAAGCCACTTGAAGACTACATAGTGAATTCAGGGTGGCCTGGGCTAGAGTGTTGAGCAAGACCCTACCTTGAGAAACCAAAAAAAGGGCTGGAGAGCTGTCTTAGTGGTTAAGGCACTTGCCAGTAAAGCCTAAGAATCCAGGTTTGATTCTCCAGATCCCACGTAAGCCTGATGCACATAGTGGCATATGTATCTGAAGTTCATTTGCAGTGGCTAAAAACCCTGGCGTGCCCATTCTCCCCCACCCCCGCAATAAATAAATTTTAAAAAAAGAAAAAAAGCTGGGTGTGGTGGCGCACACTTTTAATCCCAGCACTTGGGAGGCAGAGGTAGGAGCATCATCAAGAGTTCACGGCCACCCTGAGACTACATAGTGAATTCCAGGTCAGCCTGGGGGTACAGTGAAACCCTACGTTGAGAAACAAAAAGAAAGAAAGAAAAAAGGATAAGTTGAATGAGGTAGAGTGATTATATGGTTTTGTATGTGGTCTCGCTGAGGGTTTCGGGATCTCTGCACATTTGTGATAAAGTGTCTGGGAAGACAACTGGAATGTGGTCTCTATCATCTGTTCCTCCTGATACTCACTCCTCTCTCTACCTGGGTCAGGTGAGAAACCATTTGAGTGTGATATATGTGATATGCGCTTTATCCAGAAGTACCACCTGGAACGCCACAAGCGTGTGCACAGTGGTGAAAAGCCTTACCAGTGTGAACGGTGTCATCAGGTAAGGCTCACCTGTAGTGCATTCTTACTACAGCCCCACACAGGCCTTTCCTTTCCTAAGAACCAGGGCCAAAAGAAAAAAAGCCAGGCAGGGGAGTTCACACATTTAATCCCAGCACTGGGGAGGCAGAGGTAGGGGAATCATGGTGAGTTCAAAGCCACCCTGAGACCACAAAGTGAATTCCAGGTCAGCCTGGGCTAGAGTGAGATCCTACCTCGAAAAACCAAAAAATAAATAAGTAACCAGAAGCCAGGTGTGGGGGCACACACATTTAATCCCAGCACTCAGAGGTAGGAGGATCACTGTGAGTTCAAGGCTACCCTACATAGTGAATTCCAGATCAGCCTGGGCTAGAATGAGGCACTACATCAAAAAACAAAACAGGGCTGGGGAAATGGCTTAGCTGTTAAGGCGTTTGCCTAAGAACCCCATTTTGATTCCAAGAAAGAAGAAAAAGAACCAGAGCCAATCCCTCCTGCCTGAAAAGGGCACCTCCTGGCATTTCTTGTCATAATAGAGTTAGCTCATCAGGATGAGGTACATCTCTGCCCTTATGCAGCTGATCATGGTAGAGTATCATAGTAATTACAGGATTTCTTGAGCATATTCTCTGTGCCAGGCATTATGAGAACATACTTTATTTAGAATTTGGGGAGTTGGGGGTAGGGTACTTAATTTTCACATTAATTTTTTTCCTTTTAATATTTGTTATTTTTATTTATTTATTTGAGAGAAAGAGAGAATGGCTGCACCCGGGCCTCTAGCCACTGCAAATGAACTCCAGAGGCATGCGCCCCTTGTACAGCTGGCTTACGTGGGTCTTGGGAAATTGAACCTGGGTCCTTTGGCTTTGCAGGCAATCAGCTTAACCACTAAGCATTCCCTCTACCCCACATTAATTCTTTTGAGTAGCTGTGTTTTCTTCATTTCTCTTATGAGATAATTGAGATTCAGGGAACTGAAGTATTGCAGGGACACAGCAGATAAAAGGCAGAGCTGGGATTCAGTCCAGTTAAAAAGCTCCTGCTGGGCCCAGCATGGTGGTGCATACCTTTAATACCAGCACCCGGGAAGCAGAGGTAGGAGGATCACCATGAGTTCAAGGCCACCCTGAGAATACATAGTGAATTCCAGGTCAGGTCAAGGTCAGCCTAGGCTAGAGTGAGACCCTACCCAGAAAAACTTAACCAAAAAAAAAAAAAAAGGGCTGCTGCAGGTGGGTGTGTTGGCACATGCCTTTGATCCCAGCACTCGGGAGACAGGCAGTAGTACTGTGAGTGCGAGGCTGGCTGGAACGACAGCGTGACTAGTTACAGGTCAGCCTGGGCCAACGGAGATCCTGCCTTGGAAAAAGACAAAAATAAATAAATAAAGCTTCTGGACTCCAGAGGAAGAGATGTCATCTTTGCTAGGAGGGTTCACTCAACATCTGATGGGAAGAGAATGAGTGTGTGAGGCCCAAACAAGATGAGAAATGATAGCAGCTGATACTCCTTCCTGCTTTGTCCACTCATGCTTCCTTCACAACACTAGAATGACGACCTGTGGTGACAGTGACAGTGGTACCTGCCTCCCAGCATTTGGGACGTGGAGTCAGGAAGATCAGAAGCTCAGTTATCCTTGGCTTTATCAAGTTCAGGACTAGCTTGGGTTTTATTAAATTCTGTCCAAACATACACATCAACGTAAAAGTCCCATGAGAAGTGGGATGTAGTGGTACATACCTTTTGTTTATTTATTTTTTAATTTGAGATAGGGCTTCATTGTAGCTCAGGCTGACCTGGAATTGTTTATGTAGTCTCAGGGTGGCCTCAGACTCACAGCAATCCTCCTACCTCTGCCTCCTGAGTGCTGGGATTAAAGGCCTGAGCCACCACACCTAGCTAGACAGAATTGGCTTTCCAGGGCCTCAGACACTGCAGTCAAACTCCAGATGCTTGCTCCATCTACTGGGCATGTGCAACCTTGCACTTGCCTCACCTTTGTGCGGCTAGCTAACGGATCTGGAGATTCGAACATGGGTCCTTAGACCTCACAGGCAAACGCCTTAACCACTAGGCCATCTCTCCAGCCCTTTTAAGATTTCACTCTAGCTCAGAGTGGCCTTGAACTCATGGTGATCTTTCTGCCTCTGCCTCCTAAGCATTGGGATTAAAGGTGTGCTGAGCTTAAAGGTACATGCCACTATGTCCAGCTATTTTTTTTTTTTTTTGAGAGGAAGAGGCAGGAGGCAGATAGAAAAAGAATGGGTGCTCCAGCCACTGCAGATGAACACCAGACACATGTGACCGCTTGTGCATCTGACTTACTTGGGTCCTGGGGAATCAAACCAGGGTCCTTAGACTTTGCAAGCAAATGCCTTAACCGCTGAACCATTTCCTCAGCCCCCTTTTTTTTTTTAAGAGCCAATCATAGTGTTGCACATCTTTTTTTTAAATTATTTATTTATTTTAGAGTGACAGAGAAACAGGCAGAGAGAGAGAATGGGTGCGCCAGGGCCTCCAGCCACTGCAAACAAACTCCAGGTGCATGTGCCACCTTGCATCTGGCTTACATGGGTCCTGGGGAACCAAACCTCAAACTGGCGTCTTTAGGCTTCACAGGCAAGTGCCTAACCACTAAACCATCTCTCCGGCCTTTTTTTTTTCTTTCTTTCTTTCTTTTCTTTTTTATTTTTATTTTTGTTTTTTTTTTTTACGAGAGAGAGCATGAGACACAGAGGAGAGATAAGGGTCTCAGCCACAGATGCTTGTGCCACCTAGTGGGCCTGTGTGACCTTTTGCCTCCTCTTTGTATGTCTGGCTAATGTGGGATCTGGAGAGTAGAACATTGGTCCTTAGGCTTTGCAGGGAAGTGCCTTAACCGTTAAGCCATCTCTCCAGCCAGTTTTTTTGTTGTTGTTTTGTTTTTTTGAGGTAGGGTCTCACTCTAGCCCAGGCTGACCTGGAATTCACTATGGAGTCTCACTTTGTAGTCCCAGGCTGGCTTTGAACTCACAGTGATCCTTCTACCTCTGCTGGGATTAAATGTGTGTACTACCCTGCCTGGCTTTTTTTGTGTGTGTCACCACACCCGGCTGGTGTTTTGTTTTGTTTTTTTGAAACAGGCTCTTTTGTAGCCAGACTCAAACTCTTAATAGCTGAGGATGATCTTGAATTTCTAATCCTGCTGTCTGTCCTTTCTGAGCGCTGGAATGACAGGTGTACACCACTATGTTGCTGGGGTCATAATCAGTTTCGTGCACTCAAGGCAAACACCCTAGCAACTGAGCTAAATCTCCAAACCAAATTTGATTAAATTTTTTAAATATTTTATTTATTTAAGCCTGGCAATGGTGGTACACACCTTTAATCCCAACACTTGGGAAGCAGAGGTTGGAAGATCTCTCTGAGTTCCAGGCCACCCTGAGACTATATAGTGAATTCCAGGTTAGCCTGAGCTAGCATGAGACCCTACCTTGGGGGAAAAAAAGAAAAAAAAAAGTTTTATGTAGTTATTTGAAAAGAGAGAGAGAAAGGAGAGAATGGGTATGCTAGGGCTTCTAGTCACTGCAAACAAATGTCAGATGCATGTGCCACTTTGTGCATCTTCCTTTACATGGGTACTGGGGAATCAAACCCAGCTCTTCAGGCTTTTCAAGCAAGTGCCTTAACCACTGAGTCATTTCTCCAGCCCTCCCCCCTTTTTTTTGAGGCAGGGTCTCACTGTAGCCCAGGCTGTCCTTGAACTCAGTATGATCTTCCTACCTCAGCCTCCTAAGTACAGAGATTAAAGGTATGAACAACCACGCCCAGCTTGTACCAGTATTACCAACCATTGTATCTGCACATGCTGGAGGAAACGAGTGTGATGTGTGACTTCTCTGTGAGGAGAAAGTTAGGAATATACAGCCAAGTTTCTCCTCTTCAGAACTTGACCCTCCCTTTCTTCACAGTGTTTTTCGCGGACAGATCGATTACTCAGACACAAGCGGATGTGCCAAGGATGCCAATCCAAGACTTCCGATGGACAGTTTTCGCTATAGGCGCTAGGGGCCCTGGGTGGTGGGAATGATCAGGAAAATCTACTGAGAGTGCACCCTCTGATGGTCCCACCACCGCCCCTCTGCATCTTCCCCCTTCCTGGAAGAGTGGACCTAGGGGACCAGAAGAAAGAGCATCAGGGGACAGTGACTCCAGAGCCTCAGCTCTGCAAAATCACCTGAGACGACGAGTGTCTCGAAGTTCCTACAGCATTCCTGGGCAGGGGAGCTAGTCTCTGGACCTTTGGCTGAGGTCAGGTGGGGACTCAAGGTACAGGACCAAGACTGAAGTGTGGCTCCCACAACCTTGGACGCCAGCTGGTAGCTGAAATGGAAAAGATTGGGGAAGGGGATTTGTTTCTTCTGTTTTTGTTTATCCAAAAGCAGTTTCAGCAGATGAACTGTGGATCCAGGTAACCTGGAAGCATAAAGTCCTTGTCCAGAGCAAGGACTGTGGCTGCTCCGGCCTTCCCCCATTTGAGTTTATAGTTATAATAGATCCTCAGTGTTCCACGGCCCTGCACCTTCCCTCCTCATTTAGGGAGAACAAGGCCAGGGATGGCAGCTTACTTCGGCCTTCTTGTACACTGTAGGGATGGAAGGAACAACAGTGGGAAGAACAGACATGGGCTGGATCCCAAGAAGAGTGGGCACACCTTTTTATTTCTTCAAGAGAAGAACAATGCTGTGCCCATGGGTACCTGATGGGGTCGGCTCAAGTGCCTTTTGGAGGAAACTTAGGTGAGGGTGGCCCTTGTAGCCTTTTCTCTGGGCATTTGATCTTGGACATGGTTTGTGGCTACCTCACTGTCTTTGACTCCAAAAGCTAGACAGATGTTGAGCAGCAAGTTGTGGATTTTCTCTTTTGCTCTTAGGGACAACCCAAGGCTAGTCCCAGTTTTGCTAATGACTGAGGAACAAAGGAATTTGGTGGCCCTGATGTAACTGTTATGTGGTAGTAGGTCTGACCTTTGGTCCCAAAGAACATGAGATCTTGACTTCCCTCTTGGAGGCCACCCTACCCAACAAAGACTGGAGAGGCGGGCTGCTGCAAAGGAAGGACTGCAGGAGGAAACTCGCTGTTTTCTTCTTGACCGTACTCTGTTCCAAAACTCCCGCCCTGTCCACCCCTAAACCTGGCTGAGTGTGTGTTTCTGCGTGGTTTGTGAATGTTTATGTTTGCTTGGAGGGGGTGGCAAACTATTGAGCCAAACCTGTCTTTGTCCCTCAAACCAGGGGAGAGTGAGTATAAAGGAGCCTTTTCCCACCCAGAGCAAGGGTGCTTGAGTCCCAGTGAGGCTGAGAAAAAAGGGAACAGGGGGGCTTTGATCCAGAAGGGTTTTTCTTAGTGATTCAACAGTTTAATGGTAAACATGTTTTAACCCAACCCAGTGCTTGTGAACATGAATTTTCTGAAGTGAAATAACTTTTGTCCTACTAAAGAAAGGATCCTTAAGGGAGGTTTTGGGGTTTGACCCCTCCCCCATCCCTGTGGTCTGCCAAGCCCGTGGGGTAGGGGTCCTACTCAGGAGTGATCATGGAGACGGTGAACCTGTGCACCCAGAAAGCATGACTTGCTTGGCAGGTGAGGAAATAGGCAGAAACGGCTTGCTCATGCCATGCCGTCTTCCAAGAGCTTGGGGCGGTCCTCAGTACCTCTGGAGTAGGCGCACTTCAGGGAAAAGGTAACATGGCACTTTTTAGCTTTTCCCTGACAGCACCTGAGAGCCTTTGGGAGAAGGTACGAGCTAAAGTAGGTCCACGGCCGCATGTTCTAGATGCTGACACTCCCATTTGATAGGCTTCAGAACCTACACCTCAGGCCTTGGATCCACGGTGTCCTTGCAAGCAGGAGCTGTCTTTCTGATGTGAGCCAGCTGTTAGTGTGTTCCATTGGGGCTGCTATTGTCATTCAGCTCTGGGAAAGAGGATGCGTTTAAAGGTATCCTAAAAGTGCTTTCCAGAGTGAAGGACTGCCCAAGGTATCCCATGCCCCCACATGTATGAATGTGTGTACTAGATCACAGCGGGCCTGCAGATCTTGGCTTCCTGCCTGGATGGGTGCTGGGAGGGAAGAAACTCCTGTGTGTACAGATGGCCCAACCAGATCCGCCCTGCCAAGGCCTAAATGGGAAGTTCAGGAGCAGGCAGCGGGTCCAGATTTTCAGGGGCAATGGATATAAGGAGAGGCTAGCTGAGGTGTGAGGAGCAGTTGAGTACCCAAAGGGCCCAGGAGCCATATGTCTACCCCAGGGAAGCCCCAGACAGCTGCAAAGGCTCTTGGAGCTTATGGCCCACCCTCCTTTGCCAGGGTGGAGTCTACCACTGGACTGATTCCTCAGGTGCAAGTGAAGTGAGAGGGAATGAGACAGGGCAGGTGCTCAGAGACCAGGATGTGAGCTTGGGGACTGGGAAAGAGTGATGCAGGTTCCTGGATGGGCTCCTGCACCAGACCCTAGCAGCTATGCCCTTCCCAGTGCCTCATCTTTTCCGTCCACACCCCAGCAGTGTCTTGTCATCACTTAGCTACTGATTGTGCCCCCTAGCTTGGCATTGGAGGGTTAAATGAGTGGAGGCCCACCATGGCATTTAACTCCCCCAGCCGCATACTGCCTCTGCTGTGATCCCCGGGGCTTTTCTCTTCAGTACCCCTCCTACCCTCCTCTCTCTCTCTCTCTCTCTCTGTCTTTTTTTTTTTTTTTTAAATATACTTATTTTGCTATGGGGAGGGAACTATCAAATGGATAAGATCACTTTTAAATGGTAGTTTTTATAAGATAAACTTGTATCTTTTTACCATTCAGGTGCAGTGTATGTTCCTTCGTGATATATTTAGGATATTTAAATAAAAGAATGGGGCTTTTCTACATTGTGTCTCCTCTATGGGAAGACTTATCTGTTGGAGAAGCTTTTTCACAGGGCATGAGTGGTTTTCCTTTTTTTCTCTCCAGTATAACCACCCCACAACTTCCAGTGCTCAGCTGCCCTGCTTAAAGTGCCCCTTCTCCACAGCAACAAGTAAAAGGAAAAATAGTGCCATTTCTGATTTTAAGGGAAAAAAAGGCTCGCTGGACTTGATGGCACAAGCCTTTAATTCCAGCACTTGGGAGGCTGAGGAGGTAGGAGGATTGCCAAGAGACTATCCAGGGCAGCCTGGGCTAAAGTAAGATCCTACCTCAAAAAACAAAAAGGCTTGTTCAGCAAGACAGAATGGGGTCAGAGCCCAGTGGAGGGTGTTGACCAATGTCAGTATCACCTGCAACTCCCAGCAGCTCACTCCAGGCCTGGGAAGTTGAACCCCAGTTGTTCAGGCCACACAGCAGGAACCAACCTCTCCCTTCAGGTGACCAGTGGAGGAGTGAACTTGAAGCTTCCTGGGGCCCAAGCTTGATAGCCTGCTTTGGTTGGCCTTGGTGGGATGAGTGACAACTGGAGTCTGGGGTAAGACTTTATTGTTCACTTGGGTAGGAAAACCTCAGCTCTTTGTGAAGTGGGGATCAGGGTCTCAGAGTAGGTAGAAACCCTCTAAGCCACTGAAATGAAGGTACGTGGCAACCAGTCCTCGGCAACAGAGTAGTCCTCCAGCAAACCTCGGCATGACAGACCCTGTTCCGCCACTTCCAATGTCCTCCCAGACAAAAGAGCCTTAGATGAGTCCCCTGCGCCCTCAGGGAGTGGGCGCATCTGCCCCTTGGAAGCGGGGATTGACAGTGGTTGTGATGGCACTTCTGTAGAGAGGATTGTTGTCCTGTGGAAAAAGGTTACAAATTATGAGGAAAACTCAGATCCTTCCCTTTATACTAACGGAGCTAACCTAGAACTTCGGAAGGATCATAGCACTTGAAGTTAGTGGAGGGCTTGGTTGAGTATGCAGAAGGTATGCAGACGAGAAGCTTTAAGACTAGGCACACACCTTTAATCCCAGCACTTGGGAGGCAGAGGTAGGAGGATTGCTGTGAGTTCAAGGCTACCCTGAGACCACAGAGGGAATTATAGGTCAGCCTGAACTAGAGACCCTACCTCGAAAAACCAAAAAATTAATTAAAAAAAAAACAACTAGGCCCGGTAGGGAAGCCGACAGCAAGGAGAAGGGGCTCAGGCAGGGAAGACGAGGAGGTGCAGACCACCTGCTCCTCACCTGCTTCCAGTTGAGTTGCTGCTGCTCCTTCTCAAAGCGGCTGTATTCCCGGCGGTCATAGATCTCCACGGAGAGCCGGTAAGCCAGGACGAGCCCCAGTCCCACTGCCACGATGCCCCCTACACAGCCTAGCACAATGGCCTGCGTGTGATCTGCTCCCTCTGGGCAGTGGAAGGCAAACAGATCCACAGTTACCAAAAGGCGTCTAGCATGGCCAGTCCTGTCACTGAAAACGGGGAGCCCAGCAGAGTCCAAGGTTGTCCTTGCCTAGGACCACAGTCTTAACCCATGTTGTCCATCACCTCTGCTGCTGCTCTGGATTCACAGCTCTGCTGCAAACCTCACTCTCTTTCCCATCATCCTCATGTCCGCATCCCCATCCACCTTCCAGGGCTGCACTTAGCACGTCCGTGGCAACCCCTGTCCACTTACTCTCTTGGGGCCTCACTCTCAGCAAGACCCCGTCAGCCTCATTCTCCACCAGAAAGAAGAACAACCGGTTGTCTGGTGTCCTCTCCCTGCACCAGCCATCATCCAACATAGGGGCCAAGGCCAGGGTCACGTTCACATCAGCACAAGCCACACTGCAGTTGGTGGCCAGAGGACCAGTGCCAAAGGCCCCACACTCCGCACAGTCCCTGTCCAGTGGATGCCAATAAGTTCCCAGCTGGGCATTTGTTACCCACTGCCCCTTACACCCCCTCAGAAAGGAAAGCACCCAGCAGAAGGGCTCAGCAAATGCCACCGTGCCCTGCTCCCAAGATGAAAGAGCTAACCTGTATCTCTCACATGGCGTCTTGCAGCCTAGACACTGGTCACACAGAGCCCCGTAGTAGCCATCCAAGCACTGGCAGCGGTTACATTTACACTCTCCATGCCCGCTGCAGAGCTCTCCCTTGGGGCTGACACAGCCATCCACATTCTGACTGCATTCACATGCTCTGCCCGTGCGGTTTGCTTGACAGTGGCATGTTCCACATTGGCAGTGGCCAAAGCCTAGGGAAGAACCATGCACACACAACTGGCTGCTGTGTACCACCACAGGCCCGTGCACCCAGACGCATCCTCCAGTTCATATGCCAGAGTCTTTAACACTTGCCCTCAGTGCCATGAGACTCAGAGTCTCGGTGTACCGGGAAAGATCTTTCTGACTATTGCTCTTCTCCCAAAGGCTCCAGGTACCTCCACAAAGGATGCCCTCATGCCTCTCACAGCTGGCATCATCACACTCGCAGAGACGCCCAGAGCTCTGTCCACTGCAACTGCAACGTCCACATTGGCATCTTCCTTTTCCATTGCACAGGGGCCCTGTCCCATTGGGGGCCCGGCACCCAGACTCCAAATCTGGGGAGGACAGCTCTGCCTCAGAGCACTCACACAGCTCACCCAGGCGGCCAGGGGCACAGCTGAGAGGAGAAAGCAGAGGAGAAAGAGGTGACCACTCCTGTCTCAAGTTCCTCTAGGCCCATGTTCTCAAAGGAGAGGGGAAGCCAGGCATGGTGGCACACACCTTTGATCCCAGCACTTGGGAGGCAGAGAGAGGACAACTGCCATGAGTTCAAGGCCAGCCTGAGACTACAGAGTGTGTTCCAAGACAGCCTGGCCTAGAGTGAGACCCTACCTTGCAAAAAAAAAAAAAGATGGATTGGGTACAGATGAGTGGCTAGAGGGATACCAAGGTACAGTGGAGTCCCATGGATGGGGAGAGGGAAGAGTGGAGAAGATCTAGTGAGAGGGAAGGCCTCAGCATTTCAGGGGGAATCCTGTAGTGTGTAGCAGACTCCAGTGGGAGGATGGAAAGCAAAGGAGTACAAGGAGAGGGTCATTAAAGGGGTGCAGGCCCTCACCTGCATACCCCACACTGTAGGTGCCCCTGGCCGTTGCTGCAGTAGGGAGCATAGAGCCGGGTGTCGCTGCAGTTGCAGTCACACAGTGTGTGCAACTCCACAGTTAGCTCCTCCGAGAAGCCAAGAGCCCGGAGCTGCAGGAGATGAGGCTCTGGCAGGCAGTGAGTAGCTTGGAGAGTAACCCAGAAATCCACCTGGGAATAGGAGCAAGGGATAATAGTGGTTCACGTCAGACACACCCTTGCACACATGCCCACACACCCGCCAGCACGCTGACCATGCAGAACTGCCCTAGCCCTCATCTCCTGAAGACACACTTGAGGAAGCTGTTCAGCCCCTCAGGATGTCCTGTCCTGCGGGCCTGCCCCCACCTTTTCCCGCTTCAATTTCCCGCTGCCGCTTTCTCCCATCTACTTCTCCAGGCTCGCTCTCACCGTCTGGTTAACTTGGACATGGTTGCATTGTCCTCGCTGTCCAGCCTCACCTTCTCTCTTCTCAGAACCCCCACACTGAGACTCATAAGAGATGTTGACCCCAGGAGGGAGTGAAGAGTGCTCGAGAGTCACAGTGGATGACAGGCTCTGTGAGAAGAGAGGGAAGGCATCACCATGTGAACACGGGCATCCTGATCCCACACCTGCTTTCCCAGGCCATCCCCAGTTCTGCTGGTACCTGCTCTGTACTGCCCTGTGGCTTTCTCTCCATTGTGCCCAGCAAGGAGGCGCTTCTGGAGGAAGGACATAGGTCGAATGCCTGGAATGCAGGGCCTGTACTAGAGCATGGCAGGCCAGTGGCCAGAGAAGACAGAGGGGCTGCAGCTACCAGGCATTTTTTATTTGTTTTCAATTTATTTTGACCAACCTGAGCTGGAATTCACTATGTAGGCTCAGGGTGGCCTCGGACTCACAGTGATCTACCTCTGCCTGCCGAATGCTGGGATTAAAGGCATGTGCCACTATGCCTGGCTATCAGGCACTGTAAATGGCACTGACTGTCAAACCCAAACCAGGATACACAGTCTGTGTGCAGGTAAGCTGCAATGGGCAGACATTACGGAGTTTGTTCTGGGAAGTGAACACCACCTCACATTTTTTCACATTAGGTCACAAATGTGTCTTTTTGGGATAGGAGGCAATGGTGAGGATTGAACCCAGGGTTTTCAGCACACAAGGCAAATATGGCCCCAGGCAAGTTCACCACAGTTAAGGATGAGGTCCCTGTTTTGTTTTCAGTTTATAAGTCTCATGTTGTCAAGACTGGTCTTGAACTCCTGGTCCTCCTGTCTCTGATTCCAAGGTGTGGGATTACAGGCATGCACTACCACCCTCATCTGAGGACATGGTCCCTGTTATCAAGAAGTCTACAGTGAGGCTGGAGAGATGGCTTGGTGGTTGAGGCGCTTGCCTGTGAAGACTAATACCCAGGTTCAATTCCCCAGTATCCATATAAGCCAGATGCACATGGTGCTGCATGCATCTGGAGTTCATTTGCAGTGGCTGGAGACCATGGCGTGCCCATTCTCCCCACCCCACCCCCATGCGCTCTTTCTCTCTACCTCTCTCTCTCAAATAAAAAAAATAAGCTTATAGCATAAGAAGGGACAGGACTTAAGTCCAAAAAACACTCGAGATTTTTCATGGTTTTTTTTCTACCTGTAAAATGTTATGGTTCTTATTTGTTACAGACTCAGTAAAAGCATGGGGCCCCCTATTTTTTATATATGGACCTTCCATCTGTTATCTCTCTCTGTTTCCTCTGTAAAATAATAATCAAAGATCAGATGACAGCCGGGCATGGTGGCACACGCCTTTAATCCCAACGCTTGGGAGGCAGAGGTAGGAGAATTGCCATGAGTTCAGACCATGCTGAGACTACATAGTGAGTTCCAGGTCAGCCTGAGGTAGAGTGAGACCCTGCCTTGAAACCTCTCCCCCAAAAAAATCAAATGAGAGCCGGGTGCGGCAGGGCACACTTTAAACCCCAGCACTCAGGAGGAGAATTGCTGTAAATTCGAAGCCACCCTGAGACTACATAGTGAATTCCAGGTCAGCCAGGGCTGCACTGAAACACTACCTCCAAAAAAAAAAAAAAAAAAAAAGAGTGGGGCTAGAGAGATAATTAAAGGCACTTGCTTGCAAAGCCTCATGGCCCCGGGTTCAATTCCCCAGTACCTACATAAAGCCAGATACACTAAGTGGTGCATTATGGTCTGGAGTTTGTTTGCTGTGCCAGGAGGCCCTGATGTGCCCATTCTCTCTCTTCCTCCTCCTCCCCCTTTCTAAATAAATAAATATAGATTGGATGCTGGGCCTGGTGGAGCAGGCTGGTAATCCCAGCTACTCAAAAGAAACCGAGGTAGGGAAATCATAAATTCAAGGCCTTCCTGGGCTATAGAGTGAATTCCAGGCCAGCCTGGTCAATTTGCTGGAACTCTGGCTCAAAAGATAAAACGAGGGATGAGGATGTATAGTGGTACTGTGCTTGCCTAGCATACAGGAGGTCCTAGGTTCAATCCCCAGAATGGTTGGGGGGAAAAAAAAAAACAGGTGTGGTGGTGCACACCTTTAATCCCAGCACACTGGAAACACAGGTGGGAGGATCACTGTGAGTTTAAGGCCAACCTGGGACTATAGAATGAGTTCCAGGTCATCCTGGGCTAGAGTGAGACTATACGATGGCTTATAGTGGTTAAAGTACTTGCCTGTGAAGCCTAAGGACTCATTTGACTCTCCAGATCCCACATAAACCAGACACATAATGGGATGCAAGTGCAAATTTGCACATGCACACGAGGGGGCGCACGTGTCTGGAGCTCGATTGCAGTGGCTGGAGGCTCTGGAGTGCCAATTCTCTCATAAAAAAACAATGGCCAGTCTGTTGGACTTGCCTCAAAAAAAGTGGGGGGGGGCTGGAGAGATGGCTTAGCAGTTAAAGCTCTTGCCTGCAAAGCCTAAGAATTCGTTGGAATCTTCGGGTGCCACATAGCCAGTCACACAGTGACACAAAAGCACACAACACTGCACATGTGCACAAGGGGGTGCGCGCGTCTGGAATTCACAGTGGCTGAAGGCCTTGGTACACCCACTCTCTCTCTGTCTCAAAATAAATTTAAAAACAAACACCAGAAATTATTGTTTATGAATGTGAGAGTGTGTGAACTGCCAGTGACAGGTATAAGCAAACTGTAGGTAGGAACTGTGGAATGGAAGAACCCCAAAATGACCATTGTCCTATTAGGGCCCTGTCGTGTGAAGACCCTGTCTGCACCCCCATGCCCACCCTTGCACGCTTCCTCACATCATAAGCGTCCATGATGAGCTGCACCACGTTGCTGGAGTCCTCGCTCAGCTCCCCCACGGCTGACTTGGGAATCAGCTGGCTCAGCTCCTGAGTATGAGGAAAGGGAAATGGTGGGGTGCAACTCTAAGAGAACAGGCTCCTAGGGGCCTGAGAGATGGCGTGTGGGGAGGATAGGTCTCTGGGGGGATTAAAAAGGCTGAGGTGGGGCTGGAGAGATGTCTTAGCAGCTAAGGTGCTTGTCTGCAAAGCCTAAGGACTCATATTTGACTCGCCAGCTCCCACATAAGCCAGATGCACAAGGTGACTCAAGCCTGCAAGGTCGCACATGCACAGAAGATAGGGCGCACACACATTTGAAGTTCAGTTGCAATGACAATTCTCTTAAAAAAAAAAAAAAAGGTAGGGTGAACTGGGGGGTTCTGAGTTGAGACCACTCTCACCTGATAGACCGGAAGTATGGCACTGGTGACGGCAAAGATGGGCTGGATATTTGCCGCAGTGAGGGCCTGGGCTACTTGACCCACAGAGGGGTAGTCCTGGAACAGGAAGCAGATACTAGGTGAGTACCCCAGGTCTCCCCCGGAAAATGACAGCCGCCCTCAGCCCAAGAAATTCCAGATCCAGATTTCAGCAACTAGAGGAGCCCTAAGGGGAAGTGGGGAGTTGATGGCTCAGATCTCCCAGCCAAAAACAGCTGGGAGGCATGAAGAGAAGAATCACTGGGGAAGGTGGCAGGGTGTCTGCAGGACAGTCACCAGGGACAGGTATAAGGCGGGGGAATCCTAGAAGAGGTGTGTTTCAGATAAGGACTGGGGTGCGGGGAGACTCACAAACTCTGGGCTGCGACTGTAGAGGCCATTGCTGTCCAAGTGGCAGTGCCCATCGCTGGGCATGAAAATGCCACCCAACTTCCCATCCCCAGCTGTGTGGAATGTGTCATCTGAAGTGAACACCAGCAGCCGGGACACGTTTCTCCAACCAATCTGCTCCTGGAGAGGCAAGAGGAGCAGGCTGTGCAAGCCGGTGCTATGAGCTAAGGAGGTGGCCAGCCTCGCTGTGGGTCCGTCCGCCCATTCCCCGGATCCTAACTTCCTGCTTCCAGCCCCCTGCAGCACCCAAAAGAAGGCTGCTGCTAGTGGAAGCCGCCCTGAGAATTAGAAAGATGTGCCTTTTCCTCAAGGTAATCTACTCCAGTCCACCAGATAAATTCAACAGGCAGATTAGTGAAAGAATATGAATGACCCCCCCCCCCGTGGCCCTGCACTATACAACCACTTGAGACCCCCCCAACCTCCTCACCTGACAAAGGGCAGCCTGCAGAATGGCATCAAAGCCGCCTTCAGGTGAGTCTAAGTTACCGGACACACTCTGGCGCCCCACTTCGCGCTCAAAGGCCTGAGCGTCCCCAGTGAGGGACAGCACGTGGCGGAAGCTGAAGGGTGGCTGACAGCGCTCCAGCCGGCTGGGGCAGGGGTGGAGCAGCTTGGAGGGCACTGTGCTCACAAAGGGCAACACCGTCTTGTCCACGAAGGAGCCGAAACCTGGGAGGGGGCAGGCATGAGGCTGTGCCCAGGGCCACAGGGCAGCGGCAGGATGTAGAGGTCACTATGAAAACTCAGAAGGAAGGCAGGGACCCAGTACTGGGCAAATGTGAGGGGACAGCAGCAGCACTGGCTCAGGGAGGGGGGTGGGGGAGATGAGGAGAGTCCAGCACTGGTGGTGAGGATTCCCGGAGGAAGACCAGGGTTTAGAAGCAAAGGAGAGGCTCGAGTAAATGAGCTAGCTTAACGTGTAATTATGTAGAGCAGGGTTCTAGACTTGTTCAAGGGACACTAGATTGAGGCCATGACAGAAGGGCAGTCTGTGTCCAGATTGGTAGGTCCTGAGCTTCAGTTAGCCCTCTCCTGTACAGTAAGGATCTCCCACACAGTCAATCTTAACTCCCCTCTCGAGTAGACGTAGATGAATGTCGGGGGGGGGGGGGGCCTGGCCAGGTTTCTTTATTATTTTTAAATTTTTTTTTTTTTTTTTTTTTTTTTAGAGAGGGAGAGTGATAATCGAATTGGCGCACCAAGGCCTCTAGCCCCTGCAAAGGAACTCCAGATCAATGCACCACCATGTGCATCTGGCTTACGTCTTACCTGGAGAATCAAACCTGGATCCTTAGGCTTTGCAGGCATGCGCCTTAGCTGCTCGCTAAACCATCTCTCCAGCCCTCCTTATTATTTTTTTGTAGTATTTTTACTCATTTGAGAAATGAGTATGGGCACCAAAAATTCACTCCAGACACATGCGCCACTTTGGGCCTCTGGTTTTGCCTGGGTACTGGAGACTAACCCAGGGTCATCAGGCTTTGCAAGCAAGGGTCTTTAACCGCTGAACAATCTCTCCAACTTCCACCTCCAGGTTTCTTAAACATTAAGGAGGAGGAGGACTTTGTGATACTAAGGTTGTGGTCAAAGCCAGGCAGCAGCAGCAAGGGCTAGTGGGTGGGGAGCCAGAGCCTCACCAATGCGCACGGAATGGGTGACCTCCTGCAGCCGGACCAAGAGGGCATGCCCGAGCTGCCGCACGCGTTCCAAGTCATCCTTCATGGAGTAGCTCAGGTCCATAAGGTAGTACAAGTCCACCGGATATCCCGCGGCTCGAAGGAAGCGGACCCGGAGCTTCTGGGGCTCCCCTGCCGAAGAAGCAGGAGGGAGCAGGGCTCAGCAGCCCGGCGGATTCGGACCCCGCCAGCCCAGACTCCGCGCCAGCCGCGCGGCCCTGCCCTCGCCCGGGGAGGGGACTCACCCGGCCTCAGCGTGACCCGCACCCGCTGCGGCGCCAGCTGGGTGGCCCCCTCGCCGCGGATGCCCTGGCTGAGCGGCTGGTCCTGCAGCACCTCCTGGTGGCCGCGCGGCTCCTCCAGCTCCTGCGGCGGACAGCCGCGAGCCAGCAGCTCCTCCCGCCGGGCGCAGCGCCGCGCCTCCGCCATCCCCGGGGCCGAGAAGTTCTGCGCCGCAAACACAGGCGCCGGCGGATCTCAGCCCTTGCGGCCTCTCCCAGCTCGCCTCCCGCACCTCCCTGCAGCGCTCGCCGCCTCTAGTCGCTTTCACCCCTCCATCCTCAGCCAACTCCCAACCCCGACCCTCCTCTGCCCGCCACAGCCACCCCGGAGCTGGGTCCTTCACAGCCAAGACCCACTTCCTATAGCAATCCCCTCTCCTGCTCTTATCTCGACTCCCCTCCCCCCGCAGCCAGCCACCCACCCATCACCCCTCCCCCTCCCCTAGAGCCACAGACTTCCTGTTGAGTTCTCCTGTACTTCATAATTACAAAATAAAAAAATAAGATAAATAAAATAGCCGGGCGTAGTGGCGCACACCTTTAATCCCAGCACTCAGTAGGCAGAGGCAGGAGGATTGCCGTGAGTTCGAGACTACATAGTGAATTCCAGGTCAGCCTGGACCAGAGTGAGACCCTACCACGAAAAACAAAAACAAACAAAAAAAAATTTTAATTAAAATTAAAAAGTAGGGCTGGAGAGATGGCGTAGCGGTTAAGCGCTTGCCTGTGAAGCCTAAGGACCCCGGTTCGAGGCTCGGTTCCCCAGAACCCACGTTAGCTAGATGCACAGGAGACGCACGCGTCTGGAGTTAAGTTTACAGTGACTGGATGCCCTGGCGCGCCCATTCTCTCTCTCTATCTGCCTCTTTCTCTCTATGCCTGTCACTCTCAAGTAAATAAATAAAAATAAACAAAAAAATTTTTTTTAAAAAGTAAATGTGCATGGTGGCGCACGCCTTAATCCTAGCATTTGAGAGACAGAGGTTAGGAAGATCAGTATCGTTGTGAGTTCAAAGCCACCCTGAGACTGCGTAGTGAATTCCAGGCCAGCCTGGGCTATACAGCAAGACACTACCTCAAAACATCAAACAAATGATGATGATGAGCTGGGCATGGTGACACAACCCTTTAATCCCAGCACTGGGGAGGCAGAAGTAGAATGATCACCCACCGTGAGTTCGAGGCCACCCTGAGACTACATAGTGAATTCCAGGTCAGCCTGAACTAGAGTGAGAGCCTACCTCGAAAAATCAAAAAAACAAAAAAAAAAAAGATGATGATAATGATTATTTTTTAAAATTTTTTTTGTTTATTTATTTATTTGAGAGCGACAGACAGAGAGAGAAAGAGGCAGATAGAGAGAGAGAGAATGGGCGCGCCAGGGCCTCCAGCCACTGCAAACTCGAGATGCGTGCTCTCCCTTGTGCATCTGGCTAGCGTGGGTCCTGGGGAATCGAGCCTTGAACCGGGGTCCTTAGGCTTCACAGGCAAGCGTTTAGCCGCTAAGCCATCTCTCCAGACCATGATTAATTATTATTAAATGACCTCTGAGTTCCATAGCTCAACTACCCCTGCATGCTCAGATCAAGATCAAAATGGGAGGGGGGTCAGCCACACCCACAGTTCCTTGGAAGGAGGGGAATATGGTCAGAAAGGAAGACACCCCCAGCCCACCCCAAGTGTCTGATACCCTGCACTGACTGGGAAACCACAGGGGAAGGAAATGGTTAGGGTGGCTTCTCAGCTGGCCTGGGCGTCAGCTCCTGGTCTAGGGATTGGAGGAGGCAGGCACAGACCAGCAACTGTCCCGAGATCCCAGCACAGCCGGGCACTTGTATCTCTGCTTCCCACAGGCTATCTTTACCCTTCCAGTCCTCCCAGATTCACTGTGGACCTCTCCAGGATCCTGTCGCCTCTAGCTCTGCCTATGTGTGAGTTAGCCCTCTCTCTTACCAGTCTGCACTCATCTAACTCCCCATCTTCCTGTGAGAGAGACTGTTCTGTCCCCACCCTCAGCTCTAGTAGCCCTGGTACTCTGCTGAGAGCACTTCCTCTTTTAAGATGTCAACAAAGAACTGCCTTGTTTGACCAGCTAGGGATACAGCTCCTCAGTATGCCCCTTGGCCACTTAGGTAGCTCAAACCTTCCCATGTACCTCCTCCTTTCACAGGCTTTTGGAAGTCTTCCTTCTCCAGGCCCAGTCACAGGCTGGAACACAATAACTTATACTCCTAAACACAGACCCAGAAACCCTGTCATATGTTTTCTGAAATGCACTGAACGCCCCCACCCAAATTCCCATTTTGATGCCATAGTACTGAAATTTGGTGGCATTTGAGATGGGACCTTCGGGAGTTAACTGGACTTAGATGGCAGTCATGACCCATCTAATGAAGATGAGACCCATGGCTCTTCTAAGACAGCAAAAGGCCTGTTTCCTCTCTCCACCATGTGATGACAGAGGAAGAAGGTAGCCAGTTTGCAAGCCAGAAAGATCCCCTCAAGAAGAACTGAATGGACCAACACTTTGATCTTGGATATCAGCCTTTCACTTTATAAGAAATAGATTCTTGCCAGGCTTGGTACCACACGCCTTTGATTCCAGCACCCGGGAGGCAGAGGTAGGAGTTCGAGGCCACCCTGAGACTACATAGTAAATTCCAGGGCAGCCTGGGCTGGAGCAAAACCCTGCCTTAAAAAAAAAAAAAAAAAAAAAAAAAAAAAAAGATCCTTGTTGTTTAAGACATGATAAACCTATGATATTTTACTATAGCAGCCTTAACAGTCTCAGTTAACACTTTCTTTTTGTTTGTTTGGGTTTTTATTTTATTTACTTATTTATTTTTATTTTTATTTTGGTTTTTCAAGGTAGGGTCTTGCTGTAGCTCAGGCTGAACTGAAATTCAGTACATAGTCTCAAGCTGGCCTCAAAGTCTTGGTAACTCTCCTACCTCTGCCTCCCGAGTGCTGGGATTAAAGGCATGTACCACCACGCCCAGCATCTTTTTTTTAATTTTCTAAGGTAGAGTCTCACTCTAGCTCAGGCTGACCTGGAATTCACTATGTAGTCTCAGGGTGGCCTCAAACTCAAGGCAATCCTCCTACCTCTGCCTCCTCAGCGCTTGGATTAAAGGTGTGCACCACCATGCTCAGCAACATTGTCTTTTCTTTTCTTTTTTGTTCATTTATTTATTTATTTATTTGAGAGTGACAGAGAGAGAGAGAGAATGGGTGCACCAGGGCTTCCAGCCACTGCAAACGAACTCCAGACGCGTGCGCCCCCTTGTGCATCTGGCTAACGTGGGTCCTGGGAAATCGAACCTCAAACTGGGATCCTTAGGCTTCACAGTCAAGCACTTAACCACTAAGCCATCTATCCAGCCCCTTTTGCTTTTTTAAAAATATTTTTATTTATTTATTTGAGAGAGGGAAAGAGAGAGCGAGAGCAGAGAGAGAGAGAGAATGGGCTCATCAGGGCTTCCAGCCAGTGCAAAGGAACTCCAGATGCATGTGCCACATTGTGCATCTGGCTTGTGTGGGTACTGGGGAATCAAACTGAGGTCCTTTGGCTTTGCAGGCAAGTGCCTTAACTGATAAGCCATCTCTCCAGCCGAACACTTTCTTTTTTTTCTTTTTTTTTTTTTTTGCTTTTCAAGGTAGGGACTCACTCTGGTCTAGGCTGACCTGGAATTAACTATGTAGTCTCAGGGTGGCCTCGAGCTGTCCATGATCCTCCTACCTCTGCCTCACAAGTGCTGGGATTAAAGGCGTGCGCAACCACGCCCAGCTCCAACACTTTCTTTTTTAATAGTTTATATTTATTTATTTATGAGGGAGAGAATATGGGTGCACCAGGGCCTCTAGCCACTGCAAAAGAACTCCAGACGCATGTGCCACCTTGTGCATCTTGCTTTATGTGGGTCCTGGGGAATGAAACCTGGGTCCTAAGCCATCTCTCCAGCCCTTAATTAATACTTTCACATGCACAACACAGGCCTGTACCTAAGAATGAATTCCCATAAGGACATGCTCCTCTGAGTTCATGGTCACAAAGTCCTATCCGTATACACACAAGAAAACAGTTGCAAATATAATACATGCACAAGAAATGTGCCAGCACAATAACATACGTGAGTCTCATGTGCAAAAACTCAGTCATGCCAGGTGCGGTGGCACACTACTTTAATTCCAGCACTGGGGAGGCCAAGGTAGGAGGATTGCTGTGATTTCAAGGAGACCCGAAAAATACATAATGAATTCCAGGTCAGCCTAGGCTAGAGTGAAACCCTACCTTGAAAAACAAAACAAAACAAAAAAGGGCTGCAAAAGATGTGTTACTGGTTAAGGCACTTGCCTGCAAAGCCTAAGGACCCAGGTTCAATTCCCCAGTACCCACGTAAGCCAGATGCACAAGGTGGCGCATACATATGGAGTTCGTTGCAGTGGCTAGAGGCTCTGGCGTGCCCATTCTCTCTTTATTCCTCTCTCTCAAATAAATAAAATTAAATTTAAAAAAAGAACTCGAGCCAGGCATGCTGGCACACATCTTTAATCCCAGCACTTGGGAAGCAGAGGTAGGAGGATCCCTGTGGGTTCAAGGCCACACTGAGACTACATAGTGAATTCCAGGTCAGCCTGGGCTAGAGTGAGAGACCCTACCGCGGAAAAACAAAAAAAAAACAAAACAAAAAGTCATCCATGACGCTGAAAAGTCATACATGTGCCCACACAACAACATACGTATACATGTACCTCCAGGTTGGACCTATGCCTATGCATATATATGGCTCAAAAGCCACAGACCCAACTTTACCAGTTGCTTGCACCACGCACAGCTAGGGTGTGACAGAATGCACTTCTGGCAGGAGGGAGCTGGCTGGCAGGATCCCAGCAGAGGCTGGTCAGGAGACCATTCTGTGGCATCCCCCGAGGGTGGGATCTTGGTATCCACCTCGCTGTCCCCTGTGTCCAGAACCAGCAGGAAAGTGAGAGCCATTGACAAAGCCACCATGGCCTGTAAGGATAGAAAGAGGGACAGCTGCGTCCTCAGGGACAACCCCCACGCGCTCAGTCCTCTACACTCAACTTGCGATTGCCGCTCTGAAAATTCTATCCCACTCTTCATGTCTCTGCGCAGTTTCACCTCCACCTATGGATCCAGCAGTTTCTTCAAAATGCTAGGAAAGGGGCAGCAGGCACTAGGACAGGGGAAGAGCCTCAGAGACCTGTCTTTCCTACGTGCAGACTTCACGTAGCCAGGGTGGATAAAATGGCCAGAGAAAGAGTCTGGAGAACTAAGGGCTACTCACAGATCTCTTCACAGGATTCCAAGCTGTAGTGGAAGTGGAACCAAACGGAAACACACCAGACTCTGAACCACCTAGATCCCTCAATGGCTCTATGGTGGATCAGGCGTTCTCCTTGGGACTCAGTCTTGACATCTGTAAAATAGGTAATTAAAATCTGACAGCCATCATGGAAGATGTTAATAAAAATTGAGAAAAGGGCTGGAGAGATGGCTTCGTGGTTAAGCGCTTGCCTATGAAGCCTAAGGACTCTGGTTGGAAGCTCAATTCCCCAGGACCCACATTAGCCAGATGCACAAGGGGGCGCATGCGTCTGGAGTTCGTTTCCAGTGGCTGGAGGCCCTGGCGCGCCCATTCTCTCTCTCGATCTCTCTCTCCTCTCTCTCTGTTGCTCTCAAATAAATAAATAAAAATAAACAAAAAAATTGAGAAAAAAAAACTGACAGCCTTTGTAGCTTTCATAGCCTTGAATTCTAAATAAGAGAAGCAGGTCAGTGAGTAGAAATGAGAGGAAAGAAGGTATAGATGAGGAAGAGTATGAGTCAGGGAAGGTTGATCCCACATAATTGACAATGGTAGAACAGATAGTTAGGATAGAACTTGTTGATGTTATTATTTGAAAAAAAAAATACTTGGTGGGGGGGCTGGAGGGATGGCTTAGCAGTTAAGGCATTTGCCTGCAAAACCAAAACCCATGTTAGATTCCCCAGGACCCGCGTTAGCCAGATGCACAAGGGGGTACATGTGTCTGGAGTTCATCTGCAGTGGCTGGAGGCCCTGGTGCACCCATTCTCTCTCTCTCTCTTTCTCTGTCAAATACATAAATAAAAATAAAATATTTAAATTTTTTTTTTACTGGGCTGGAGAGTTGGCTTAGCAGTTAAGGTGCTTGCCTGCAAAGCCAAAGGACCCAGGTTCTATTCCCCAGGACCCACATAAGCCAGATGCACAAGGTGGTGCATGCATATGGAGTTTGCAACAGCTGGAAGTCCTGGCATGCCCATTCTCTCCCCCTCTCTCTTTCTGTCTCTTTCTCTTCCTCTTTCTTGCTCTCAAAAATAAATAAATAAATATAAATATTTTTAAAATTATTAAATTTAGCTGGGCATAGTGGTGCATGCCTTTAATCCCATCACTCAGGAGGCAGAGGTAGGAGGATCACTGTGATCTCGAGGCCAGGCTGAGACTACAGAGTGAGTTCCAGGTCAGCCTGGGATAGAGTGAGACCCTACCTTGAAAAACAAAACACAAAAACAAACAAAAATTATTAACCTTAGAAAGGTAAAGAACAACAACAACAAAAAAAAGGTAAAGAACTTCCATTAAAAAAAAATAACTTCTGAGCCGGGCGTGGTGGCACATGCCTTTAATCCCAGCACTCAGGAGGCAGAGGGAGGAGGATCACCATGAGTTTGAGGCCACCCTGAGAATACAGAGTGAATTCCAGGTCAGCCTGGACTAGAGTGAGACCCTACCTTGAAGAACCAAAATAAATAAAATAACTTCTGGGGCTGGAGAGATGGCTTAGTGGTTAAGGTGCTTCCCTGTGAAGCCTAAGGACCAAGGTTCTAGTCCCCAGTACCCAAGTAAGCAGGTGCATGTGTCTGGAGTTCGTTTGCAGTGGCTAGAGGCCCTGGCATACCCATTCTCTCTCTCTCTCTCTATTATAAATAAATAAAATACTTTAAAAAATAATAAACCCAGGCATGGTGGCACATTTCTTTAATCCCAGTGCTCGAGAAGCAGAGGCAGGAGGATCGCCATGAGTTCAGGGCCACCCTGAGAATACAAAGTGAATTCCAAGCTAGAGTGAGACCTTACCTAAAAGAAAAGAAAGAACTTCTGGTTTGGATAGATGGCTCAGTGGTTAAGGCACTTGCTTGTAGAGCCTAACAACCAAGGTTTGGTTCCCCACTACCCACGTAAAGCCAGATGCACAAGGTGGCACATGCATCTGGAGTTCCTTTGCAGTGGCTAGAGGGTCTGGTGCACCCATTTTCTCTCTCTCCTTGAAAATTAATAAATAAAAATATTTTTTGAAAAAAAGGAATTGCCATGTAAAATTTCATTGTGTAGCCGGGCGTGGTGGTGCATGCCTTTAATTCCAGCACTCAGGAGGCAGTGATAGGAGGATCGCTGTGAGTTCCAGGCTACCCTGGGGCTACATAGTGAATTTCAAGTCAGCCTGGACTACAGTGAGACCCTACTTTGAACCCCCCCCCAAAAAAAATCATTGTGTGGGTAAATTAGTCCCTTAATGATGGGTATTTCAGTTATTTAGGGGCTTGGGGTATAGCTCAATGGTACAGCACCCAAGTTCAATCCCTAGCCCACTCCCACACACCCACACTTAATAGTTTATTTTTTATTTTTTTAATTTTTTATTTATTTATTTGAGAGCGACAGACACAGAGAGAAAGACAGATAGAGGGAGAGAGAGAATGGGCGCGCCAGGGCTTCCAGCCTCTGCAAACGAACTCCAGACCCGTGCGTCCCCTTGTGCATCTGGCTAACGTGGGACCTGGGGAACCGAGCCTCGAACCAGGGTCCTTAGGCTTCACAGGCAAGCGCTTAACCGCTAAGCCATCTCTCCAGCCCTTAATAGTTTATTTTTAATTTTTTTGAGAGAGAGAGATAAAATGAGCATGCCAGGGCCTCCTGCCATTGCAAATAAAACCCAGATGCATAGGCCACTTTATGCATCTGGCTTTACATGGGTATTGGGGACTCAAACCTTGGTCATCAGGCTTTGCAAGCAAGTGCCTTTAACCAGTGGACCATTCAGTACTCTTAAATTTTTTTAAATATATTTTATCTATTTATTTGAGAGAGAGAAAGAGGTAGAGAGTGAGGGAGAGAATGGGCATGCCAGGGCTGCCAGCCACTGCAAACGAACTCCAGATGCATGCTCCCTTTTGTGCATCTGGCCAGTGTGGGTCCTGGAGAGTCAAACTGGGATCTTTTGGCTTTGCAGGCAAATGCCTTAACGCTAAGCCATCTCTCCAGCCCAGTCTTAATAGTTTCTAATCACCCACTATTACAAATAAGAAAAAGTTAGAAGTAGTAAGTCCGCTGTGTGGTTGAGGCCAACCTGGAGCTATAGAGGGAGTTCCAGGTCAGACTGGGTCAAAGTGAGCCCTTATCTCGAATAAGATCAAAAGTAAGGGCTGGAGAGACGGCTTGATAGTTAAACCAGCAAAACCAAAAGACACAGTTTGGTTTTCCAGTACCCATGTAATGCCAGATGCACAAGGTGGCACATGTGTCTGGAGTCCATTTGCTAGAGACCTGGAGCATCTATCCTCTCTTTCTCTGTCTGTCTCTTTCTGTTTGTCTTAAATTAAAATAATAATAATTAGAGCCAGGTGTGGTGGCACACGCCTTTAATCCCAGCATTCGGGAGGCAGAGGTAGGAGGATCTCCGTGAGTTCGAGGCCACCCTGAGACTCCATAGTGAATTCCAGGTCAGCCTGGGCTAGAGTGAGACCCTACCTCTAAAAAAAATAAATAAAATAAAATAAAATAATAATAGTAATAATAATAATGATGATGCTGGAGAAATGGCTTAGTGGAAGCCCTAAGGACTCCGGTTCAATCCCCAGGAGCCACATAAGCCAGATGCACAAGGTGGCACATGTGTCTGGAGTTTGCAATGGCTAGAGGCCCTGGTGCACCCCTCCTCTCTCTCTCTTTCTCTCTGCTTGCAAAGAAATAAATAAAAATATTTAAAAATAAATAAAATTTGCCAGTAAGTTAAAAAGGAGACATAAAGGGAAGAGAAAGGAACGGAGGAGGGTACTTAATAGGTTGATATTGTATATATGTAAGTACAGTGATTGAGATGGGGAGGTAATGTGATGGAGAATGGAATTTCAAAGGGGAAAGTGTGGCGGGGGGAGGGAGGGAATTGCCATGGGATATTTCTTTTATAATCATGGAAAATGCTAATAAAAATTAAAAAAAGAAAAAGAAAGAAGGTCGAGGCTCTCTCCCACTCCCGCTGCATTGGTCTGTGTGGATTGAGTCCCTGCTTAAGCTTGACATTAAAAAAAAAAAAAACTGTTGCTTTAAAATAAATAAATAAATAAATAAAAATTTTAAGAAAATAAATAAGCACATATTTTAAAATATGTTTTTAAAAACAAAAATTAAACTAAGGGGGCTGGAGAGATGGCTTAACAGTTAAGGCGCTTGCCTGTGAAGCCTAAGCCAGGTTCGATCCTCCAGAACCCAGGTAAGCCAGATGCACATGGTAGCGCATGCGTTTGGAGTTGGTTTGCAGTAGCTAGAGGTCCTAACATACCCATTCTCTCTCTCTCTCTCTTTTTCCCTCCCTCCCTCCCTCTCTCTGATAAATAAAATTAAAAAATAGTAAGGAAAAGTGGTGCACTTAGCATCTTGCATGAGTGCAGCTGACTGTAGGAACCCTTGCCAGTGTTATAGGTAGGCATCACCATTGGTAAGTATTGCCAGCATAAACTCACTGGGGATCACCACACCATTTCTCATGGTCATCAGCAGCCTGTGAGAAAGGTCAGCTAGAGGCCCTGCCCACAGTGTCCACATCCTCCTCAGTCTGATGCTCTGGAGGTAGTGTAGGGAAGGGGTGGGGTGCTGAGCCGTTGAACACCCCATCCTGCTCCCCACCCTCTGTGACCTCAGGTGGAGCCTCTGCTCTTAGCAGGAGGCCAGCCCAGGGCTGTCTGAGTAACCTCAGCCCGGCTAGCTGTGCGTGCTGTGGCTAGGGAGGCTTGAAATACTACAGCACAAAGCCCCGCTTTGACTCATCTCATAGGTGGGGCCCCCCTGCCACCTGGATACCAGGACAGGGTGAACCCAGAGTCCTCAAGTCCCCCCACCTCTCCTATCCCTCTCAATTCTTTTCCTTTCTCCCATTCTTTTTTTTTTTTCTTTCTTTTTTTTTTTTTTTTTCGAGGTAGAGTCTCACTCTGGCTCAGGCTGACCTGGAATTCACTATGTAGTCTCAGGGTGGCCTCGAACTCTCGGCGATCCTCCTACCTCTGCCTCCCGAGTGCTGGGATTAAAGGCGTGCGCCACCACGCCCGGCTTCTCCCATTCTTTTTAAAAATATTTTTAAATATTTATTTGACAGAGAAAGAGGGAGAGGGAGAGAGAGAATGGGTGCACCAGAGCCTCCAGCCACTGCAAACGAACTCCTGACGTGTGCGCCCCCTTGTGCATCTGGCTAATGTGGATCCTGGCGAATCAAACCTGGGTCCTTCGGCTTTGCAGGCAAATGCCTTAACCACAAAGCCATCCCTCCAGCCCCTCTCTCCACTTCTTGATGACACATGAATTCTACCAATTTGTTTCATTCTTTTTCACCCTCTTTTTCTATTTCTCCCCTTCCTATGATTTAAGCCAGGCGTAGTGGCGCACGCCTTTAATCCCAGCACTCGGGAGGCAAAGGTAGGTGGATCCCCGTGAGTTCAAGGCCAGCCTGAGACTCCATAGTGAATTCCAGATCAGCCTGGGCTAGAGTGAGACCCTGCCTTGAAAAACCAAAAAAAAAACAAAAAACAAAAAAAAAATTGATTTTGGGGCTAGAGAAATGGCTTAGTGGCTAAGGCACTTGCCTGCAAAGCCAAAGGACCCAGGTTCAATTCTCCAGAACCCAAGTAAGCCAGATGCACAATGTGGTACATGTTTCTGGAGTTTATTTGCAGCAGCTGAAGGCCCTGGTGTGCCCATTCTCTCTCCCTCTCTCTCTGTACTTGTTTCTCTCTCAAAAGTAAATAAATAAAAAGCCAGGCATGGTGGCACATGTCTTTAATCCCAGCACTCAGGAGGCAGAAGTAGGAAGATTGCCATGAGTTCGAGACTACATAGTTAATTCCAGGTTAGCCTGGATCAGAGTGAGACCCTACCTCGAAAATCCAAAAAAAAAAAGAAAGTAAATAAATAAAAATAAATTTTTGAAAGTCAGCCTGGATTAGAGGGAGACCCTACCTCAAAATAAAATAAAATAGCCAGGCATGGTGGCACACGCCTTTAATCTCAGCACTCAGGAGGCAGAGGTAGGAGGATTGCCATGACTTTGAGGCCACCCTGAGACTACATAGTAAATTCCAGGTCAGCCTGGGCTACAGTGAGACCCTACCTCAAAAAAAACCAAACAAACAAACAAATAAATAAATTTTTGATTTTTGCTGGGTGTGGTGGTGCATGCCTTCAATCCCAGCACTTAGAAGGCAGAGATAGGATGATCACTGAGTTCAAGGCCAGCCTGAGGCTACATAATGAATTCCAGGTCAGCCTGGGTTAGAGCTGAGACCCTACTTGGAAAAAAAAAAATTGATTTTTGCCAGGCGTGGTGGCGCACGCCTTTAATCCCAGCACTTGGGAGGCAGAGGTAGGAGGATCGCCATGAGTTCAAGGCCACCCTGAGACTACAGAGTTAATTCCAGGTCAGCCTGGACCAGAGTGAGACCCTACCTCGAAAAACCAAAAAAAAAAAAAAAAAAAAAAAAAATTTATCTCCCTGGTGTTTTTCTACTTTGTTGAAGTTCTTTGTTTTACTTCCTCCTCTCTGAGCATAGTCATAGAAAGAGAGAAACCTGAGGTTGCAGGGCAGGGGAGGAGGTGAAGGCCTGAGGCAGCTCAAGCCTGCTGGCCGGCTTGCTGCTTTTCCAGCCTCCTCTGCCCACCACCACTAGAGGCTGTCTTCTCTCTGCCAGCCCCAGGGGCTTTACCATGTCCCATTTCTCTCTTCTCCAGTCTTCCTTTCTTGGCTTGTATCCTTTGCCTAAACTCAATTCCCACTCCAAAATATCCCCATTGTTATCTGTTGAGAAGTCTATTTGCCTGTTGATTTTTGTGAATCTAAGGAAGATTTCTTTTCTTTCTTTCTTTTCTTTTTAGGCAGTAAGGATCAAACCCAGAGCCTTACACATGCTATTTTCTTTTATTTATTTTTTATTTTAATTTATTTTTGAGGTAGGGTTTCATTCTGGCCCAGGCTGACCTGGAATTCACTATGTAGTCACAGGGTGGCCTTGAACTCATGGCGATCCTCCTACCTCTTCCTCCCAAGTGGGAGAATTAATGGTGTATACCACTACATCTGGCCCATTTGGTTTTGTTATTCTTTCTTTCTTTCTTTTTTTTTTTTTTTTTTTGAGGTAGGATCTCACTCTAGTTCAGGTTGACCTGGAATTCACTATGTAGTCTCAGGGTGGCCTCAAACTCACCACAATCCTCCTACTTCTGCCTCCTGAGTGCTGGGATTAAAGGCATGCACCACCATGCCTGCTTTCCTTTCTTTCTTTCTTTTTTTTTTTTTTTTGACATAGGGTCTCACCATACAGCCCTGGCTGACCTTGAATTTGTGATCCTCTTGACTTGGCCTCCCAAGTGCAGGAATTACAGGTGTGAGTCACTACACTGGCTTGTAGTTCCTTTCTGATATTGATCTTTGCCTATATTTTCTTTCTTTTTCTTTTTTGTTTACCCCATTTTTGTGCATGCATTGCAATAAGCCAATTCTTGCCTCATTTGGCTAGCCATTTGATTAAAGAAAATACAATCTTTTTTCTAAATTTGCGTGTGTGTGTGTGTGTGTGCGCGTGCACGCGCACACACACACACGCACACACATATGTCCATAGACCAGACCTCTTGCTGCTACAAAGGAATACTAGACACTTGTGCCACTTTTTGATTCTGGCTTATGTGAGTGGCTTGGGAATTGAACCCAGACCATGAGGCTTTGCAAGCAAGTGGCCTTAACCACTGATCTATTTTTCCAGCCTCAAGCAAATATAATCTTTGATCTCAAATAAATAAATAAAAATTAACGAAAAGAAAGGGGCTGGAGAGATGGCTTGGTGGTTAAGCACTTGCCTGTGACGCCTAAGGACCCAGGTTCGAGGATCAATTCCCCACCTACCATGTAAGCCAGATGCACAAGGGGGCACATGCATCTGGAGTTTGTTTGCAGTGGCTGGAGGCCCTGGCATGCCCATTCTCTCTCTCTCTCTCTCTGCCTCCGTCTCTGCCTGCAGCTCTCAAATAAATAAATAAAAATAAATATAAACAAATATCTTTGAGTTGAGGTTGTCATCAACTGCTGATTGTTCCAGTGTGATGTGCACCTAATAGCTGAGGGGCAGCCTTTCCCCAACCCATCCTCACCCTCTGCAGCTCACTCAGAGTCACAAGAAGGGGACAGATTAGAGCTGCTGGGCCTCAGTATCCCAGGAGTCTGTAGCCAAGGGCCAAATGGGAAGGAGTCCCCAGGATAAGGATAAAGCATCAAGCCACAGCAGAGGCAACCCTGGAAAGTTCGGAGAATTGTACTTTCGTGTTAAGTCTTGGTTCACCCAGGGATAGCACCCAAACCACCTTCTTCCCTTATTCTAGCCCCACTGGGAAAACTGATGGAAGAGGAAAGTGTGTGTGTGTGTGTGTGTAAAAGCACAGGAGGGGACGGGGGGGGGGGGGGAAGGGGGTGGGGAGTCATCAGAATGCAGAAAGGAATTCAGACTCTAACTCAAGACTAGGAAAAAGTGGGTCCAGGTCAGAGCCTTTTCCCAAGGGGCTGGGAACAGATGGGCCTGGATTTGCGTGGGGAGAAGGCAGGAGGGCAGGTGCCAGATACCGGGTACTCACAGGTGTGTGCCCAGCAGCCCTTCCTCTGGTGGTGGCGACGGCAGCGGCCTTTGTGTACAGATCTGGAGGCTACAGAGGAGGAAGTGACACACCCTGGGGTGGGGGACTCTTGGAGGATCTAGGAGAAGGTGGAGCAGATAGGGGTGGGCTGGGCCTAGACAGCAAGTGATGCAGGACCTGAAAGAACGCTGTGATGCAGGACCTGAAAGAATGCTCATCTACTAAGCACCTCTTATTTGCTGTCCTATCAAGTCACAGCTCAGGGTCACAAGAGCTGCATCAGATAGGTGGTGGTATCCCAACTGCCAGCTCAGCCTCAGGTGATGCAGAAATTGAAGATGGGAGGCAAGGAGTGATGAACTTTGCCCAGTACCAACAGCTAGTAAGGGGCTGGCATAGACTTTAAGTGCAAGTAGGCTTCCCTCCAAAATTGATGATCTCTCCACTTCCACATACAGGAAGGAGCCAGATAGGAAGGAACAGGGAGGCAGTAAGTACTGGAGGGGAGGGAGAGAAGGGTACTATTGTTCTTTTTGAAAACCCAGAGACCACTCACTGTATCATAGCTTAACATAATCCAGGTTCTTCAGTACTAGGAAGCAATAAGGCTTCTTGACCCTTCCTGTGGCTGCCTTTTCATCCATCAACTGGTACTTATAAGGTTGGGTTAAGAATTAAATGTGGGGGATATGATGGAGAATGGAATTGCAAAGGGGAAAGTGGGGGGGGAGGGTATTACCATGGGATATTTTTTATAATCATGGAAAATGTTAATAAAAATTGAGAGAAAAAAGAATTAAATGTGGTGTGGTGGGGCACGCCTTTAATCCCAGAACTCAGGAGACAGAGGTAGGAGGATCACTGAGAGTTCAAGGCCACCCTGAGACTACCTCGAAAAAACAAAAACAAACAAACAATATATATATATATATATATATATATATATATATATATATATATACACACACACACACACATATATATAAATAGGGCTGGGGGGATGGCTGAACAGTTAAGATGCTTGCCTGCAAAGCCAAAGTACTCTGGTTTGATTCCCCAGGACCCATGTAAGGTGGCACATGAGTCTGGAGTTCATTTGCAGTGGCTGGAGGTCCTGGGGCGCCAATTTTCTCTGTCTCTCTCTCTGACTCTCTCAAATAAAATTTTAAAAATGAAAATTTAAAAATAAATTAATTAAATTAAATTTAAAAAATTAAATGGGATTCCGGGCATGGTAGAGCACAACTTTTTTTTCTTTAGAATTTTTTTTAAATTTTTATTTATTTATTTGAGAGCGTCAGACACAGAGAGAAAGACAGATAGAGAGAGGGAGAGAGAGAGAATGGGCGCGCCAGGGCCTCCAGCCTCTGCAAACGAACTCCAGACGCGTGCGCCCCCTTGTGCATCTGGCTAACGTGGGACCTGGGGAACCGAGCCTCGAACCGGGGTCCTTAGGCTTCACAGGCAAGCGCTTAACTGCTAAGCCATTTCTCCAGCCCTGGTAGAGCACAACTTTTATCCCAACACTGAGAAGGAAGAAGTAGGAGGATTGCTATGAATCTGAGGTCACCCTGAGACTACAGAGTGAATTCCAGGTCAGCCAGGGCTAAAGTGAGAGCCTACCTCGAAGAAAAGAAAAATTGAATTATTGCTTACAAGAGAACCTGGCACAACAAGAGAATCAGGGTTTGAAGATATAGCTCAGTAATAGGGTGCTTGCCTAGCATTCACAAGGCCCTGGTTTCCATCCCCATTACTGAAAAGGGGAGGGAAGAGAAAGAATATAAATCAGTAGGAATGAGGAGTCACAGGGGTGAGCAGTGGAGACTTTGAGAAAAACTCAAGGTCCAGACAGTTGGCAAGTTGAAGAGAGAGGCGCAGGGCCAGGCTTGGAGAACTTTAGAGAATGGCTGAGCGGCCAGGACGGTAAGCAGTAGAGCCTGGGAAAGGGTGGAGAAGGAAATGGTGAGGCAGAGTGCAGGAACAGCAGCTGAGCCCAGGCAGGATAAAGCCTGTAGGCAGAGTGGGCTGTGAAAAACATAAATGGGATTTGTCCCTAGTCTACACTTGACCACCAGGAGTTCTGAGAGGAGGGCCCCACTGGAGGGAGACCCCGGATCGGCAAGGACTGACAATCTCGGACTGCTGTAGCCGGGGCACAGAGCTAAGTGTCCACAGGCAGGTACTTGCAGAAGTGGGGATGCTATGGCATCAAAATAAAACAGAGAGCAGGGCGTGGTGGCGCACGCCTTTAATCCCTGCACTCGGGAGGCAGAGGTAGGAGGATTGCAGTGAGTTCGAGGCCACCCTGAGACTCCCTAGTGAATTCCAGGCCAGCCTGGGCTAGAGTGAGACCCTACCTTGAAAAACCTAAATAAATAAATAAATAAATAAATAAAACAGACTGATTGAGAGGTGGAGGAGATGTGATGGAGATCAGAGTTTCAAAGGGGAAAGTGGAGGGAGGAAGGGCATTACCATGGGATATTTTTTATAATCATGGGAGTTGTTAATAAAAAACAAAATTGAGGGGGCTGGAGAGATGGCTTAGCGGTTAAGTGCTTGCCTGTGAAGCCTAAGGACCCGGGTTCAAGTCTTGATTCCCCAGGACCCACGTTAGCCAGCTGCACAAGGGGGCGCACGCGTCTGGAGTTCGTTTGCAGTGGCTGGAGGCCGCTCACTCTCTGTCTGTGGCTCTCAAAATAAAAAGAAACTAAAAAAAAAATTTTTTTTTTTTTGAAAAGAAAAAAAAAAAAAAGAAGTGGAGATGCTGGGAGGAGACAACTGGGAAGCCGCTGGGCTGGAAGGGCTTCTCTTGAGTGGGCTTGGGGCTGGCCCCAGATTATAGGATGGCAAAGGTTCTACCCCTTCCCCCAGAAGCAAAAGGTTACCATGGCAATGGCCTCCTTCGGCAGCTCTGTGGTTTCCTCCAAATCTTCTTTCACTTTCTTCTGCTGCTCCCCGGCCCCCCTTCTCTCCTTTTCTAGCCCATACCCTCAATCTTCTTCCCACACGCTCAGGTCAGCAGTGAAGCCAGGACAAGGTAGGCAAAGCACCGAGCCAGGGAAGAACCAGGCCGGGCCAAGGCGGGAAAGGGCGTTAGGAAGGGCAATAGCCTGGCAAAGGGGAGCAGAGGAAGGTCCGCAGGGGAAGGAGCAGACGCTAAGAGAAGTAACCAGGAGCCTGTGAGCGAGGGGAGGTTGTGGGATGAAGAGTGGACTTAAAAGGAGTAGAGCAAGGGCTGGGGAAATGGCTTAGCGGTTAAGGCACTTGCCTACAAAGCCAAAGGATCTAGGTTTGATTCCCCAGGAGCCACACCAGCCGGAAGCACATATGTCTGGTTGTGCCTGGCTAAGTCCATACTCTCTCTGCTTCTCTCTCTCAAATAAATAAAAATATTAAAAAAAAAAAAAAAAAGCAAGAGCTGGCTGTGGTGGCACATGCCTTTTAAATCCCAGCACTTGGGAGGCAGAGATAGGAGGATCGCCGTGAGTTCAAAGCCACCCTGAGACTACATAGTGAACTCCAGGTCAGCCTGGACTAGAGACCCTACCTCGAAAATCCAAAAGATTAAAAAAGAAAACCCCCAAAATAAAAAATAAGTAAATAAAATATCTAAAAAGGAAAAAAAAACAAAACAGGAGTAGAACAAGTGGATCACAAAGTGCTACTGAATCACTGGAGGGGCTTGTATCAACACTGAGCCAGTGTGGTTGTACAGGTCTGTAATCTCGTCATTTTGGAGGCTGAGGTAGGTGGATCTTGAATGAGTTCAAGCTCAAATTGGGATACACAGTGAGACCTTGTCCAAACAAACAAACAAACAAATCTGAAAGCACCACATATGGGCAAATGAACTTCAGGGAACCCCCCTCCCAAAAGCAGATAGAGACATACAAATGTGCATAGTGTGAGCCCACAGTGTTCCACCTAAGGATCCCCTGGGGCTAGGGGAAGAAAGCCAGACACTCAGAGTGAGTGCCCGCAGCTCCCTGTCCCCCTTCCCCACTCCCACCCAACACATTTCATCTTTTTCATCTTTTTTTTTTTTTATGCTCCCCTAAGAAACAGTAAAGTCCAACCCATTAGGAGATCTGCCTCTCCCGGCGCCCCCTGCAGGTCACCTGATCGCTTTCCCTGCTCTGCCTAAAGGGAGCCATAGTCCATGAGTTTCCATCACTTTATTTTGCAAAAATAGAAAACTCAGCAATATGCGATACAGCGGGGTGGAGGGGAGATGTAAACAGAGGGGAGGGGACAGCACCCTGACCCCCCAGAGAAAAGGGGGAGCTGGCAGGAATCTTATTTGGCAGCTAAATACAAACTGGAGGCTGGAGGAAGAAGGGAGGGGTAACAGAGGCCCTGGGCTCCCCCTCCCAAGACCCCTGGAGGAAGGGGTCATTCCAGGGTGTAAACAAAAGCTAATAAATAAATAGAGGCTTCCTCTGGGTCAGGGCAGGATCAGCTAAGCAGCATCTCCCCTCCCTGGGCCAAGCTGCTCTGGGGGTCAAGGGTAGAAGGCACTAGAAGGAGAGGGATCACTGGCCCCTCTGTAGTGTAAGGAGGGTCCCTGCCTGATTGCTGAGATGGGGGGCAGGAGCCCAAGGCACGTGACAGGGCTGGGGAGGGGGGTCTCTAATGGAGGGTACTGCGTGACCACTGCACCCCCCAGCAGGGAAGTACTGAGTGGAGCGCTGCATCTCTCCTTTCACCCTCAGCCCCCACCCCAGAAATTCAGGGTCCAGCCTACCCCCCACCCCATCCCCACCTCATGGGGCCCAAAGGGCAGTGTGCATAGGCAGGTCCATCACACATTAGGCCTAAAGGTTGGGCTCATCCCTCCTTGGGGGCCTCCCTTTGAACTCTAGTGTTCCTGTTTGCTCCCAGAGGCCTAAGCACCTTGCAGAGGAAGGGGCTACAGGATGGCAGGATTTCCTCCTGCACTGGGGTGCCTGGGACCTGGTATCTGAGGGGCAGTGCTGAGATTTTAGAGTCCAGACCCAGGCTCAGCCCTCTGCTATCTCTCCTGGTGGGAGCAAGGCAGGCCCCCAGCACTGGAGAGGGAGCCAGTTAGAGCGGGATGGGGATGAACACAGGCACCCCTGGAAACTTTGGCAAAACAAGGAGCTCATTGGAAGGGCGAGGAGCGGGCAGAGCAGGTCCTTCCCCAGTCACCGGCAGTGTCTGGGAAATGGTCAGTCTGCTGCCTGGAGCTCAACCCCACAGCAAGGGGTGGTCAGGGGTCCTGGTCAGGCAGGGGACTCCGGTCCCCTCTGCCCTGGCCCCCAGGAGCTTCATCTTCGCTAGAAGCCTTGGGGTGGGAGCTAGATTGCGAAGAGTCGTCCTCAAACATCTCGGGGTTCTCCAGCATCTCTCGGATCAGGGGGGGCATCGGGCCTGGAATCTCCATCTTCAGGGTAATGGCCCTTTCTGCTCCTAGAGATGGGGGGTGGGGGGAATAGCAGAGCGTCTCAGGAGGACAGCAGCACATGGCCCTTCGGCAACCCCTCACCTCTCCTGAATTTCCAGCACTGGCAGTGCTTCCAGTTCACACCTGCCACTTCTCTGCGCCCAGCTCCCCCTCTCGGTATGGGTTCCTAGGAAGCACTGCTCTGCCTAGAAGCAACACCAGACCTTTGCTAACCCTGCGGCCCATTTGTCCAGTCCTTTCAGGCTTCTTTTGCTTTTTGTTGTTGACTTGTTTTCTCTGACGTGTGTGTGTGCTCACAGGTCCACAGCCCAGGTGTGGAAGCTGAGGACAATTTGCAGGTGTTGTTCCTCTCTATATTGATTGAGGCACAGCGCCATTACCAGACTAGCAGGCCCGAGAGCTTCTGGTAGATTCTCTTGTCTCCCCTTGCCCTAGGTGCATTGGGATTAGACACTTGCACTACAGCCTCTGGCTTGATATGGGTTCTGGGGATTTGAACTCAGGTCCTTATGCTTGCATAGCAAACACTTTGTTCACTGAGCCATCTCCCCAGACTATTCTGTTCTCTCCTTCCTCCCTTTCTTTCTTTTGAGGTAGGGCCTTGCTCTAGCTGAGGCTAACCTGGAATTCACTATGTTGTCTCAGGCTGGCCTTGACCTCGCAGCAATCCTTCTACCTCTGCCTCTCAAGTGCTGGGAATTTTTTTTTTTTTTTTTTTGAGACAAGATCTCACTATATATAGCTCTAGATGGCCTGGAACTAGCTATATAGACTAGGCTGGCCTTGAATTTACAACAGTGATATCTCCTCTGTCTCCCAAGTGCTGGGATTAGAAGTGGGTGCCACCACACCCAGCTTCAGTTCCTTTCTTCCTTTTCTTGAGATGGAGTCTTGCTGTATAGCCTTGCCTGTCCTTGATCTTGTAGTAATCTTCCCTCTGCTTTCTAAAGGCTGGGATTATAGGCATATACTACCATGTCTGTCTTTCAGCCTATCTTTTTGTTGTCTTGCTCCAACCCAGGCTGACCTGGAATTCACTATATCATCTCAGAGTGGCCTTGAATTCACAGTGATCCTCCTACTCCAGTCTCCCAAGTGTTGCGAATAAAGGCGTGCTCGAAGACCACACAACTATGCAACTTCTAGCCCACTGCCCAGGTACCCCACCCTCTAATGTCCAGAGCCTGTCAATTATCCCTAGGCCTTTTAAAAAAATTATTATTTTCATTTATTTATTTGAAGAAGAGAGAAGGAAAGAGGAAGAGGCAGATAGAGAATGGGCACATTAGGGCCTCCAGCCACTGAAACCGAACTCCAAATGCACGTGCCCCCTTCTGCATCTCGCTTACATCAGTCCTAGGGATTTGAACATGGGTCCTTTGGCTTTGCAGGCAAATGCCTTAACCGCTAAGCCATCTCTCCAGCCCCCGAGGCCTGTTTTTTTGCTGTCTTCTTCTTTCTGAGACGGGGCCTCAAGTAGCCAAGGCAGACATCACGTTGTAGCTGAGGATGACCTTGAGCTAATTTGATCTCCTATCTCTACCTCCCAAGTACTTAGATTGCAGGCAAGCCTCACAATGCTCAGTTTTATGCAGTCCAGGGGATTGAACTCAGAGCCTCATATTTACTAGACACTCTACCTACTGAGCCATTTCACCAGCCCTTTAGGGCTATTCTTTTTTTTTTTTTTTTTTGGTAGGGTCTCACTCTGGTCCAGGTTGACCTGGAATTCACTATGTAGTTTCAGGCGGGCGTCAAACTCACAGTGATCCTCCTACCTCTGCCTCCTGAATACTAGGATTAAAAATGTATGCCGCCAAGCCTGGCTTTTAAAAATATTTTTATTTCTTTGCAAGGAGAAAGCGAGAGAGAGAGAATAAATGGGTACACCAAGGCCTCTAGCCACTGGGGAAAAAAAAAAACAAACTCCAGATTAATGTGTCAATTTGTTCATCTGGCTTTACATAGGTACTGGGGAATTGAAGCCAGGTCCTTAGGCTTTGCAAGCAAGCACCTTGACCACCAAGCCATCTCTCCAGCCCCCCTAGGACTATTCTTAATAGCCTTTATAACTGCTAATGTTTACCAAACACTGTGTTCCAGGCATCCTTGTAAAACAGCACTGACTAGCAAAACTGTAATGATGGAAAAAATACAGTAGTCATTAGCCACAAGTGGCTACTGAGCACCTTAAATATGGCTATTTTTAAGTATAGAACTCAATTCTTTTTTTTATAATTTTTTTCAAATATTGAATTTAATTTATTTGAGAGAGAGAGAGAATGGGCATGGCAAGGCCTCTAGCCACAGCAAATGAATTCCACACACATATGCCACCTTGTACTTACATGGGTCCTGGGGAATCGAACCTAGGTCCTTTGGCTTTACAAACAAGTACCTTAACCACTGAGCTATCTCTACAGCCCTGAATTTTTTTTTCTTCTTCTTCTTCTTCTTTCTTTCTTTCTTTCTTTCTTTTATTTTTCTCCCAGGGTAGAGTCTCACTCTAGCCCAGGCTGACCTGGAACTCTGTCTGTAGTTTCAGGCTGGCCTCAAACTCATGTTGCTCTTCCTACCTCTGCCTCCCTAGAGTGCTGGGATCAAAGGCTTTCTCAGCTTAATTTACATTTCAAAGTACAGTGTACAGTGGGTTCACTGAATTCTTACAGTAAGCTTCTGTGATATTAAAGATAGCCCATGGGCTGGAGGGAAGGCTTAATGGTTAAGGTGTTTGCCTGCAAAGCCAAAGGACCTCTGTTCGATGCACAAGGTGGTGCATGCTTCTGGAGTTCATTTGCAGTGGCTGGAGGCCCTGGCACGCCCATTCTCTCTCTCTCTCTTACTCTCTCAAATAAATAAACATTTTTTAAAAAGATAGCTCAATTTGTAAACAGAAAAATGAGGCATGGAGTGTAAAGGAGCCAGGCATGGTGGCTCTCACCTTTAATCTCAGCACTTGGGAGGCAGAGGTAGGAGGATCATTATGAATTCCAGGCCACCCTGCGACAACATAGTGAATTTCAGGTCAGCCTGGATTAGGGTGTGAGACTTTACCTCAAAAAAACAAAAAAAGTAAAGGAGGGCTGGAGGGATGGCTTAGCAGTTAAGCCACTTGTCTGCAAAGCCTAAGGACTTTCTAGGACCCATGTAAACCAGACGCACAAGGTGACACAAGTGTGCAAAATCACACATGTGCACTTGTCTGGAGTTTGACTGCAGTGGCTGGAGGCCCTAGCAAGCTAATTCTCTCTCTCACTCTCATAAAAAAAAAAAAAGGAAAGGAGGACTGGGATGTAGGACAATGCAGAGGACCAGAGGTGCGTCCTCAGCGTTAGCTGGTTAGCAGTGGCTAGAGGCCCTGGCATGCCCATTCTTTCTGTCTCCCCCCCCCACCGCCCACTGATGCAAATAAGGAAATAAATGAAAATATTTAAAATAAATAAATAAATAAAAGAGAAAGAAAATACTTTGTCCAAAGTCTCCCCTCAATGAAGGTCACCGGGGTTGTAGTTCCTCTCTTCCTGTTCCTGTCTACCTACATGACCAGGGGGGACTTGTAACTCTAAGGCAGGGTGACGGCGTACTCATAACTAACCCTTGGTGCTGATGCCCCGGAGGTCGGTGATTTTCATGAGCATCCTTGGGAACATGTAGGGCTGGCTGGGCCTCCGTCGTCGGGCATAAAGCCTCAGGGCTTCCAGCAGCGGCTCCTGTAGCTTGTCCACCTTCTCGGGTTCCTCTAAGTCCATGCGGTCTATACAAGTACAGTGGAGTTAGAAAGGAGATGAAAGGGGAGAGGACACAATGTCAAGTGGTTGACCCCAACTTAATTGTATCCAAACGGTCCCATCGGCATATTCACGATGGTCTCTGAGCACTACCAACTCTTTCTCTGCTCTAGGCCCTGGACCTTTCTCTGGTAACATCATTCCTGCTACGTGCCTATCTCATCACCAGTAGCTAGGGTCACTTGAGCTCCCCAGGTTCTGCCCTCCCCCTATTCTCTGGGCAGCTGGGAAGGGTGTTGTATGACTTGAGAAGTCTGTGGCTGGGATCAGTGATAAGAGTCCCAAGGAAAGAGACCGACATAGTCTCCCACCCAGTCAGGGAACAGGGGGAGAGTATTGTGGGAAAGGGAGACCTTCCAGACGCCAGGGGGCGCCCCCGCACCTCCACAGATGAGGCAGATGGCACTGAGCAGCCCAGTCTCGGTGTCATCCATCTCCAGGGGCAGAAGCTGCCCAGCAAAGGCAAAGACGAGGTCTGTGAGGGGCCCAAAGCCAGCGTTGTGCATCTGGGTCCGGTTCAGGGTCAGCCCATCTGAGAAGGTCATTGTGTCCTGCTCTGGGGTGTACCTTGTACAGATCCGTAGCATCTGGAGGTAGGGGAAAGAGGAAGGTTAGGGAGTCGTGTTCCTCAATAGGTTTGGTTCCCAGAAAGTGCCACCTGAAGGAGGAGTGGGGGAAAAGGCAGAGGTGGAGCGCTAAGGTCAGAAAGAAAATGTTTGAGAAACCAGGAGGAGGCAGGAGCTATGACAAAAGTTTAGGTAGAATAGGAAGGAGATGCCAGACTGGTGGCGCACACCTTTAATCCCAGCACTCGGGAGGCAGAGGTAGGAGGATCGCAGTGAGTTCGAGGCCACCCTGAGACTACCTAGTGAATTTCAGGTCAGCCTGGGCTAGAGTGAGACCCTACCTCGAAAAAGAAAAAAAAAAAAAGGAATGGGAAGGAGAGATCTGAAGCATGTTGGTGGCAGATCAGGTTGGGCCAGGACCCACAGGCGTAACTTACCAGGATGTCCAGGCAGGCCGCTTTGAGCAGAGTGATCTGGTCAGCGATGCTGAGGCCTGTAAAACCGGGCAACCGCTTTGCAAACTCCACAATCTTGATGATGCACTTGGTGGCCAGCTCACTGAACTTGTCCCATAGCCCTAGATCCAGCTGCACCCGGTGGTCTGCACTGGAGTTCTGTGGAGAGTATAGGGAGATCATCATGTACCCCTGGGAGCTGTTTCCTCAACCAATACCTCAACTTTTTCCTGCTGGGGACCGCTGCCCTCTTTGTCCTTTGTACCAGAACAGCAGCTGTGGCCATCCCCAAGGCACAGAGGCCCTGCCCACTCCTCACCGTGGTGTACTTGCCCAGCTGGCAGAGTGAGGGGAAGGTCTCCTGATGGGCTTTGCTAACTTTGGTGATGAGCTCTTCTAACTGCGGGCTCAGTTCATAGCTGTCAGGTGATCCCTCTTCCTTCACCTCCTTCTTTTTCTTGTTCCGGTCATTCCGCACAGCTGGAGGGTAGAGGCGAAGGAGTGGATCAGGACTCTCAAAGTCTCCCTTTGATGTCCTCTCTCACACGAGCTTAATGTGCTCAGTCCTGACTATGAATATATATATATTTATGGCCTGGTGCCTGAATGAGTACCTCAATTTCCCCATCTCCTATATTAGCTCCCATTCCCAAGCTGGCTCTCTCCAGCCCCACCCAAGGCCTGCAGCCCATGTTCCCTCTCCAGGCCATTAGGCTCCATTCTGCCCTTCCGGTTGCCCTGCAGGAGCTGGAGAGAAGGGGGGCAGGATATGCAGGCAGGATATCCACTTATAGCCTTGGCAGCACAATGGGGGGGGGGCTGGAAAGGAGGGGCCACACAGAGCCTTCTCAGGATCTGTCCTGGGAGCAGAGCAGGAGAAAGACCTAGCCATCCTTCCCCCACGCCCCCCAAACAGAGGGAGTGAAAAGCTGTAGTCCTCATGTACTCATTCAGAAAAATGGTCAGGAAAGGGGAGAATGGGAAAGGGTAGGGCCCAGAGCAGGCTAGGTCTTATGGCCAAGAAAGTGGGGGTAAGACTGGAGAGATGGCTTAGCAGTTAAGGTATTTGCCTGCAAAGCCAAAGGATCCTGGTTCAATTCTCCAGGACCCATGTAAGCCAGACACACAAGCAGGCGCATGCATTTGGGGTTCATTTGCAATAATTGGAGGCCCTGGTATGCCCATTATCTATCTATCTATCTCTCTCTCAAATATCTCTCACTCTAGCTCAGGCTGACCTGGAATTAACTGTATTCTTGGGGTGGCCTTGAACTCACGGCAATCCTCCTACCTCTACCTCCCAAGTGCTGGGATTAAAGGTGTGCACTACCACGCCCAGCTAAAACAATTTTTTTAATTAAAAAAAAAGTGGGGGTAACCAGAGGGAAGCTGGGAAGCTGTGGAATAGGACAGGAGTGCTTTTGCTAAAGCCAGGGGGACAGGAGCCTACCTTCCTTGGACATGCCTACTTCAAAACACTTTTGTAGCCGGCAATACTGGCAGCGATTCCTGGTCACCTTGTTGATGATACAGTTTTTGTCGCGGTGACATGTATACACCATGTTCTTCTGGATGCTGCGTCGGAAGAAACCCTGAATTTGGCGGGACAGGAGGAGTGTCATTGAGGCAATATGTTGGAAATACCTATCTCAAATCATATGCCTGATCCAACAATCTCATTTTGAAGAGGAAGGGAGGGCACTGGGGATTGAACCCAGGACCTCATGCATGCTAGGCAAGCACTCTACCAACCTAGCTACACTCCCAACCTTGTGTCCCCCCATCTCTGATCTTACCCAGGTAACTCTTGAGTCCTCAACCAGCCCATTCCACCATATACAAACCTTGCAACCTTCACATGAGCTGACCCCGTAGTGGTAGCCAGAGGACTTGTCATTACACACAAAGCAGGGCTTGTAGACTCGAGGAGGCGGTGGGGGCGAGGGAGAGCTGGGCACCATTTCCTCTGAGCTAGTACTCTGGGTCTCCACCGCTGGGGGGGGGAAGAGCAGTATAGAGAAGGTCAGGGGGGTATCCTCATCCAATGCCCCCACACCCTCTTCTCTCTCTGGTCCCGATGGTGACCTCTATCATCACCACTGTGCTTGAGCACCCTCCCAGAAAACCCAGATAGCAATGTCATTGCAGTTGTTGGGATCTCAGTCCACCCCATATTCTGGCCCCCTCTTCTACATTAATGCCAGTCCCTAGCCCTGATCAACGCTGTTCAGTTCTCCAAATTTCAGACCAAGGTCATCTTGTAAGCTCATGTCTCTGGGCCAGTTTCCCCCACCATAAAGCAGGAGGGTAGAAGGGTTCGAACCCTACACCTCTGGGATATCCGCACTCCCTGTCGTTCCAGTAGATCCTTGTCATGTAGATAAGCCTCAGCCACCCTCAGCCTCTGCAAGCAGTGGGCGCACATTAGATTTTGGAGCAGGTAAGACAATCACAGGCTATCTGCAGCTGGCACTGGGTTGAATGACAGCTGCGATACTTAGCAGTAGAAGGGAACCTCATTTTCCTGAGGCCCATAATCCTCCCTCTCAGACCACCCCTAAACCACCCAAAATCCTTTTCTCCAGAACTGTCACTGAGGCACTGAAGTGCGAGGGTATGAATAGAGAAAGGCAGTTAGAAGATAGGCAACAGCCTTCAATTCATTCCTGAAAGAACTGAGGGCCAGGAACGAACGGGGGGCACGATTGGCTCAGTGACTCGCTCACTGCCAGCAGACAGGGGAAACAAGGCTCTCCGTTCCCCTGAGCGTTACTTAGGTGGTCATCAATGAACGACGCTGAGGAAGACACAGGTATTTGCTCAGATTCGCAGGTCTAGGAGCAGTTGGGGTGGGGGTGTAACAAACCAGAGGGTCAGGGGACAGTAGGTAAACAGTATGGATGGGGGAAGGGACCGATCCTGACCCTCTCTGAGCTAGTCTTAATTCCTTAACCACTTCGCCATCTTTCCAGCCCTAGTCTTAATTCCTGAACTAGGAAAACACTCAGTTGCAATGTGCAAGGGAGGGGGGGGGGTCTCTCAGGCCAAATTCAGAGTGGGAGGAGCCTAAGCAGAGTACAGGGGGCTGCTGAGTACCAGCTGCAGTGTGAGTATGTGACTGAGCTTCAGAGGTTGGGGACATCTGAAAATTATTCAACCGGTAGGACCTGCTGTCCAAATCTGGAGGGCCCTAGTTTTTGCAAGAAATCCTGATGACCCTCCTGTACCCCTCTTTCCTTTTAGCCCTGTGAGCCCACTCGGTCACAAGTCTTCCCCACGGTATGGTATGAGAGTACAGAAAAGCTGGGGTTCCAGGCCAGTTCTACCCACCCTGCAGAAGGGAAGCCCTCCCCACCCCCACATGATCAATTAGCATAAGAATCTTGCTGGAGAGAGATTCCCCAATGAAAGGGGGGAGGTGGGAGAAGGGTGCTGGGAATCTATTCAAGGCTGGGAATGGGAGGGGGGCTCCAAAAGGGGTTGGTGCTGAGTGATGTGGGAAGGACTGGAATGCCTTTCAGGCAATTTCCTCACCCTTCTAGCCCATCCTGGGGTCCCGGGGGGCATGCATCCTGCCCACAGGCCTATCTCTGCAAGGGGTGGTGTTCTCTCCTGCGTTGACGCCCTCCCTGCCCGCAGAGCGCTGCTTCATTTCCTCATTTCCTCTGTTGCGCAAGGGCCTGGGTGCGGTCAGACTGGCATGGGTCAGCACCAGCCAAGTGTAAGACTGGGGACCCCAGAGAGCCAGCTTCTGGGGTAGCCTTTCCTGTCTTCATGGCATGGTCACTAATTTTCAATACCCTCCCTGGCAAGCCCCAGTCCCTTGAACCCTAAAGTAAAATCCAGTGGCCCTAAAAGGTCACAGCGGGTGGAACGCAGTGGAACAGTAACAGTCTTCTTGGATGGATAAGGATCCCCTTCTTAGCCTGGTGCAGAGATCTCTCCATTCCTAGGCTCCTAGGCTAGGCAGGGGCCCCTGCTGGGGAAGAGGGGGGTGGGCTCTGGGGTTTTCTCCTTTTAAAGCCCAAATTGCTGAAATTGAGGAAATTCCTGGCCAGGCTGAGCGGAGCTTCAAACAAACTCTTTATAACCGGCTGTAAACGCTCCCAGCTGCGAGGCCCAGAGCCGGGCCGCCAGGACTCACAGCCTAGCACACACCTCCTGGAAGACACACACTTTCACAGCCCAAACCCGCATAGGCACCAAAGCAGGCATATTAACCTAGGCCGAATCCTACCTGGCACTGAAAAATCTCACAGGCATCAAGCCACACTGTGAAAGGCAGTGAATGACACGGGGGATGACAAGTCACAAAGCTGACACTCAACACCAACACTGGGCAACGCGTTTACAAGCAAACAGCTTTTTACCACCAGACACCACCGTAGGCCAGCACAGCACCAGGACACCAAAGACTCCCAGGTGTCACAAATACATCATCCAGATCCTCTCTGGACCACTTACTTTCCTTCTCAAAGTGGGTAGGTGAGGGCAGACACTGGTTTTGTGTGCCCACCATGTTCCCACCAGCCAGTATTACTGGACCAAACTGAAACACGCAAAAACACCCTGCTACCAAGCCCCAAGGTTCCCATGGGCCTGGATAAGAACTAGGTCCTTGCGGAGCACCCAAAGACTCCCCCTAGAAGATTATCTCCATCTCAGACAACCATCAATTCCCCATTGTATCAGACACACGTGAAGGTTAAGAATTCACAGAAATTTGGTGCAAAGCATTAGTTCCATGCTTTCACCACCTTTAAATGACACACTTTTAATTCTTGTCCCACCTCACCCCACCCTAAAGTACGGTCTCCTGTGTGCCACCTCCCTCTTCCAGTCTCCCAGTTGTTAAATCTGAGCAGCTCTGCCCTGGAACTAAAGGACCAAAAAAAAAAAAAAAAAAAACAAAACTGAACTTGTAAACAGCACAGCGGAGTGCCAAGGAGCGAGGCGCGTTGGCGGGGCTCGGTGACCCGGCGTGCGCACTCCCCTAGCGCCAGCTGCCCCGCCCGCTGCCCGCCCCTTCCCAGCTTGCCCCCGAGCCTGGATCCCCAGCCATCCGCGCCCGGGTTGCTAGCGCTGTGCCAGCACCCGGTAAATTTTTTTGGGGGGGGGCCTGTTTTAAGCTCCCCTCCTGGCCTCTTCCCACAACCCACCCCCGCTAGGCACTGTGGCCCAGGCTTCAAAGCCGCCTCTCATCTGGACTTCATTTTTACTGCCTCTCAGTCCCCAGCTTTTTATTACCGCTCTGGAAAGGGGTTCCAGGGCCCCAAGCCTGGCATCTCCCATTACACAGAGGGGGAAAATGGATATTGTGGGGGGGGGGTGCAGTGGTATTCCTTTAGTCGCTGTCACTTCGAGGCCACCCCCACTACACAACAGACCGCTTTAAACTTTTCGCTTCCTGCCGAAGTTGTGTTGGAGCCATAGCAAAAGCGGTCTCTCGCAGACGCTTTTCCAAACATTTCTTCTTGGAACGAGGGAGCACGCAGAGCCCGGCCTTCCCTCCCTCCTGTGTACACCCCCGTCTCCCGTGAACCCCGCATGCAGAGCACACAGGATGCACTCGGGCACACGGCACTTTCCAAAACCGCCCCCGCAGCCACGCAGGGGCACACGCCCTCCCGGCCTCACGCCACAAACATCCCCACACAGGGCCATGCTGCTGTGCCAACGCAGGCGGAGGGCGACGGTGGGTGGAGAGCCCCGACTCCACGCTCACACCGCCTGGGCGAGGCGCTGCACACACCCGACATTCACTCGCTTTACAAGTAGTTTTGTGTTTTTTTTTTACACTCCTCCAACTTCTCACATGGACTTCACAAATACCATCCACAGTCCTGCGTGCCATCTCTCTCTCCAAGACTAGGGACCTGAGGGCACCGACTGGCAACACATGTCGCTCTCTCCCTATGCCCAGGGACCCTGGAGTGACATCCACCACAGGTCCTAGCTAAACACCCACCATAAAAACCACACACACGCCAAACACGACTGCACACACGCAAAGGAGACAGACGCCGAGGCCCTCGCGTTTAAAGGGCCAGTGCCGCACAGAGAAAAGTAACCCTCTTGCACCCTGGTTCCAAACTTCACACCCGAAAAAAGAGTAAGCACCCGGCCTCTCGCGCACCCCGCCCCCGCCCCCCACTCCCTACCCCCGGGCTCGTGTACCTACATTGGAGACTGGCGGATTGCGCCCAGGCAAAAGACTCAAGTCCGGCGAAACAGGAGCTGCCAGCGGTTCTGCGCAGCAAGCCCGCCCCGGGCCCGGCTGCGCCATACAGCCTTCGCGGACCCGGGGCAAACGATTCCATGCAGTCGTACATCGCGACCCGGCTTGGAGAGAAATTGGGTGCTAGAACACCAGGGACCCGCAACCCATTCCCCCTCCTCCCCCCGCGGCGCCCCGCTCCTGGAGGGGGGAGGGGGAGGGCTAGCATGGAGCGATGGGCCGCATGGAGAGTGAGGGGTGGGCGGGGAAGAGGGGGATCCCCAGCAAGAAAAAGGGGCTGGGCGGGGTGCGAAGCCCCGGCTGCAGCTTCAGCCTCCCACCGGCTCACTCTGGGCGCCCTGCAGCTAAGCACTGGGAAGACCTTTTGTAAAAGCGGAGCCTGGAGGGGTGGGGGTGGGGCTTGGAGCGCGAAGGGGCCGGGCACCAAGATGAGCAGGGCTGGGAGTGGAGCGCACACACATACACATAACGTCCACTCGCTGCGTGGCGTACGCGCTTGCTTAAACAGACGTTCATGTATGCATTTATCTTGGCAGGCACCAAGAATTTGCAAATCTGCTACAGCACACAGACATGTCGGCACGCACACGAATTCGTGGCTGCTCACGTTTGGGCAAATACACCTGGCTCAGGAAAATGTTTGCAAGCATTTTCTACAGCCCGGAGGCTTTGCACGCATTTGCACTTGGGCGGTTGGGGGAAGGAATGGAGGAACCAAGCGCACGCATTTCATGCATTTCCTTTTCACTGGCTTTCCTCCTTCCCCTCAACCCTTCCTTTTGCACGCAAGCCAACACAGGCAGGGCCGAGAAGGATGACTGAGGAGGAGGTAGAGACGCTGAGGATCCCCGGCGCACCACGGTTCTCCGGAGCCGGAGGACCTGCGCTGGCTATCTCCACCTCCTCATTCCCAGGCCCGGCTCCGCCCTCTCCCTCCGTGCGCGCGCGCACGCGTGTGCGCGGGCTCCGGGGCTGAACGCCACATTCCTGCGGCCCGGCGCGCGCGGCCTCCTTCCTTCCCGTTCTCTGTCCCCACCCCCGGTCCCAGGGCCGGCGCGCGCTCCCGCCGTGAACTCTCCGGGAACCCCCCTCGGGGCGGGTGGCCGGGCGCGCTCACCTCCTCCTGACCCGGCCCCGCCCCACCCCGCCCAGGCCGTCGCCAGCGCCGCCGCGGAGTCCCCCGCCCCCCTCCAGTGCAGCCCAGCCGTCCGCCCTCCGCCGTGTCGCGGCCCCCTCCCACCTAAGTCCCCGAAGCCCCATCCCACGACTGACACTCCCTGAGCGCCTGGACTGGGTCTTTGGGTCCGATCCTAAGTTGTAGAGCGCAAAACTACCCTCCCGCTCTGTCCCTGTCGTGCCAACCGAGCCGCGCCGCGCACCAAACGACCCTCCCGGGTTTCCACGGTGCCAAAGTGGCAATCACTGCGCTGCTGGTCACCAGCGGGGTTCGGGGTCGTGTGCACCCCACCATAGGAAACAACGGCCCCCTCCTCCCCTCAGTGCCACAATGAGTGCCCCCCTCCCCGTGAGTTCCCGTGGGCTGTCCCTTCCAGCACTTGGTGTCCTCGCCCCCCTCGCCCAGCCTAGGAAGGGATGAAAGGGGGTGGGGGTTGGCCACGTCAGAAGTTTGCCCTAGCCGGGCCCAGCCGAATCGGGGACCCTGGCCCAGGGACAACGCCAGCGGCGGCGGCGACTCCCGGAAACCGCCCCCTCCCCCGCGCCCCGCCCGTCCTCCCTCCCGGCCGCCGGGCGGGCCGGCCCAGCCGGCTCTGTCAGCGCCGCTCACACCGGGAGCGCCCGGGAGCCGGAGCAGCGCCCGGCCGGACCCCTTCCCCCGCCTGACGGCTGTGGCTGTGGCTGGGCCAGGGCGGGGCGCGCTTTTCTAAGAATCTGCTGTACGGGAGTGGAGGGTACATCGGGGTGCTGCAGAAGTGGGGCGTCTGTTAGAAGAATAACGAGCAGGAAGGGGTGCCAGAGTAGGCAAGGAAGGAGGGAGTGGGGGAGGGGCCCTGGTGGCTGCCAGGGGCTGGAGGGGGCAGGGCTGGGAAGGAGGGACTCAATTGTGGATGTGGGGGCTAGGGTGACTGGGCAAACCGAGGGCTTGAAGCAAGGATGGAGAGGAAGTGCAGGGACCTTTCCAACCCAGTGTGAACTTCCCACTCCTTCGCGCCCCATCCCCTAAGACCCCCTTTCTGAATCCAGCCCTCCCAAAACACAAAGGGGAATGGATAGGTGTCTGAATTGGAATATGGCCAGCAGCAAAAGAAACCTAAGTGGGAAATGGGGAGTATACCCCAAAACAAGGGGGAAAGAACCCTGATTAGTCAACTTCAGGCTGTCAGCTCCTGCCTGCCTTCCCCCTCCGAAATCTGAAAGGTCCCAATTAAGTCAGGCCTGCCTGGTTGGTAATTAGAACCAGAAGTGGCCAGGCCACAGGGAGGGGGGCTGGGAGGAGGGCACAAGAGGAACAGAGGGAGGGCTCCAGGAAGCCATGAGTACTCAACAGCCCCCCTTTCTCTTCACCAGATGCACCCCACTCCTCATTACCCCATCTGTGTATTCTTCCCAGGCATTGCAGGGAAAGGGGGCCTTCGGGCCAGGCATGAGAATATCTGTGGGTTCCATGGGCTCCATCAACTCCAACCCCAACTCTAGACACACAGTATAGCCTTGAGTAGATGGGGGGAACTAATGCCCCCGCTTTTCCCCAAAGTCCCCCCAGCCCTTATTGCAGCAATTAGACCCATTAGCCTTCTAGCATTTCATGGGAACCAGATGTTCCCCACCAGCCTGGTGGGAGTACGAGGGGGGGGGCTGCCGCCTGATTCACCCCTTTCCCTAGGATCCCCACCACCAGGGTGCACCCCTCTCCCATCTAGAGCCCTACAAAAGCATAGTGCCAGAGGCAAAAGTGTGCCCCTCCCCCACTGAGGATGCCAATAACACTCCAGGCTGGGTATCCCTCGCAATGATACCACCCTGGCAATTATGAGTTTGTCAAGGACCAAGGCATGGGCGCGGGGGGGAGGGGGCGGGAGAGACAACTAACTCATATATTTCTCCTTTCTCCCCCTCTTGCCACCTCTGGTTGAAGCTCGAGGATAACTGGTTCAGAATTCCTCTTGCTTAATTCTCCCTTTCTTCCAAAACCTCACTCAAAAGAAAAAAAAAAAAAAACTGAAGGGGTATTTCAAAGTGAATCAGGCTCCTCCCAGGAGGGTAAGTCCTAACTGATGCATCCCACCTGAAGAGCCATGGGAGGGATCTTCAGAGAAGGAGGGGGCAATAGAAGGAGGTGTGAATAAGGGACAAGGCCCAAAGCAAGGATGTGAGGAGCTTTGGGCAGGATGGGGGCTGGGACCGGGTAGGGGGCCAGCCGAGGGGGGGGGTGCAGCCTGGGCCCCAGCGCGGCGTCTCGCCCAGCTCCCCCCACCAGAGAGGTTTCCTGTTGCAATCAAAGCCCCGTTTGTGTCGGCCTGGAGTTGGAGTTGGAGCCGGGAGGAGAGACCGGGAGGGGAGGGGAAGGAGGCAGTCACTGGGGTTTTTTCCTGGAGGCCTCGCTGCCGCCTGGCCGCTGCCTGCTCGCTACCTTTAACTAATGTTTGCTCTCCCCGGTTGTTCCAGTGCCGGGGCCCTTCTGAGTCTTCACCTGTGTAGCTGCCCCTCTTGTTTATGTCTAGGAGTTTCTCTTCAGTTTAAGTAGGACTCCTTTTCTTCCTGTGTGAACCTGCCCTCAGTTTCCCCAAGTGACTTAAGAATGGTGAAGTCTGCCCCTCCACCCCCAGGGACACTGGCAGTTATCACTATGTTTGGAGGACAAACTGGGCCAGGTCTTTGAGACCACTGCTATCTCAAGAGAAAGAGAAAGGCAGGGCATCCCTTCCCTCCCAACACACTGTTCCCAGTAGTCTTGAAAAAGCAAATATACCACCAGTGTTCACAGAGAACACACAGGAACACTGACACCTGGGCTTTCGTGCACATGCACGTCTGTATGCAGGCAGGTGCGCATGCGTACATACACCCCTCTGTTTTCCATGCACACAGGCCTGTGCTTGCCTAGCTCAGCAGCACATGCTCCCCTCACCTCTCCCCTCCTCCACCACAGGGTTCTGAGATGCCTGCCTCACCCACTGAGTCCCCAGGAGAGCCCCAAGAGGTGGAGAAAGACTTCTATTCTCAACAAGGATATCCCCAAGGTGCCAGGGACTGACTCTTCAATAAGATCCAAGAACCAGCCGCAGGGAGAAGTTACAGGCCCTTCCCAAACCACCCTCTTATCATATATGACTGTGACATCAAATTTAGGCCTCTAACCCACCCCTCTGGGGTAGCACTAGATGGTCCTGTACGAAAAGGGACAGCAGATCAAAGAAAAGAGAGATGGCAGTCTGTTCCTCTCTGGGAAGCTATTCTCTAACCAAGAGAGGTTTCCCAGGCTCTGGGACCCTTTTCTCCCCTATGCACTACCATCCGGGTGCTGCGTGCTCCACCCCCATGCTCACAGTCTGCACCCAAGCCTTCCCCTCCACCCACCCCAGCTGCCACCTCCCTGCCCAGGCCTGTCCCTCTATGCTAACCACACCCTCTCCCAGCTACCTGCCCTCTCTGGTTCTTCCCTTGGATTTCTCCTTTGCAGCTCTCCTCCTTCAGGGCAGCCTTTGGGGAATCACGCTCGGCCTGGCACTTTCTCCTACTTTGACCTCACTTTGAACCCTGACCTTGACTTCCATAATTCCAAGACACAAGGGCGCAAGGAAAACTTCACTGGCAGTCAGGCGTGGTGGCACACGCCTTTAATCCCAGCACTTGGGAGGCAGAGCTAGTAGGATTGCCATGGGTTTGAGGCCACCCAAAGACGACTTAGTGAATTCCAGGTCAGCCTACGCTAGAGCAAGACCTTACCTCAAAAAACAAAACAAAACAAACAAAAAAAAGCCCCACTTCACTGGCCACTGGCACTCAGCATTCTCTGGACTACCATTCTTCCCCTCTTCCTCTTTTCTCCAGCTCCTTTAGTTGCCTCTCCCAGAACCTGGGAGAGTCAAGTCCCAAGAGACTGAGTTGTATGGTCTGCGCAAGAAGTACATTCATGGTGAGAAGACAGCTTATTCATCCACTGCCTGGCCCCAGGACAGATTCATGGGGGTGAAAATGAGGTAGGGGGGAGCCCAGACGAAGTTCCAAAAAGGGGGCTTTGTGCTGTCTCATTCACCTGCAATGCTATTCAGTAAACCCTGTTGGACTACAGACATGCCAAGGACAGGCCTCACCAAACACCACACCGGACACACCATCAGTAGTCCTGTTAAACACCTCTCGTCCCTTCACACTGACTCTTTGTTGCCCACACTGGATTCTGTGTATGAACAGTCTCAGAGATGTGCTGTGTCCACCAAGTACATATTGTCAGGGAGACACACACACCTCCAGACAAGCATACTCCGCACTGCCGGCCAGTCTTGTCACCACCCCTTTAAGTGCCCCTGCTAAATCAGGCGAGGTCCCAGCTCTTCTATGGATCTCTGAGTTTATGAAGCTACAAACGCTATGGCTTAGCTGGGCACGGCAGCAGAAGTGGGAGGATCGCCATGAGTTTGAGGCCAACCTGGGACTACATGGTGAGTTCCAGGTCAGCCTGGGCTACAGTGAGACCTTACCAGAATGTGTCATCTCTTTGTCTTTTCCTATCTTTTCTCTGTTTCTTCCCTCCGGCTGAGGTTTTCTCTTCACCAGCTTACGTGCCTTGGTCACCTTACCACACAGATCCCTATATCCTAGCTTCCAGACCCTAGCCCCCTCGCCTGCTATGGCCTAGTCAGGAGGGGTAACAACGAAATGAGTAAAGAGGAGTCCCAGAGGGAGGAGGGAAGGCCCAAGCCTTGCCTGCTGTCAGCATTCAAAGGCTTAACCCAAAGAGGGCAAGCCTAGTAGACAAGTAGGGATCTGCATAGCATGTGGGCACTGCGCCAGACCCAGAGGGAGGGGAGGAGTCCAGAACCACATGGCTGGAAGAGAGGATGCTTGTGGAGTACTGCTTGTGCCTTTCTGGATTACTTATGGAACAAGAGCCACCTTCTTGGCCGCTGGGCTGTTTATGTCTTCACCAAAACCAAGCAGGAGAGTCTCCTGGCCCCATGTATATCTCTGGGCACCTGGCACTAGGGTTCCTTCCCCTTTGCAGCCCCAGAACCATCTCTCCTCTGGATACACAGCCAGCTGACAGACCTCCTAGGCTCCCTTAGTTCTCAATCTAGCTTCCCACATGTTCCAAGTGCATGTAGCTAGTGGCCGTGGAGGGCACCAGATCCACCCTTGGCTGCTACAGAGGTATTTCCTTCTGCTAGTTGACTGGCTCAGGAGGCAGTTTTAGACCTCCCAGTTTTAGGCCTGATACTTCCCTATCTTACTTGAGCAGAAGTCTCATTTGCAGATACTACCTTTCTTTCTTTCTCTCTTCCTTTCTTCCTTCTTTCCCTCCCTCCCTCCCTCCCTCCCTCCCTCCCTTCCTTCCTTCCCTTCTCTCTCTCTCTCTCTTTCTTTCTTTCTCTCTTTCTTTCTTTCTTTCTTCCTGAGGCAAGCTCAACAGACTAGCCTTTTTTTTTTTCTTATGCAAGGGAAGGAGAGGGAGAGAGGTAGAGCAAGAGAGAGAAAACTGGAGCATCAGGGCCTCTGGCCACTGAAATTGAACTCCAGATGTGTGTGCCACCTTGTGCACATGTGCAACCTTGTGCACGTGCATCAGCTTGTGTGTCTGGCTTATGTGGAATCTGGAGAATTGAACATGGGTCCTTAGGCTTCACAGGCAAATGCCTTAACCACTAAGACATCTCTTCAGCCCGACACTACCTTTCAAACACATCCAAACCCCCTCCTCCCACCATTACCCCTCTCCACTCCTCACCACCACCCCATTAAACCAAAACCCTACCCAATTTCCTAACTGGAATCCCAATTGTCTGCATCCTGTCCCTTCCAAATGCCCTCCAGTTTCCATCTCCCTTTGTTCCCCAAGATCCCTGAGACTCACACAGAGATGCCATCTCCTTGGGGAGGTCAGGCTGGCCCAGGCCCCGGAAGCTAGGGCTCAGCATCTCGAATGGTGGTGACCCCCTGAGTGCCCCTGGGAAGGCAAAGGGGAAGCCTGCCCCTGGGTAGCCAGATCCAGGCCCCAAGGCACCAGCTGCAAAGAGTCGCTCCTTATTGGTGGCCATGGTAGCTGCGGTGTAGGAGTCCCCTGGGATCTGCAGTGGGCACGGGTGATCTTCAGCCACAGCCCCTACCCATGCCCACTGCCCTGGCCTGGGAGGCTCCGTGCCCACCCTGCCTGGCCTTCCCACTGGGTCTCCAAGAGTCCTAGGGCAAAGAAAAAGAAAAGAAGAGATGAGACAACAATCACTGAAGTTTCAAGGCCAAAGCTCTCCTACCATGTCTGTATTGCCTTGGCTTGGGCCCTTGCAGCGTGGGAGAGAGGGCAGGGAAAGGAGTTATACAGGTCCTCAGAAACTCTACAGCTGTCTCCAAGGTTCCAAGGTGAATGATAATCTGAAGACGTGGGAGAGGGGTCTCCTGGATTGAGCTCCATAATTGGATTGGACACTTAACCTTCGCATCAGTCCTATGAAGTAGGAATTATTATTCCCATTTTGCAGAAGAGGAAACTGAGATTCAGTGACTGGCTTCAGGTAATAGGGCTATATGTGGTAGAGCCAAGATTCAAACTCTCAGACTAGGGGTTGTAGCTTAATGATGGATCACTTGCCTAGTACGTACAAAGCCCTGGATTCAATCTTTATCACTAGAAAAAGTTAAAAATTGAAACTGATGGTGGCACATGTCTTTAATCCCAGTACTCAGGAGACAGAGGTAGGAGGATCACTGTGAGTTTGAGGCCAGCGTGGGACTACAGAGTGAGTTCCAGGTTGGCCTGGGCTAGAGTGAGACCCTACTCAGGACAGGGGTTGGGGAATTGAAACTCTATCATCTTGGAGGCAGCAAGCACATCTCTGTTGTAAGCCCATTACTTTAGAGGTATAGGGGCACTATACCTCTAAGGAAAAGAATACAGTACAAGGGGTTAGGTACATAAATTCTGGTGCCCAACTTCCTGAATTGATCTCCCCATCATTTGCTAGCTGTTGGGACTTTAGGGCATTACCTAATCTTGTGCCTCAGTTTCCTCATCTACTACTTGCAAAAAAAAATAGGGTCCGCCTCATAAGATTGTTGTGAGGAGTCAGTAATTTGACATACATCCAGTGTATTCCTCTTTGTACCTCTCTTCCTCCATACTTCTTTTAATTATCACTTCCTGAGCTGGAGAGTTGGTTCAGCAGTTAAGGCACTTGCCTGCAAAGCCTAATGACCCAGGTTTGATTCTCCAATACCCACGTAAAGCCAGATGCACAAAGTGACACATGCATCTGGAGTTGCTTTGTAGTGGCTGGAGGCCTTGGTGCACCCATTCTCTCTCTGTCTGCCAGGTGTGGTGACACATGCCTTTAATCCCAGCTCTCAGAGGCAGAGGTAAGAGGATCACCATGTGTTCTTTCTCTGTCACAAATCATAGCACATTCCCTACCCTGTCTACCATCCTTGTCTTCAAATCAAAGATGCTGATGGAACCCCATTAGGCAACAACTGTTATGACGCCCTCCTGACCCTCAGTTTACTTTGAGTCATGTCTTTTTCATCTCTGAGTTTCTTGCCTTTGGAAAACTCTCCCTACATCCTCTCCTCCCTCAAATGCAGTTTTCCCCTGAGATTTTCAAGCTGAATCAGGGAAAGCAGGAAGAGAGAGGAAATGAGAATCCCAGAGATAGCTGGTGGTTCCTCTCCCAATGGTGTGGCCAGGAAAGGCTGTCTCTCCTAGGAACCCCAGAACCACACACTTCTCTAAGGGTTAATAAATTGGCAGATGCTTCCACCAGCCAGAACCCTAACAGACTGAGTGAAAAGGGCAGAGGACCACTAGAGAATGACACTCTGGTGAGCAGCAACCGTCTCTACATCTCTTTCCACTTAGTGCTCGGTCTAGGGTCAGGGTCTTTCTTTCTTTGTATCTCTGCTTTTTTCCTTCTTTCCTTCTCTCTTTTTCAAGCTCCTGAAAGTAAATTATCTTAGAAGTTACAAGAACTCATACACCAATGCCATCACCCTTCACTCAAGAAGCCTCTGTTCTCCACCCACAGGCCCAGGACCCCTCTTTACCCCAGTGCCTCCCCACATCAAGTGTGAGCTCCAAGCCTCCAGGGTTTCTCTTTTTCCGTCCTATAGTCCATGAGGTCCTTATCCCAAGTTAAACCCAGGTGGAACCAGGAGTCCAGGGCCCCTGAGGCCCCTGGGCCATAGCTCAACAGGCTGGGCCACATTCCAGGTAGATTAACCCTTCCAATGCCAAGGGTGACTAGCTAGTAGAGCACACACTACCTGCTCCCCCCACACACCCAGCCTTTCCCAGATTCTGTTTAGACTGACAAGGGAGGATCCAGCCTCCTTGTCTTGGTATCTCATATACAGGTGGGAAACAGACCTCCAGTGCAGGGGCAGGACTTTAGCAGGAGACTCCAGAGAGGGATGTTCAGACCCTTGCTCCTCACCAAGGAAAGAAGACAATGGGAGCTAGAGAGATAGCTTAGCAGTTAGAGCAACTGCCTGCAAAGCCAAAGGACCCAGGTTCGATTCCCCAGTACCCATGTAAGCCAGATGCACAAGGTAGCACAAGAACCTGGAGTTCATTTGCAGTGGCTGAAGTGCCCATTCTCTCCAGCTCTCCCTACCTCTCTCTCTCTCTCTCAAATAAATAAATAAATAATAAAGGGCTGGAGAGATGATTCAGTGGTTAAGACGATTGCTTGCAAAACCTGACAACCTGGGTTCAATTCCTCAGTACCCATGTAAAGCCAGATGCACAAAAGGACACATGCATCCATTTGGCAGTGGCTGGAGGCACTGGTGCACCCATTCTCTCTCTGTGTCTCTCTTTTATCTCTCTCTGCTTACAAATGAATAAACAAAAATACTTTAAGAAAAATAAAATATTAAGCCGGGCGTGGTGGTGCACACCTTTAATCCCAGCACTTCGGAGGCAGGGGTAGGAGGACTGCCATGAGTTCAAGGCCACCATGAGATGACAGAGTTAATTTCAGGTCAGCCTAGACCAGAGTGAAACCCTACCTCGAAAAACCAAAAATAAATAAATAATAAAATAAAATATTAAATTGTTTTTCAAGGTAGAGTCTCGCTCTAGCCCAGGCTGACCTGGAATTCACTCTGTAGTCCTGGGTGGCCTCGAACTCACAGAGCTCCTCCTACCTCTGACTCCCAAGTGCTGGGACTAAAGGCATGTGCCACCATGCGTGGCTCAAAAATATTTTTAAAAAAGACAGAGGACAATCCAATTCTCCATGGCCTTCCTCCTCAATTGCCTGGGAGAAGGAACCCAGGAATGGAGATGAAGGTCACCAAGGTCCTTCCCCTGCCTAAGCTTGAGTCTCTCTATCTTTTGGCTGGGAAGGGAAGGGAGAGTTTCCAATCCAGAGTAGAAGATGACAGCAAGGAATTGAAGACAATGTAGAGTAAAAGGAAATCCTAAGTGAAGAGTTCCCAACTGTCTTGGTTCTTTGGGGACCCGTGGAAGGGAGAAAACACGACTCTCCTTCTAAGATGCCAACTCAGATGGTGAGGCCCAGGGGGGTGGGCAACTAACTAGGGAAAAGGGGCTCTTACAAAGCAGCTTCTCTTAGAGCTGAGGTGGAGTTGAGGGGAGGGCATGGATAAAGGGGGCTGCCGGATGAAGGGGGGTGTCTCCCTGCTGCCCTGTCCGCTCCAGAGCCTGGAACAAAGCTGCTCTTGTGGGCTTCTCCCCACCCGCTGCCCCCCTCCCCTCTGTATAAACACGACCACCTTTTTCCATGACCCCATCTCCAGCATGGGCGGAGAACCCAGGCATCCTCTGCTCTAGCCTGGGCCCCCAGCCTACCCCAGTAGCAAAGCCTGACTTCACTGGTCCTACACCACTCTTAGGGGAGTCCATACTCTTAATTCTCTACCTTTCATCCCCAGGTGCCCTCCCTCCACCCCACTGGCCCCAGGGAGGGGCAGTGCCCAGGAGGCAGGCAGGCAATGCCAGTGGAATGTGTGTGGGCATCGGAGGGCACGGGCAGGGTGGGGCAGAGGGGGGAACTGGAGGTGCCAGTTAGGTGGCTTTCTGAGCCAGGGGTGGGGGTGTGCCAGGGTTGGGGGGCGTGTCCTGTACTGCCTACCAGGCTCTGAGCTGCTGCTGCTGCTGGTGTGTGTGTGTGTGTGTGTGTGTGTGTGTAAGTGTGTGTGTTTTGGGGATACCCAAGCTCCTGGTGCCTTCAATCACCCCCTTCAATCCCCTCCCAGTCTACTCTCTACTTGCCTTGAGGATATGGACACCAGCTATGGTTCTCAACCCAAGCCCAACTCAGAATTTGAGAAGTGACCTTAAGGACCAAAGTCTCAGACCTGAAGACTACCGTTCTAGTTGCCCAGGACAGGAGCCCTGTTTATTTATTTATTTATTTTTTGCCATACAGAACCCTCCTCAGGGCTCTCTGCCTATGCCCACCCTGTAACCACCAACCATGCATATTCTTACCCTCTGGCCTCGGCAGAAATTCCCTCCTACATACTGGGTCAGGCTGTGATGAGGGGACCTGGTAGTCACCGCTTGAAGACAAGAGAGGCTGCGTCAAGAGCAGTCCAGTGCTGGGATCCCTGGGTCCCTGTGCCAGTCTTTCTGCTCTTCCTTTGTTCCACTAAGGTCTCCTTCAAGACAAGTCTAGATTCACAAGTTCACAAGTGTGGTTGGGGATAGGTCAGAGGGAATCCTCCCCGGCAGTTCAATGAAACTCCACAGACCCCTCTTCTAGCCAATAGTCTCTCCAGGGACCACAGTGCCAGGACTACTTGCTAGACCCTCTGCCAAGCTATGCGTTCCAGCGGCCAAGGAGGGAACTTGGACCAGCTTGGACTATCATATCCACCCTGCCATCCCCACTGGGAAGAGTACTGCCCTCTCCCACGGGAGGGAACCCCATCTTCCCTGACATTCCAAGCACAAAAAAGGGGGAAAGATAGATTGATTCCACCCCCACCCCCGCCGCCCCAAGACTCTTTCCCAAATAAATGCTCTGCCCCACTTCTCAACAAAATCAAGGATAGATAATCCAGCCCATCTCTAGACTATCTAAAATCTTCCCATTCCTCCCCAAGTCAGGGCTTAACCCCCAAGCTGGGGCAAGAAGCACCCCCCGCAAGCCCGATCGACAGCCTGACGGTCCCTGGGAGCGAAGGACCCGCGCGGATGCTCCCGCCCCCGGCCCACCTCGGCGGAGGACCCAGGCGTCCGCGGCTGCAGGACGGGAGGGCGGGCGGGCAAGCCGGCGTCCCCGCCTGACTCACCTGGAGGGGAGGGCGGGGGAAGGGAGGCTGCGGAGCCCCGAGGTCCCGGCGGCGTCGGGCGGTCTCGGGGATGCAACGCCGTAGTGTCAGGGGCTCGCGGTAATGGGGGGCTTCGGGAGAGGGGGGGGGCTCACGGCTCTAGGCTGGGACTGTCCCGGGGCCTCTCGGAGCCCGCCCGCCCACGTGACCGCCCCAAAATATCCGACACATTTTCTCCCAAACCGCACACTGACTCTGCAGGCGGGGACACGGAAAATATTTTCTTTCTTTTTCTCCCTCCCTACCCCCCCACTCCCTCCCTGCCCGGCTCCCTCCTCCCCCTCCCGCCCTCGCTCCTCCCTCCCCTGCCGCCTGCCCCTGCCCGGCTCCCTCCTCGGTGCCCTGGGGCTGGGGGGGGGGGATTGGGCGGGGCGGCCAAGGACTAGGTCTCTGCCCCTCCCATTTGCTGGGTTTCCGTGGCTCCTTCCCCGGGGGAGGCCGGGCAGGGCTGGCAGAGGAGGAGGTCAGTGTCCTGGGCCCCGTGATGCCAACCGTTCCTCTCTGGCGCTCCCCCCCCCCACCTTCCTGCCATTTGGGGAGACTAAGTTGTCCCTAGCCAGGCTGTATTCTTCCAGGCCAGTCTGGGTGCCTCCCAGGGTAGGCAAATGGGGGCTGTGTCCACGTCTTCTGAAGGGTGGGGTTGATGGGTAGGGATATGCCAGAGCCGAAGCCGCTGTCCTCCGCGTTTGCTTAACCTCCACCTGCAGTCTCCCTTGCCCTTGCCTCCCCCAAGTCCTGTAGCCCCAGGAGCAAACTGATGGAACGAGTGGGGGTTATGGGGGTGCCACAAGCTGGGTTTCACAGACCTCTCTCCCTCGAATGCCCGCTGAAGGCTCCAGGAGTTAGGGCGCATGGGTCCCTGGCTGCCAATACTGTCCCCACCTTTAAGCTTGGCTTTGGAGGGGGGCCGGCTAGCAGGAAGACTGGAGGCACTGTAGCTGGGAGAAGGAGGAGCCTTGTGCGCTGGGTGTGAGGGAGAAAGCCCCGGCTAGGGTGTGTGTCTGGCTCAGCCCGCGAGGCCTGCCTGGCTGCCTGGTAGATGCGCCACGAATGTTGTTGACTTCAGGGTCTCTGGGAGCCCCGATGTCAATGTCAATGTTTTTGTCTGGTGGGGACGTCCTCTCTGGTTTCACGGGCCAAGCGCAGACAGCCTCTCAGCTCTCGAAGTCTCCCTCCATTCTGCCGAGCCCAGAGCCAAAAAATAATTTTTTTTTTTTTAAAAGTCCAAGGTCTGTGCACAGCCTAAACATTCCCACAGGTCCTGGGGTTGGGAGTGAGAAGAGGAGCAATGCTCTCTAACCCAAAGGACCAGGACCGTCCCCAGCAACACTCCCAGGGGTAGCCAGCACCTGGGGAACCGGCACTTGGGTCACGTCACATTTTCCGTCCTGGCATGACTCCACTCTGGCCTTGCTGCCACCCCAGGGGGGACAGGTGACCTCCTCTTGGGGAAGGCCTCTGTTTGTAGCCAGTGTGAGGTGAGGGAGAGCGGAGAAGAGGAAGCACGGTGTAGTTATCCCAGGAGATCGGGAGACGTCAATGGGGGTGCAGACAAGACCTCCCTTTCACTCCGGGGCTGCGGAGGGCTGGGGAATAGGTACTCCAGGGTCTCGTCCCCAGGTGGCCTGGCTGCTGTTGGCTTTGCTAGTTACCCTGGGAGCAGCTCTCAGCAATGTGGGAGGGGCGGCGGGTGTCAGGGAGTCAGACCCTGGCGTCCAGACTGGGGTGGGATGGCGAGCTGCCTGTGTGGCAGGGATCCTGCCAGGAGGCTACAAAGTTAACCCCTCCTGCCCTGCCCTGGTGGTGGCTGGCGGAAAGAGGGGCGGGCCCAGCTGCGGTTTGGGAATGTGGCCCTAATTCCCCCTCCCCCTCCCAGCACATCTGTACTTGGTTTACAGTGAATGAGTCTCCTGTCCTCATGAACCAGGCACTGGCACCACTCCCTCGCTGGCTGGGCATTGGGACACAGACCCAGGCTCAGCACTCCCCACTGAGGATCCCTTTTCTCACGTCTTCCTTTTACTTCCTCAGGGGAGCTGGAGGGCTAAGCCCAGAGACCAAGAACTGGGGGGCAGGGGAAGTGGCTAAGACTGCATGTGGTACCAAAGGGGGACAGTGAAGTTAAAACAGGGTTCCAAACACTTGGGATAGTCTGCAAGGGGACAGTGAGTCTAAAACGCCATTGTCTCTGCCTTCACCCTTTCATATTGACTTTCTGTCTGCTGCTGTCTTTGTCTCTGGTGGGCATTATTTGTCCATCCATCTGTGTCCTGGCGATTTTAACTTGTGCCCAACTTAGCACAGCAGCCTCAGGAGTGTGATGCCCAGGAAGACCCTCTCCCTCACCAGCCCCTCCACTCAGAGTTGCCGCTTTCCCTCCCTAGGACCCAACTGCTGGAAGGTCTGGACTCTGCAGTACTTCAGCAGCCAGACCAAAGAGCCACACTGGCAGGATCTGCAGATACAGGCTTGTAATTCCAGCTATTTGGGAGACTGAGGCAGGAGAATCAAACGTTTAATAGAGCCAGGCGTGGTGGCGCACTCCTTTAATCCCAGCACTGGGGAGGCAGATGTAGGAGGATCGCTGTGAGTTTGAGGCTACCCTGAGAATACAAAGTGAATCCCAGGTCAGCCTGGGCTAGAGCAAGACCCTACCTCAGGAAAAAAAAAAAAAAAAAGTTCAATACAGGCTGGAGAAATGGCTTAGCAATTAAGGCTCTTGCCTTCAAAGCCTAAGGATACATGTTCAATCTCTCTCCAGATCCCACGTAAGCCAGACATACAAAGGTGAGGCAAGTGCAAGGTCATATATACCCACTAGATGATGCAAGCATCCGGAGTTTGACTGCATTGGCTGAGGTCCTGGTGCACCAATTCTCTCTCTCTCTCTAAACTTAAAATAATAAAGTTTAAAATAATTAAGTTCAATAAGGAAAACGAAGGCTGGGTAGAGTGTTTTCTAGTATATACACGTTCCCAGTGCAATCTCCAATACTGTAAAGCAAAAGGAACCAGCAGATGGGGAGCAGGGAAGAGGGGTTCAGATACTCTCCTTGTTCCACCTCCCATCTTGAAGTTTTCTGGCCAGGGACATGGGGCAGTGGGCTTCCCTCTCTGCCACCTCCTGAAGGGAACACCCTGTTTCCCTTTCACTGGGGTCATGCCTATTTCTAGGATTCTGCTCCTTGGGTGGCTATTCCACTGGTTCACCCCGGACCCTTGTGGAAATGATATCTTGGGGCCTATAGGACCATGCTTCCCTTTGCAACCCTTGTCAAGAGAAAAGAGGAAGAGAGATTATAAGGAGAGGAAAAGGATGCAGGAAATCTCTTCAACCTGCCCTGACCTTGCCCTGTCCCCCCCCCCCTGCCATCTTTCGCCCATGCCCCTCCCCACCAGCATGACCCTGAATAGGTCATTTGCCCATGCTCAATGTGCTCCTGCAGGGCTGTTCTAGTTCATGCTGAGGGGCGGCTGACAGATGTCTGTGGGGGCTGGGGAGAGCTGTGATATAATCCCCAAGGACATCATTAAGACACACAAGTGCTATGGGGGTTTGGAGACCAGGGCACCCAGGGAGAGTATGATGAAAACATGTTTTGAACAGCACGTGATCTCTCCTAGTCCCTCCTCCCCTCCTTGCCTACCCCTTTTCCCCAGGTGTGCACTGTCCAAGCCTGGTACCAGCCCTGCCCCTGGTGCTTGCTCGATTTCATCCCTGTACCACGCCTATTCTGCTACTTGTAGGTTTGCTCCATGATGAGCATGTGTAGAAGGTCCTGACCAGCCCTAGAGATGCCCAGATGCCCACATATGGTAAGGCCCTTGGTTTGAAGCACAGGATTTAAGAGTAGTTTATGCTGCTCTAAAGATTCCTTCCAGGGCTGGGCATGGTGGCGCATGCCTTTAATCCCAGCACTCAGGAGGCAGAGATAGGAGAATTGCCATGAGTTCGAGGCCACCCTGAGTCACATAGTGAATTCCAGGTCAGCCTGGGCTAGAGTGAGACCCTATCTCAAAAAAAAAAAAAAAATATATATATGTATGTATGTATGTATAAAGATTCCTTCCAGGAGCATGCATCACTTATTAATTCAGCAGACTTGTATTAAGCATCCACTGTGTGCCAAGCACTATGATAAGCCTTGGGATACCTAGGTATGATCCTTGCCCTTGTAGGCTCACAGTCTGATGGAGGAGTCAGGTGTTAACCAAACAAAATTGCAACTAGGGCAACCAGAGAGGCATGCGGTATACTATGAGAAGGGAGTGTTTTTTTTATTTTTTTATTTTTTTAACCTAGCCAGGGAAATCAGAAGATCTTTCAGGGAAGAAGTGAGGAGAGTGGGGAAAAAAGTACCTGTGCAGGGGCTGGAGAGATGGCTTAGCAGTTAAGGCACTTGCCTGCAAAGCTTAAGGACCCAGGTTAAATTCTCCAGGTCCCACATAAGTTGCACATGGTGGCACATACGTCTGGAGTTTATTTACAGTGGCTAGAGGCCCTTGTGTGCCCATTCTTCCACTCTCTCCCTCTCTCTGTCTCTAATAAGTAAAAACAAAATAAAAAAGAGTATTGCAAAGGTCTTAAGATTGAGGTACTAGTTCTCAGCCACTCTCTAAGCCACTCTACTCTCTAAGAAGGAAGAGGGGGGCCCCATTCTTGTGCCCCACCTCTTTCCAATATGTCACAAGGGAGGGATAGTAAGCACCTTCTTATGGCCTAGGCAGCCCCTGGGACACATGGTAATTCTGCCCTGGAATGACTCTATTCATTCTTTCCCCTTCTGTTCCAAAGAGGGGGAACTGAAACGTAAGAAGAGGGAAGAGGAATTATGAGCTTAGGCCTAAGATTGCCCTGCAAAAATCAAGGCTGTAAATTAGCAAATCCTCCAGTGTGAAGATTCCTGTGTGTGTCAGATTGGAGCCTCATCAGGGAGAAAGCCTTCTCCTCCCTTCACCCTCCACTTTCCTTCAGATCCAGCCCTGACCTGTCCCACTCCCTGGAGCTAGCATGTCTGCCTCCAGTTGCTGCAATGTCTGTGAAGTGAGGACTCCAGGTGTCTGCCAGCCAGCCAGCATGTGGGCGGGTGCAGCTGTCTGGTTTGCACAGAACCTGCATGAGGGGCTTAGTGCGGGGAGACTCCCTTGCCTCTTCCAGCTCTGCCTGCCCAGCCACCCAAGTTCTATGTTCTTGCTTCTCCTCCTTCTTCTCTTTGGATTCGGTGTTGGGGCTAGAACTGCCAGCTCTGTACATACTAGGCAAATGCTCCTAGTAGCTATATCCCCAGTTCCCTGAGTTCTCACTTTCTGAAGAAAAGAATTCAGGGACTTTGGAGCATAAGACTCTGTGGCTCTACCTCCTCTGAAGGTGGCAGAGGTCATGGGACCAATGGGGTTAAGTTCCAACCCTGCTCTGACCCACTTTCCTACCTGTGCCCACATCCCCTGGGGCCAGGCTGTTGGGTGGGGCCAGGCTGGCACCCCCGCACCCGCACGTGGGACTTCCCCTGAATGGAAACTCCCAGGATCCAGGCGTCCTGCCTGCCCTGCCAACTCCCACCAACAGCCTGGGTTCAGCTCACCTTCAGTCAGAGCTCCCTGTTTGGTAGCTTTCTGCCAAAATACATCTCAGTACCAGCAATAAGAGACCCCAAGGATGTGCACCCATCTTTTGGGATCCTCTTTAATGTCTGGCTGCCCTCATTTGATGGACTCCTTTGAAGAAAAGATGTGGAGCTAGAAGGGGACTTTGGGGAAGCTGTTCTTTGCAGTGCACCTACTATGTACCAGGCATGTACTTTATTTTATTTATTTATTTGAGAGAGAGAGAGAGAGAGAATGGCATGCCAGGGCCTCCATCCATTGCAAAAGAACTCCAGATGCATGTGCCCCCTTATGCATCTGACTTAAGTGGGTCCTGGAGAATGGAACCCAGATCCTTTGGCTTTGTAGGCAAACATCGATAAGCCATCTCACTGGCCCCTGTTGTTTTATTAAAGTGGAGTCAGGAGGATCAAGAATTCAAGTCATGGGCTGGAGAGATGGCTTAGCGGTTAAGAATTCAAGTCATCCTCAACTACATATGGAGTTAGAAGTCAGGCTGGCATACATGAAAGTGCCTCCCAACTGCTGGGATTAAACGAGTGCACTGCCATGCCTGGCACTTTTCTTCCCTTCTTTTTTTTTTTTTTCTTATTTATTTATTTATTTTGTTTATTTTTGTTTGGGAGTGACAGACACAGAGAGAGAAAGAGACACAGAGAAAGAGAGAGAGAATGGACACGCCAGGGCCTCCAGCCACTGCAAACAAATTCCAAACGCATGCACCCCTTGTGCATCTGGTTTATGTGGGTCCTGGGAAATTGAGCCTCGAACCAGGATCCTTAGGCTTCACAGGCAAGCACTTAACCGCTAAGCCATCTCTCCAGCCCTTCCCTTTTTTTTTTTTTTGCAGTGGGAGGGTTTATTTTGGTTTACAGGCTCAAGGGGAAGCTCCACAATGGCAGGGGAAAATGATGACATGAGCAGAAGATGGAAATCACCCCCTGGCCAACATAAGGTGAACAATAACATGAGGAGAGTGTGCAAACACTGGCATGGGGAAATTAGCTATAACACCCATAAGCCCACCCCCAACAATACACTCCCTCCAGGAGGCGTTAATTCCCAAATCTCTATCAGCTGGGAACCTAGCAGTCAGGACACCTAAGTTTATGGGGGACACCTGAATCAAGCCACCACCTCTACCAACGCCCACTCCTCCACACAATGTCCAAAATAGACAAGAGCATACCCATGCCCATCAAATGACCAGGCGGGCATAGTGAGCAGAGTCCACCAAGAACAAGTGTCCCAGCCAGCAGGAAGGAAGCCCAAAGCAATAGGACGTGATCTAGGGGTTCTGCAGGGCACAGCAGACACCAATCCCCTTAGATAGACTCGGGTCCTGGGCCCACTAGTCTTGGTGTTCAAGACCATGTCTTCCTTGTAAATCAATATCCTCCGAAGAATGTGGGTTCCTAGAAGGTGTCCTGGGGTGCGAAGGCCTTTGTGAAGTCAGTGTCCAGGCGCATGTCCAAGACATCCATGAGGTAAGCCCAGAGCTGCTCAGTGGCTGCTCGGTTTTCTGTGGCCAGGCTGTAGGAGTATCTGCTGCAGCAGCTGGGCCTGGCCCTTCCGCTTGGCATGTTGGGAGGACTGCACATAGGCATGAGCTCATGTCAAGGGATGCATCTGTATCCAGGGTGGCATCTGGAGCTGGGGGAAGACTTGTGCCTGGGGCTTCCGCTGCTCGGGAGGGTCTTGCAGCTGGGACTGCACCTGCAACAGTTGCTGGTGGAACTGGGCCATCCTTTGCTATCCCCGGGCACATGCTCGTCCAAGGCACTCTGCTGGTCACTAAATCTGTGTCCATTCGAGTCCCGATCCACGCTGCTGGAGCTGTGTGGCAGTGTTGTAAGATATCCCGGAAGGAAGATATCCACGGAGCTCCATTACGGAACATAGCTGACACCAGAGGGCCCCGGGCACCCTGCATCTGCACTGGCAGGGACGGAGGCTGGGGCATTGCTTCCAGGGCAGGAGGGCTCAACGCTGGCTCCAGGCTTGGCAAGGGCAGCACAGGCTCCTTGGAGACTCCCGGGGGGAGGGTTTCTTCTGAATAGTCCTGAAAATGCAGCCTGGTGGCGCACGCCTTTAGACCCAGCACTTGGGAGGCAGAGGTAGGAGGATCGCCGTGAGTTCGAGGCCACCCTGAGACTACGTTGTGAATTCCAGGTCAGCTCTGAGCTAGAGAGAGACCCTACCTCCGGGTGGGGGGGAGGATATATCAAAGGAAGGGGCCTTGTGCTCCTGCCTGAACCCTAGATGTGAAACTGCCTCATGTCAGCCCCTGCATCTGAGAGTTCAATGACTCTGAGCCTGGTATGGTGGCTCACGCTTTTAATCCCAGCAATCTGAAGGTAGGGGGATCGCCGTGAGTTCCAGGCCACCCTGAGACTACATAGTGAATTCCAAGTCAGCCTGAGTTAGAGTGAGATCCTACCTTGGGGGAAAAACAAAAAAATTCAGTGACTCTGGAAGCCAAGGGCAGAGGTGTAAGGGAAGCAGGAACCTCTGGTCCCCATCCACTACGTAGGTAGTCAGTCTCTGTATCCATAAGGCAGTCTCAATGTCCTGGGACATGAGACTTTGTGGAAGATTCTTCTGCGCCCATAGTGTGGAGGGTATGTGTCAGCTCACGACTGAACTTGAACTCATGGTCCAACACTGAGGCCACACCAGAGGAACCATTCACTGATCCTGCGCCCGTTTCATTTGACTCTCTTAAAAGCTTATTTAATTGAGGCAGACAGAGTGGAGAGAATGGGTCCAGGCAGGGATATAACCAACCCCAGAAACATGCCCACTCTGTTCATGAGGCTTCATGGGGCGCTGGGTACTAAACCTAGGCAGGCAGCCGGGCTTTCCAGCTGAGCCATCTCCCCAGGCCCCTGTGCCCATTTGAACATCCGAACCAGTGCCCGGCACCACCGCAGCTCTGGAAACGTCCCTGGCAGCATTGCCCTCACCACTTCGATGGTGCGAAGATGACTATTGAGTTTGCGGGGAGAGGGGAAGGCGGTCAGACCTTGATCTGGAGCTGGCTCATGTCGACCCTTTTTGCCAAAGCCATGCAGTCGTCATGGGACGTGTACTGGTTCTCTTCGAATGCTGCTTCCAGAAGCTTCTTTTGCCACTCGGTGTTCACAGTGCGCTGTTTCCACTTTTGGGAGATGTGCAGACTTTGGGGGTCTTGGCAGGGATGAGGGGTTCCTGGGGCCTGGGAGAATTGGAGGAGCTTGGGAGCTTGGAAACCTAAGTAAACTGAGGGATCATTGGGGGCAGCAAAAATCCTAATACCTGGAGAAACTGTGGCCGCTGAGAGAGCAGGATGCCTTGTTAGACCCTGGGCCACGTGGGGTCCTTCTGCACCTGGATGCATTTGATCCTTTAGGAACTTTGGGGGCATTTGGAAACGTGGCAACATTCCAGGTCCAGGAGGCATTTGGGGCCCTGGTGGAACTGGAGGTCCTGGGGGCAGGGGCCATATGATACCTGGATACATTGCAGGAGCTGGCGGAACTGTTGGAAACGGATGACCTAGGGGGTATGGTTAGGGGACGTGGATTAGAGGGAAGATTGTTGCATTGCAGACTCTGGACAAGGCCCAGAACCTTCTGGAGACCCAGCTGGCAGCTCCAAAGTTTCAGCCACAGGATGGATCTCAACGACTCACCCTTCCCACAGGTTCCTCAGGGCCCAACTCACCAGGGAAATTATGTGCAGTTTTTGTTTTATTTTGTTTTGTTTTTCCAGGTAGGGTCTTACTCTAACTCAGGCTGAACTGGAATTCACAATGTAGTCTCAGAGTGGCCTTGAACTCATGGTGATCCTCCTACCTCTGCCTCCTGAGTGTTGGGATTAAAGGCATGTGCCACCATGCCCAGCTTTTTACTTTTGCTTAGAGAGAGAGAGAGAGAGAGATAGAGAAAGGGAGGAGAGAAAATTGACATGCCAGGGCCTCAGACACTGTATTCACACTCCAGATGCTTGCGCCACCTAATGGGCATGTGCAACCTCATGCTTGCCTCATCTTTGTGCATCTGGCTAATGTAGGATCTGCAGAATGGAACATGGGTCCTTAGGCTTCACAGACAAGTACCTTAACTGCTAAGCTATCTTTCCAGCCCCCTGGTCTGTTTTTTTTTTGTTTGTTTGTTTGTTTTTTGTTTGTTTGTTTGTTTTTGGTTTTTTGAGGTAGGGTCTCACTCTAGCCCAGGCTGGCCTGGAATTCACTATGGAGTCTCAGGGTGGCCTCGAACTCATGCAATCCTCCTACCTCTGCCTCCCCAGTGCTGAGATTAAAGAGGTGCACCACCATACCTGGCCCATCTTTTTTTTTTTTTTTTTCCTCAAGTTATTTATTTGAAAGAGAAAGAGCGAGGGAAAGAGAATGGGCACACCAGGACCTCCAGCCATTGGACTCCAGAAATGAACTCCAGATACATGTGCCATCTTGTGCATCTATCTTTATATGGGTACTGGGGAACTGAACCAGAGTCCTTAGACTTTGCAGGCAAGTGCCTCAACCACTAAGCCATCTCTCTAGCCTTGCTTTTTTTTTTTTTTTTTTTAATTTAGAGATATTTTATTAGATTATAGTTAAGAGTTGAAGAGTTGAAGAAAGACAAAGTTTGAGCCAGATGTGGTGGTGCATGACTTTAATACCAGCACTTGGGAGGCAGAGGTAAGAGGACCATTGTGAGTTCAAGGCCACCCTGAGACTATATAGTGAATACCAGATCAGCCTGAGCTAGAGACCCTATCTCAAAAAAAAAAAAAAAAAGAAAGAAAAAGAAAGAAAGAAAGAAAAAGAAAAAAAGAAAAAGAAAGGAAGGAAGGAGAAAGGCAAAGCTCCTGTATAGCAGGAGGGGGTTTCTGAAAATATAAAAGCCCCAAATTTTGCTTATTTTGAAGTTTATGTAATAAAATGATACTATGTGACTCTTATTTTTCCTTTTTTCATATGTGACTCTTTTGTATCTTATGTACTTAGTTTTTTCTTTTCTCATTTTTTCTTCTTAGTTGTTTATTTGACAGAGAAAGAGGGAGAGAGAGAGGGAGAGAATGGGTACACCAGGGCCTATAGCCATTGCAAATGAACTGCAGAAATGTGCGCCCCCTAGTGCATCTGACTAACGTGGGTCCTGGGGAATTGAACCTGGGTCCTTTGGCTTTGCAGGCAACGCCTTAACTGCTAAGCCACCCCTCCAGCCTTTTTTTTTTTTTTTTTTTCCTGAGGTAGGGTCTCATTCTAGCTCAGACTGACCTGGAATTCACTATGAGTCTCAAGGTAGCCTTGAACTCAAGGCAACCCTCCTACCTCCGGCTCCCAAGTGCTGGGATTAAAGGCGTGTGCTGCCATGCCTGGCCATGCTAAACTCTTTGTTTGTGGGATATATCCAAGTTGTTATGCGGAGTTATCTTTTAAAAAACAAATGTTTATTTTTATTCATTTATTAGAGAGAGAGAGTGAGAAGGTGCACATCAGGGCTTCTAGTCACTGCAAGTGAACTCCAGATTCATACACCACCATGTGCATCTGGCTTATGTGGGACCTGGAGAATTGAACCTGGGTCCTTAGGCTTCACAGACAAGCTCCTTAAGCCATCTCTCCAGCCCATATCTCATTTTTTTAATATTTATTTATTTTGTGGGGGGGGGTTGTTTGTCAAGGTAGGGTATCACTCTCTAATTCAGGCTGGCCTGGAATTTACTATATAGTCTCAGGGTAGCCTCAAACTCTTTCTCTCTCTCTCTCTCTCTCTCAAGGAAATAAATAAAAGTAAAGTTTTTTTTTTTAAGTCTTAAAAACTTTTTATTTAATTGAGAGAGAAAGAGACAGAGAAAGAGAGGGAGAGAATGGGCATGCCAGCTTAGCCACTGTAAACAAAATCCAGAGGTATGTGCCACCTTGTGCATCTGGCTTATGTGGGTCATGGGGAATCCTGGGGAATTGAACCCTGGTCCTTTGGCTTCACAGGCAAACACCTTAATCATCTAGCCCTCTCTCCAGCCCTGTTTCATTCTACTCTTTTTTGTTTTGTTTTGTTTTCATTTTGTTTTTTCGAGGTAGGACCTCCATCTAGCTTAGGCTGACCTGAAATTCACTATGGAATCTCAGGGTGGCCTCTAATTTACAGTGATTCTCCTACCTCTGCCTCCGCAGTGATGGAAATAAAGATGTGTGCTACACTATTTTTTTTTTTTTTTTTTAGTTTTTCTCTTTCTACTCGGTTTTTAATTTTTGTTCTCTTTTTAAAAATTATTTATTTTTAAAAGAGGGTGAGAGAAACAGAGAATTGGAGTGCCAGGGCCTCAGCCACTGCAATCAAATGCCAGACGCTTGTGCCACCTAGTTGGCATGTGTGACCTTGTGCTTGCCTCCCTTTTGAGTATCTGATTTATGTGGGATCTGGAGAGAGATCAAATATGGGTCCTTAGGCTTCATAGTCAAGCGCCTTAACTGCTAAGCCATCTCTCCAGCCCCTCATTATACTCTTTTGTTTGTTTGTTTTGTTTTTGTTTTTCAAGGTAGGGTCTCACTCTAGCCCAGGCTGATCTGGAATTCACATTGTCGTCTCAGGGTGGCCTCAAATTCATAGCAATCCTCCTATCTCTGACTCCCGAGTGCTGGGATTAAAGACATGTGCCTCCACCCCCATATACTGCAAAGTTTTTTCAGCTTAGGCTATTGTAAAGAATGTGGTTATAAATATTTTTGAAAGTGCTTCACAGGTACATACAAGACTTTCTGTAGGATATAGAACTGAATTAGGGGCTGGAGAGATGGTTCAGTGGTTAAAGACACTTGCTTACAAAGCCTGATGGTCTGGGTTTGATTTCCCAGTGCCCATGTAAAGCCAAATGCACAAAGTGGTGCATATATCTGGAGTTCCTTTGGAGCAACAAGAGGCCCTAGTGTGACCATATTCACTCACTTTCTCTCTCTTCCCTCCCTCTCTCTCTCTTAAATAAATAAATAAATAATTTTTGTTGTCATTGTTTTTTTTCAAGGTGGGTTCTCACGATAGCCCAGGCTGACCTAAAATTCAATGTATAGTTCCAGGCTGGCCTGGAACTTGTAGTGATTCTCCCAGCTCAGCTTCTACAGTGCTGGGCTGGGATTAAAAATGTGTACCACCATGTCTGGCTAATTTTTTATTGACTTATTTATTTGAGAAAGAGAGAGAATGGATGTGTTAGGGACTCTAGCCACTGGAAATGAATTTCACATGCATCACCTTGTGCATCTGGCTTTTGTGGGTACTGGGGAATCAAACCTGGGTCCTTGGGCATGGCAGGCAAGTACCTTAAACACTGAGCCACCTCTCCAGCCATTTTTTTTTTTGGTTGGGTTTTCAGGTAGGGTCTCACTCTAGCCCAGGCTTACCTGTAGTTCATTATATAGTCTCAGGATGGCCTCAAACTCACAGTGATCCTCCTGCCTCTGTTTGTTGAGATTAAAGGCATGCATCACCATGCTTGGCCTGGCTCCATTTTTTTTAAATATAATTTATTTTATTTAGATAAAGACAATGGGTGTGCCAGGGCCTTCAGCCACTGCAAATAAACTCCAGACACATGCACCACCTTCTGCATCTGGCTTATGTAGATCCTGGGGAAGTTGCAGTGGCTAGAGGCCCTGGCATGCCCATTCTCTCTCTCTCATAAATAAATATTTCTAAAAATTCAAATATAGGGCTGTAGAGATGGTTCATCAGTTAAGACACTTGCCTTCAAAGCCTAATGACCCAGGTAAAGTGAAACTCTACCTCAAAAAACAATATATATATACACACACACACATATATATATGTATACACTGGGAGGCAAAGGTAGGATATGAGTTTAAGGCCAGCCTGGAACTACAAGAGTTCCAGGTCAGCCTGGGATAGAGTGAGAGCTTACCTCAAAATCTACCCCCCCTCACAAAAAAAATCAAATATAATGCTAGGTATGATGGCTCACACCTTTAATCCCAGTACTGAGATAGGAGGATCACTATGAGGTGAAGGCTAGGCTGGACTACAGAGTGAGTTCTACATCAGCTTGGGTTAGAGTGAGACCCTAACTTGAAAAAAAAAAATCATATATGATCATGCCGGTTACAGAGGCAACAGAACATTCTACCCATGGGCAGACATAAGATCAAGAAGAACCATGTGCTTTCCTACCCAAAATCATCAGTGAGCATTCCTTTACACTTGGAATAAAATCTACGTCCTTACCTTGGCTGGTGGGTTTTCATCCCCGCCCTGCCCTGCACCTTTTATGGGCGCTCCATAAGAGAAGAAACTCAGTCATCTTGTTCACTAAGCTACCAGGGCCTGTCCCATAATCGGCCTGCAAATAATAGTTGTCCAGACTGGTTGTTAGTTTCCCATAGACAGCCAGGCACCCACCACCACCACCACCACCCACCCACCTACACCTGGGACTCATTCTCTCCAGAAACTCCCAGACACCTCCTCCTTCCACTACCAACTCCCAACAGCATCTCCGACTCAGTCTCTCAGAGTATTTCTACAGCTGCTGCTTCCTGAGCCCCTCTTGCAGCTATTTGGGAACCTGAAGCCTTAGCTCAGGTCACCAGGCTTGAAGAGACTCGCGCTGGTGCAAGGAATGCGTGGTGATTGAGCAGAGAGGAAGAAATGCTAGGAGCAGGCCAGGCGAAGACAGAAAGGCCGCGCCAAGCAGAAGGAAGGGTGCATAAATGGAGGCAGGCCTGAAGGAGCACATCCATCCTATTTGAAGCATGTGTCCTGGTCTGGTGAAGGTAGAGGGAGTGCTGACAGTGGAGAGGAGGGTCCTAAGAAGGTGTTGCCTCGAGGATCTGGAAGGGGAGGGCTGGGTGAGGAGGCCTGAGCTGTCTGTGGGATCAATGAGGCTCAGCTTCTCTAGGGTTTAATCCTGCCCCCCCAGAGTGCACCGCCCCTCCCTACCCCACCTGGCCCTCCCTTCCTCCCAGCCCCCAGCCTGCCTGTTCCTGAAGCCTAATGGACTTCTCTCTGGGCCTGCGCTTGGGGCCTCGGAACAAGAAGACTACCCAACAAGAGCCCCCTACGTCATCTGGGCACGGGCCATCAGCTACCTCTCCCTGCCTGTCCTGTCCTTCTGCCTGTGCCTGCCCCTGCCCGGGCTCTCTGCCCCCCGCCTGCTCCTGCACTGCCTGCCCCTCTTACGCAGCTACCTGTCAGTCCTGTCCCGGCCTCCCCGGCCCACCCTGCACCTGCTCTTGCCCCCCTTGCCCTGCCTGCCCTCCCTTGACGTGTCCCCATACCTCCTATGGCCCCTGCTCTGGCCCACCTCTGGCCTGCTGCCACCTCTCACCTTGCCCCGGTTACTCTCTTTCCAAAGGCCAAGCCGCCTGTCTGAGCTCGCACTGCTTGGGGTGCAGTGAGAACTGCAGCTGTAGCCGAAGGGCAGCTTGGGCACCTCAGGGATCCACAGGCTGCTGCAACTTCTGCTTCAGGGGTCACAGGACTTCTCGGGGGCTCTGTCTGATCATCTAGAGGAGTAGGGGTGCTGGCCCCTGAGAGGAGGTTCAGTGGGCCCCTGGAGCACTTCTGAAGCTGCCTCCTCAGGCAGAGTGGAGTTGGCAGCGCAAGCCTCAAGGTCAACAGAAGACCACTGCTTTGAAGTTAGAGTCTGGGTGGACTCCTGCTGCCTCCAGAATCTCTTCCTCTGCACCCTCTAGACTGGAAAGTGTCCTCAGAGCCTGCCTTGACGCCCCGGAAGGTAAGCAAGCTGAAGGTTCCTGGCTTACCTTTCTTTGGCTTGTCTCCTTTTCGGTTCACATGGATAAGACAGGCTCTGCCTCTAGAGAAGAGGGGATCCCTTCTGGCTGTGGACCTCCATCCATATCCCCGATTGCCCCTGGGAAGCTCTGACTTCTCATCTTGAGTCAGGACCAGAAGAAAAAGGGCATTTGGTTTCTCCTTCCTCTTGGATAGCTTTGACATTCCTTTGTTTCTAGCCAGAAACCTTTTGCCTGGATATTTTGTCTTTCAAAGCTCTAAGCACTCACTTAGCCTCCCGACCTCAATCTTGCAGCAGTAATCCCTCCCTGTCTGAGACAGCCATGCTTATCTGGCCTGGAGAGGAAGGAAGCTGGGGACCCTTTCCCCGGTGGCCTCACCCACACATAGGTAAGCCCTTGTCCCTAGAATGGGGTTGGAGATGTGTAAGCCAGCAAGTGAGAGGCTCAGGCACATACCAAGGAGCAGCTTCTACCTAGGCTGATACGTCCATATTTCCTCTCCTGGCGCTCCTCTCACACTTCCTCCCAGCCTTCTTCTCTTTCTCCCTATTGTCCTTTCTATCTTTCTACTTTGTTCACTCCTCTATCACTGGAACTTTATTCTAGTTTTTGGATTTTAGAGGGAGGGGGCAGGATGGGGAACGCTGCAGCAGTGGGGAGAAGGAGCCTATTCAGGAAAGCTTTAGCTTCGCCTCAGGGCCAGCGTGGACCTTGGCTGGAAGCCTGCATTCCTGCGTCCATTCAACAATGTGTAGACTGCTATATGCTATGTTTTGTTTTACGTCAAGGAGTAAAACCTGAGATCCCGTCCTTCCTTTCAGGTTCATCTACACAACCAACAGAGCAATTACAGCTGAACACCCCCCCTCCCGACATCTGTGGGGGCATCGATCCTAGGACCCCCACGAATACCAACAAGGACAGGTGCTCAGGTCCCTTACCTTAAGTAGAGCAGTATTTGCAAATAAACTAGGCACATCCTCTTTTGTATTTTTGTTTGTTTGTTTGTCAATACAGCGTCACGTGTAGTCCAGGCTAGCCTTACACTTGCTATGTAGCAGGACTTTAACTTTTTTATTTATTTATTATTTTATTAGTTTCTTTCTTTCTTTTTTTTTTTTTGTTTGTTTGTTTGTTTTTATTTTCAAGGTAGGGTCTCACTCTAGCTCAGGCTGACCTGGAATTCACTATGTAGTCTCAGGGTTGCCACGAACTCTCAGTGATCCTCCTACCTCTGCCTTCCGAGTGCTGGGATTAAAGGCATGCGCCACCATGCCTGAAACTTTTATCTTCACCTAACTTGTATAACTACATCTGTTTAACTCATTCTTCATCTCTATTTCTCCTACTAATAGAATTCTAATTAAGTTAATCAGATAGTGACAGGGTCTTGCTTTGCAGCCCAGGTTGGCTTCAAACTCATCATCCTCCTACATCAGCTTCCCAATGCTGAGATTTCAGTTGTGTACCACCACACCCAGACTTCTAATTCAAATTAACACAATTTACATCCCTATCTTTAAGTGGAAATTCTTCTTGATCTTTCTTCCTTTCTTTCTTTCTTTTTCTTTTTTGGTAGGCTCTCACTGTAGCTCAGGCTGGCCTTGAACTCAGTGGTCCTATCTCTACCTCTTTATTTTTACTTTGTTTGTTTGTTTGTTTGTTTGTTTGTTTTTTTGAGGTAGGGTCTCACTCTAGCCCATGCTGACCTGGAATTTACTATGTAGTCTCGGGGTGGCCTCGAACTCACTGCGATCCTCCTACCTCTGCCTCCCAAGTGCTGGGATTAAAGGTGTGCGCCACCACGCTGAGCTATTTTTACTTTTGAGACCAGGCCTCTTGCAGGCATTAATGCACTGAAAGTTTAATCCCCCAGTATGTGGGGATTAAAGGCGTGCACCACCTTGCCCAGCTTCATTCCTTGGTTTCTTTCTTTCTTTCTTTTATTAAAAATATTTATTTATTCATTTGACAGAGAGAGAGAGAGAGAGAGAGAGAGAGAGAGAGAATATGGGTGCACCAGGGCCTCCAGCTACTGCAAACAAAATCCAGACGCATGTCCCCCGTTGTGCATCTGGCTAATGTGGGTCCTCAGGAATTGAACCTGGGTCCTTTGGCTTTGCAGGCAAATGCCTTAACCACTAAGCCATCCCTCTAGCCCAGTTCCTTGTTGTTTTAATTTACCTTTTGTCTTTGTCCTTCTATCCTGTCCATTCATTTTTCGTTTGTTTGTTTTGTTTCTATTTATTTTTTTATTTTATTTTTTGAGGTAGGGTCTCACTCTAGCTCAGGCAGAATTCACTCTGTAGTCTCAGGGTGGCCTTGAACTTATGGCTATCCTCCTACCTCTGCCTCCCTAGTGCTGGGATAAAGGTGTAAGCCACCACGCCTGGCTTTTGTTTTTATTTTTTTTTCCAAGGTAGAGTTTCACTCTAGCCCAGGCAGAATTCATATTCATATATTCATATTAGGGTGGCTTCAAACTCATGGCAAATGCTGGAATTAAATGTGTGTGCCACCATGCCCAGCAGTTTCTTTCTTTCTTTCTTTTTTCTTTTTCTTTTTTGTTTTTTCGATGAGATGGGTCTCACTCTAGCTCAGGCTGACTTGGGATTCACTATGAAATCTCAGGATGGCCTTGAACTCACCATGATCCTCCTACCTCTGCCTCCTGCACCGGCCTGCACCACCACGCCCGGCTTTGTTTTTCTCATTCATTCATTCATTCATTCATTCATTCATTCATTCATTCTCTCTCTCTCTCCCTCTTGGCAGGATCACACTCTGGCAGCCCAGGCTGGCTTCAAACTCTGGATCCTTCTGCCTCCATCTCCCCGGTGCCAGGACTACAGATGTGCCATGTGCCTGGCTGAATTATAGGCAGCTTTACAGTGGAGGGATCAAGCCGCTGTCACCTGAGCCCACTGATAAATCTTAGCATCACTAAAAAGTGACACAATCAGAGACTACGTGCCTCCTCATGTGATGCACTCTGAGCCCCCTCCCCACCCAGTGTGGCCTACAAAAGATTCTCGCCAAACAAAGAAGCAACCAAAAAAACACATGAATTAATCAAACCTCTAGTGCTAGCTTCTCTCTATTGAGAAACAAAGGTGATGGAGAAAGATGCTGAACAATATGAGGAGGAAGAAAACAGACATACTTAAAATGTGGGACATTTGGGACTGGGGAGATGGCTCAGTGGATGAAATTGAAATTCACAGATCCCACGTAAAGACAGATGTTGTAGCATAAGCATCTGCCAGCCCAGGGTACCTAGGGAGAGAAGGGAAGCAGAGACAGGAGGATCACCCTGAAGAAGATGGTTTGCGAACCAGCTAGCCTGGTGAAGACAGCATGTGATTGATGTGAATGAGAGACCCTGTCTCAACATCTTGGGGGAAAAGATATAGAACATTTCAAGGAAATTTAGCTGGGCATAGTGGCACACACCTTTAATACCAACACTCGGGAGGTAGAGGTAAGAGGATTGCCATGAGTTCGAGGGCATTGTGAGACCACACAGTGAATCCCAGGTCAGCCTGGACTAGAGTGAGACCCTACCTCAAAAATGAATAAATAGATGAATAAAATAAATTAGTTACCTTACTTAATTTGAAACATGCCAGCACTTTAATGGACAAAGAAGAAAGAATAAAAGTGACAGACTGCATAACTGTTGAAGTATATGTATGTAAAGTTACAGAATTATGTGCTCTACCTTTGTGTATGTTGGAACATTTTCATTAAAATATTCTTAAGAGTCTTTCTATCTCTCTCTGTCTCAAATAAATAATTTAAAGGGGTCAGCCAAAAAATAAATGAATAAAATTTAAAAAGGGGTCAGACATGGTGGCACATACCTTTAATCTCAACACTTGGGAACCAGAAGTAGGAGGATCCTCATGAGTGGGAAGCCACCCTAAGACTACATAGTGAATTCTGGGTCAGCCTGGGCTAGCGCGAGACCCTTCCTCGAAAAACCATACACCCCCCAAAAAAATATCAATGCTACTACTCCTGCGGTAAGCCTGGTTTCTAGAAACTCAGAAAAATCCTACCCGCATAGAGCCATGATCTTTACACACAGCTCCTAGCTCTCTCTGCCCTCCGCCAGAAGCATGTCTTAGAGGTGGTGTGAACTCACTGGCTACTTTATACCCTCCAATCGTCCGCTGGCAAATACCCCAGAAGGACTTTTCTAGTTGTGTTTCACAGCTCTGTGGGGCCACAGCAACCTTAAGGAGTAGAGCTTGAATCAGTCCTATGATAAACAAGGATCATGTAAGATTATGAAAACTTGCACCGGTGTGGTGGTTGCACATTTCTTTAATCCCAACTCTTGCGAGACAAAGGTAAGAGGATCCCTGTGAGTTTGAGGGCAGCCTGAGACTGCATAATGGATTCCAGGTCAGCCTGGGCTAGAGTGAGACCTATCTTGAAAATTTTTTTAAAAAGGGATTATAGGGCTGGAGAGATGGCTTAGCGGTTAAGCGCTTGCCTGTGAAGCCTAAGGACCTCGGTTCGAGGCTCGGTTCCCCAGGACCCACGTTAGCCAGATGCACAAGGGGGCGCACGCTTCTGGCGTTCGTTTGCAGTGGCTGGAAGCCCTGGCGCGCCCATTCTCTCTCTCTCTCTCTCTAACTCTCTTTCTCTGTCACTCACAAAAAAGTAAATAAATAAAAATTTTTTTAAAAAAAAGGGGATTATGAAAACTTGCTTTTTTGGTCTCTATCAGATGTTTCTGAGCAAAAAAATATGCAATAGCCATATGAAATTGGTCTCTGTCCTGTAAAGCAGAAGACAGGGATGTCAGGTCACCTCATTATAGCCACCGTCTTCATCCAGGATAACCTCCTTTTCTAGCCAAAGACCATCAGGAAGTAAGTCCCTATTGCTGGAGACACCACACACTTCTGTTGCAGGACAGAAAAACCAAGCTGGAACTGAGCTGGAAGTATCTTCCTTGCTGGTTAGTTTTCTTTGTACCAGAAGGTGCTATGCAAGCTACTGGGGAAAAAGCCATCAATAGTCCTATCCAGCTATGTATTCCTCCTTCCCTTCCTTCTTTCCTTCCCTCTCTCCCTCTCTCTCTTTCTTCTTCTTCTTCTTTTATTTATTTATTTTTCTTTAATTTTTTTTGAGGTAGCATCTCACTTTAGCTCAGGCTGACCTGGAATTCACCATGCAGCTCAGAGTAGCCTTGAACTCATGGCGATTCTCCTACCTCTTCTTCCTGAGCGCTGGGATTAAAAGCAAGCACCACCACGTCCGTCCGGCTTTTTTTTTCTGTTTGTTTGTTTTTTGGTTTTTTGAGGTAGGATCTCACTCTAGCTCAGGCTGACCAGGAATTCACTATGTACTCTCTGGGTGGCCTGGAACTCACAGAATTCCTCCTACCTCTGCCTGCCAAATGTTGTGACTAAACACACACCTGGCTCAGCTGTGTATTTCACACACAACCAACTTTCCCAGGTGTGCAATCCCAGCCACTCAGGAGGGTGAGGCGAGTAGAGTGCCCTGAGTTCAAGGCCAGCCTGGACTATATAACAAGACCATGTATCTCAAAAAAAAAAAAAAGGCCAGGCATGGTGGCACACCCTTGTGAGTTCAAGGCCTTCAAGGCCACCCTGAGGCTACATAGTGAATTCCAGGTCAGCCCTAACTCAAAAACCAAAACAGCCAGGCGTGGTGGCACAAACATTTAATCCCAGCACTCTGGAGGCAGAGGTAGCAGGATCCCCTGAGTTTGAGGCCACCCTGAGACTATGTAGTGAATTCCAGGTCAACCTGGGCTAGAGTGAGACCCTACCTCGGAAAAAAACAAAACAAAACAAACAAAAAATGGGGCTAGGGAGATAGCTCACTTGGTAAAGTGATTGCTGCTGAAGCATGAAGACCTGACTTGGAATTTCCAGCACCCATGTAAACCTTGAGGGCAGTGTTGAACATCTGTGTTCCCAGCCCTGGGGAGACAAGACAGGAGAATCCCTGGGAATTTACTGGCCAGCTAGTCTAGTAGAATGAGTAAGGACCAAGTTCAACAAGAGACCTGTCTCAAAAAAAAAAAAAAAAAAAAAAAAGACAGAGCCAGGTGTGGTGGCACACACCCTTCATCCCAGCACTCAGGAGGCAAAAATAGGAGTGTCATCATGAGTTCGAGGCCACCCTGATACTACATAGTGAATTCCAGGTCAGCCTGGACTAGAGTGAGACTCTACCTTTAAAAAACAAAACAAAGCAATATATATGGCAGAGAACAAAGTGAGGAAGACAACTTTTGACCTGCACAGCATGAATATGGACACACACACATAGCACAGAGACAATAAAAAGCCAGTACATGGCTAGAGATGGCTTAGCAGTTAAGGCACTTGCCTGTAAAGCCAAAGAACCTAGGTGTGACTCCCCACGACCCACATAAGCCAGATGCACAAGAGGAACATGCATCTGGAGTTCGTTTGCAGTGGCTGGAGGCCCTAGCGTACCCATTCTCTCTCTTTCTACCTGCCTTTTTCTGCATCTCTCTCTTTCTCAAATGAATAAAAAAACATATTTTTTAAAAAAGTCAATGCACATATGAGCAAAAAGAGGGCAGGTATATAATAACTTATTAGCCAGACATGGTGGCACATGCCTTTAATACCAGCACTAGGGAAGCAGAGGTAGGCGGATTGCTGTGAGTTCAAGGCCACCCTGAGACTCCATAGTGAATTCCAGGTCAGCCTGGGCTAGAATGAGACCCTACCTTGAAAAAAAAAATTGCATTTATTTGGGGCTGGAGAGATGGCTTAGCAGTTAAGGCGCTTGCCTGCAGAGCCAAAAGACCCAGGTTCAATTCCCCAGGACCCACGTAAACCAGACACACAAAAGGGTGCATTCATCTGGAGTACATTTTCAGCAGCTGGAAGCCCTGGTATGCCCACTCTCTCTCTCCCTGCCTATTTCTCTCTCTCTCTCAAATAAATAAAAAATAAAATATAGGGAACATTTTTATTTGTATTTATTTGAGGGCTGGAGAGACGGCTTAGCAGTTAAAGTGCTTACCTGCAAAGCCAAAGAACCCAGATTCAATTCCCCAGGGTACATGTAAACCATCTGCATAAGGTGGCACATGCATCTGGAGTTTGTTTGCAGTGTCTAGAGGCCATGGCATGTCCATTCTTTCTCTCTCTCTCTCTCTGTCTCTTTCTCTTTCTCACACACACTCTCACTCAAATAAATAAATAAAAATAAAAATAAGCCAGGCATGTGGTGCATACCTTTGATCCCAGCACTTGGGAGGCAGAGGTAGGAGGATTGCTGTGAGTTTGAGGCCACCCTGAGACTACATAGTTAATTGCAGGCCAGCCTGAGCCAGAGTGAGACCCTACCTTGAAAAACCAAAAAATAAATGCGTAAATAAAGAAAAATAAAAATAAAAGTTGCTGGATGTGGTGGTGCACACCTTTAATCCCAGCACTCAAGAGGCAGAAGTCGGAGGATTGCTATGAATTTGAGGCGACCCTGAGACTACATAGTGAATTTCAGTTCAGCCTTGGCTAGTGTGAGACCCTACCTCAAAAAAAAAAAAAAATCTAAAATTAAAATTTTTAAAAGTTTGTATTTATTTTAGAGAGAAAATGAGAGTAAGCATGGGCCTCTTGCTGCTGCAGATGAACTACAGGTGCATGTGCCACTTTGTGCAGGCGGCTCTTACATACGTACTTGGGAACTAAACCTGTGATGCCAAGTTTTGTCAGCAAGCATCTTTAACTGCAGAGCCATGTATTTCCCCAGACCCAAAATAACTTTCTTTCTTTTTTTTTTTTCTTTTTTCCCGAGGCAGGGTCTCACTCTAGCCTAGGCTGACCTGGAATTCACTATGTAGTCTCAGGGTAGCCTCGAACTCAAGGTGATCCTCCTACCTCTGCCTCCTGAGTGCTGGGATTAAAGGCATGTGCCACCATGCCCGGCTGGACATAAATTTTTAATATTTATTTTTAGATCTGGAGAGATAGCTTAGCAGTTAAGGTGCTTACCAGCAAAGCCAAAGGACCCACGTTCAATTTTCCAATGCCCACTTATAGCCATATGCATAGGTTGGCACATGTGTCTGAAGTTCATTTGCAGTGGCTGGAGGCCCTGATGTACCCGTTCTCTATCTGCCTCTTTCTCTCTCTCAAATAAATGAAAAAAAAAAAATATATCAAAAACAATTACTATTTTTTAAACTAGGAGGCCTGAGGTTCAATTTTTCAGTACCCACATGGGGTGGTTTGATTCAGGTGTCCTCCATAAACTTAGGTATTCTGAATGCTGCGTCCCAAGTTGATGGCAATTTGGAAATTAAAGCCTGCTAGAGGGAGCGTATTGTTGGGGGCAGGCTTATGGGTGTTACAACCAGTTTATTCTTGCCAGTTTTTGGCACACTCTCCTGTTGCTGTTGTTCATGTGATGTTGGCCAGTAGATGATGTCTACCCTCTGCTCATACCATCATTTTCCCCTGCCATCATGGAGCTTCCTCTCAATCTGAAAGTCAAAATAAAACCTTTTTTTTCCCCACAAGCTGCTCTTGGTCAGGTGTTTTCTGCCAGCAATGTGCACCTGACTGCAACATCACATAAACCAGATGCACAAGATGGCATACCTCTAGAGTTCCTTTACAATGGCTGGAGGTATGGTGTGCCCATTCTGATTGTTTCTCTCAAATACACAAATAAATAATAAAAAGGTTTTCTTTTTTTTTTTAATTTTTTTGTTCATTTATTTGAGAGACAAAGAGGCAGATAAAGAGAAAATGGGTGCGCCAAGGCCTCCAGCCACTGCAAATGAACTGCAGATGCATGCAACACCTTGTGCATCTGGCTTACATGGGTACTGGGGAATCAAGCCTCAAATCAGGGTCCTTAGGCTTCACAGGCAAGTGCTTAACCACTAAGCCATCTCTACAGCCCAGGTTTTCTTTTCTTAAAAATCAACACTTTTTTTTTTTTTTTTTTAAATGAGGTAGGGTCTTACTCCAGCTCAGGCTGACATGGAATTCACTAGTCTCCGAGTGGCCTCGAACTCACAGAGACCCTCCTAACTCTGCCTCCCAAGTGCTGGGATTAAAGGTATGTGCCACCACACCCGGTTTATATTTCTTTCTTTTCTTCTTCTTTATTTTTTTATTTTTAGAGGTAAGGCTCACTCTAGCCCAGGCTGACCTGGAATTCACTATGTAGTCTCAGGTGGCCTCAAACTCACACTCACAGCACTTCTCCTACCTCTGCCTTCTGAGTGTTGGGATTAAAGGCGTGCATCACCACGCCCGGCTCAAGATTTCTTTATTTTAAATATTTTTTATTTTTATTTATTCGAGAGAGAGGGAGGGAGACAGAGAAAGAGGCAGGTAGAGAGAGAATGAGCGCAACAGGGCCACCAGCAGCTGAAAAGGAACTCCAGACGCACGTGCCACCTTGTGCATCTGATTTATGTGAATCCTGGGTCGGCCGACTACATAGTGAATTCCAGGTCAGCCTGGGCTAGAGCGGAAACCTTACCTCAAAAACAAAAACAAGGGGCTGGAGAGATGGCTTAGCGGTTAAGCACTTGCCTGTGAAGCCTTAGGACCCCGATTCGAGGCTTGATTCTCCAGGACCCACTTTAGCCAGATGCACAAGGGGGCGCACGCATCTGGAGTTCGTTTGCAGTGGCTGGAGGCCCTGGCGCGCGCATTCTGTCTATATCTGCTTCTTTCTCTCTCTTGTGTCCATCGTTTTCAAATAAATAAATAAAAACAAACAAAAACTACTAAAAAACAAAAACAAAAACAAAGCCGGGCGTGGTGGCGCACAGAGGTAGGAGGACTGCAGTGAGCTCGAGGCCACCCTGAGACTACATAGTGAATTCCAGGTCAGCCTGAGCTACAGCAATACCCTACTTCGAAAAACCAAAAAAGAAAGAAAGAAATTGCGATGTTGAGAGAGAAGTAGCTTGCCTAAGGCCTCAGGTCAAGTGACCGGGTAGGAATGGAGCCAAGTCTCTAAGCAGCAGCAGGAATCCAAGTTCTGGACCCCACGCCTCCCCAAGGCGTCTGGGCCATACAGACTGCTGACCGCGAGGTCCCAAGTGCAGCCCTGGACAGCAGCCGGGGCTCAGGGCAGCGGAGTGCACTAGGATGCCGCCGCCGCCGCTGGCTCTGCGGGACTGAAGGCTGCTCTCATAGGCACCTCACGCAGGAAAACGGGAAAAACGAGCCTTTATTTCGGGGTGTCCCCCTGCCGAGGTATCCACGAGTGGCATCGGAGCGCAGTGGGCGAAGTCCCCCCAGGAGCAGCAGCCCGTCCCCATCCCGCGGCCGCGGCGCCCGAGCTGCTGCGCCGGGGCGGGGGCGGGGCGGGCGCGGGGCGGGGCTTCGGCGCCGCGCCCCCGTCACGTGACGGGGCCATCATGGCGGCGGCCGTAGGTTTGCCCGGCTCCCGGAAGCAGGCTGCGAGGGGCGGGCGCGCAGCTGGAACCCGAGCGCAGCCGGAGCTACAGCGGGGAGGGCGGCCCGGCGGCCTGGAGCCGGACGTGTCCGGAGCGTCCGTCCCCGCACAGCCGGGCAGCAGGTGAGATGAGGACCGGCTGAGGCGCGACCCGGCGAGGCGGCGCTAGGCTGGGGGGCGCAGCGGGCGGGAGGGAGATGATCGTGACCCCGAGCACGGGAAACCTGAGACGCAGCGCGCGTGACCGTGAAGCCATTCCGGAGGCCCGCGCGGGCAGGAGGGATGCTCGGGCATAGATGGATACCTTGACCCTGAGGTCCAAAACGGGCTCCTCAGCGAGGATGGAAGGTAGACAGGAGGAAGTGTGCCGAAAGCTACCTTGGAGGAGGGCAGCATCCCCTTTAGAAGTTGCGGGATCAGGCTTACCGCAGGGACTCCCCACTTTGTTGTGCCAGGCAAGGGTGGGGCGAAGGCTGTGGCCTCTGCCCCCTTCCTCTGACCCCTCCCTGCTCCACAGTGTCCTAGGAGACGGCCACTCCTCCAATCCACCCAACTGGTCCCTCCGGTCTGAGCTGGGGGCGGGGTGGAGTTGGCTGGGGAGTTGGGTGGAACTGCCTTCTGCTTAGGCGCCCAGCCCCCCCCCCCCAACTGCTCTCCCAGGACCACAGATGTGACGATGACCTTCGCCTCTCTTTCCAGGTCGTCCGGGGGCCCACCATGCTGGTGACTGCCTACCTTTCTTTTGTGGGCCTCCTGGCCTCCTGCCTGGGCCTAGAGCTGTCAAGATGCCGGGCTAAACCCCCCGGAAGGGCTTGCAGCAATCCCTCCTTCCTTCAGTTTCAACTGGATTTCTACCAGGTCTACTTCCTGGCCTTGGCAGCTGACTGGCTCCAAGCCCCCTACCTGTATAAACTTTACCAGCATTACCACTTCTTGGAGGGTCAGATTGCCATCCTCTACGTTTGTGGCCTTGCCTCCACAGTGCTCTTCGGCCTCGTGGCCTCCTCCCTTGTGGACTGGCTGGGCCGAAAGAAGTCTTGTGTCCTCTTTTCCCTCACTTACTCTCTGTGCTGCTTAACCAAGCTCTCTCAAGACTACTTCGTGCTGCTGGTGGGCAGAGCCCTTGGTGGGCTGTCCACTGCCCTTCTTGTCTCAGCTTTTGAAGCGTGGTACATTCACGAACACGTAGAGCGGCACGACTTCCCCGCCGAGTGGATCCCAGCTACTTTTGCCCGCGCGGCCTTCTGGAACCATGTGCTGGCTGTGGTGGCAGGTGTGGCAGCGGAGGTTGTGGCTAGCTGGATGGGGCTGGGACCTGTTGCACCCTTCGTGGTCGCCATCCCTCTCCTGGCTCTGGCTGGCACCTTGGCCCTTCGCAACTGGGGAGAGAACTATGACCGGCAGCGTGCTTTCTCCAGGACCTGTGCCGGAGGCCTGCGCTGCCTCCTGTCAGACCGCCGCGTGCTGCTGCTGGGCACCATACAAGCCCTGTTCGAGAGTGTCATCTTCATCTTTGTCTTCCTCTGGACGCCTGTGCTGGACCCACATGGGGCCCCGCTGGGCATCGTCTTCTCCAGTTTCATGGCAGCTAGCCTGCTGGGCTCTTCCCTGTACCGCACAGCTACCTCCAAGAGGTACCACCTTCAGCCCATGCACCTGCTGTCCCTTGCCGTCCTCATTGTCGTCTTCTCCCTCTTCATGTTGACTTTCTCCACCAACCCCGGCCAGGAGAGTCCAGTGGAGTCCTTCATCGCCTTCCTACTGATCGAGTTGGCTTGTGGGCTCTACTTTCCCAGCATGAGCTTCCTCCGGAGAAAGGTGATCCCTGAGACAGAGCAGGCTGGTGTCCTCAACTGGTTCCGGGTACCCCTGCACTTACTGGCCTGCCTAGGGCTCCTTGTCCTCCATGACAGCGATAGAAAAACGGGCACTCGGAACATGTTCAGCATCTGCTCCGCCATCATGGTTATGGCTCTGCTGGCAGTGGTGGGACTCTTCACTGTGGTGAGGCACGATGCTGAGCTGCGGGTGCCCTCACCCACCGGGGAGCCCTATGCCCCTGAACTCTGAATCTGTTATAGGATAAGGGCCTGGGATGGACTCCTGAATCCCACCCCTCCAGGGTTGTGTAGGTCTCTGTGACTGTGCCCTGCGGCACCTCCTGCCGGTGCTCTGTACTGGGAAGGACATGGGGCTGACTGACTGGAAGGATGGTGCCAAAAGTTGACCGTGTTACACCCTTTCCCGTTGTCATTCAAAAATAAAACACTTCATGGATCACTGATTTGATTTCCTCACGCGCAACTGTACACACCTCTGTAGTTTCTGGTGGCTGCGCTGCTGGAGCTTTTGAGGTAGGAGTGGGCTTCCCAGCAAACAGATTGTATTTATTTCTCTTTTTAAAAATATTTTATTTGCCGGTCGTGGTGGCACACACCTTTAATCCTAGCACTTGGGAAGCAGAGGTAGGAGGATCACCATGAGTTTGAGGCCACCCTGAGACTACATAGTTAATTCCAGGTCAGTCTGGGCCATAGTGAAACCCTATCTCGAAAAATCAAAAAAAAAAAAAATTACTTATTTGCATGTAGAGAAAAACAGAGAGAGGATGGGTGCACCAAGGCCTCCTGCCACTGCAAACCAACTCCAGATGCATGTGCCACTTTGTACATCTGGTTTTATGTGGGTACTGAGGAATTAAATCCGGGTCATTAGGCTTTGCAGGCAAATGCCTGAGCCGCTGGGTCATCTCTCCAGTCCAACAGCTTGCAGTTCTAACCTCTTCTAGTCTATTTCCAGTTTAAACTGAAAGCTGTGGGACTGTCAGCAAAGCTGAATAGAGAGGGCCAGAGGCTCCAAGTCCATCCCTGCTCTGGGACTGGTACCGCTCCAGTTGTCAAGAAAAACTTGCTCCACATCCAGGGTAGGATTATCTCTGGAACACATGCCAGTGCCCAGCGTTCCAGGGCCCTGCACAAAGATTCCAGGGGCTCAGCCTGCTGCTATGACCACCCCTTGGGACAAACTAAGTAAGGCTTTCCCTGCAGGAATAAGCTTGCAGTTCAGCACATGGCATGTCACCTGCGTTCTGCCTTTGTGACTAAGTATGTACCATTTGTTCAGCTTCATCTGGGCCAATGAGGTCCTCTGTCCTGCATGGAACCTGATTGAAGGACATCTTGTCTGTACCTGTCTCATCCCTGCCCAGCCTGAATGATGCTGAAGGAGCCATCTGGGCAGGAAGTAGTGCCAGTGGGAACACCAGTTCTGTGGGTCCCTCCCTGTCTTGCCTCTGATCATATCTGCCTTTCCTCCTCCCAACAGAACCTTGGCTTCTCAGGAGAGGTAGAGCCTGCTTTAAGAAGGGTGGGGATGGAGGCAGAGTGGCTCAAGGGTGTGTCCTGGAATGTGTTTGAGATGGGCACAGGGGACCCACCTGTTCTGGAAAGGAGTTGTCTGCCTTTCCTTCGGTTTCAGACTACTTCCCAGACAGGAAAAATTCAAGATGTTACCACTCCTGCAGGTCCCAACCTGTGTGGAAAGATAGCATCAGCTAGCGCTAGAGGAATGCAGGGTGGAGGGGCTGTTACTGAGTGAGGCTGGGGGAGAAGTAAATTGTGGTCCCAGGTCCTACAAAGAGCAGAAAAATCGCACGTTTCTCCACCTAGGCTGTGGAGTTTGAGGATAAGTACAAAACCAGGTGTTTTCCTACCCCATCATCCTGAGGCCAAAGACTGTTGTAATAATTTCACTTCCTCTTTCTGCCTTGAGCTAGACCAAGATATATTTTACAGTTATTTGTAGACTTTCCCTCTCTTCCTATCATATTATGATCTCTTGAGGGCAGGAAGAAACTGTCTTATTCACCTCTGCCTCATATATACACCAACTGTGTGTTCATGCTGTGCATACTATGTGTGGAGAGGAGACAGCTTAGCTCCCACCTGACTTTTCAGGAGCCATCCATGTGGGAAGCTTTTTTTTTTGAGATAGGGTCTCGCTCTAGCCCAGGCTGACCTGGAATTCACTGTGGAGTCTCAGGGTGGCCTCAAACTCACAGCAATCCTCCTACCTCTGCATCCCAAGTGCTGGGACTAAAGATGTGTGCCACCACACCCGGCTTAGCTTTTTAAAATTTTTATTTTTTTATTTGCAAGCAGAGAGAGAAAGACATAGAGAAAATAGGCATGCTAGAGCCTCTAGCTATTGCAAACGAACTCCAAATGCATGCACAACCTTGCGCATGTAGCCCTAAGTGGGTACAGGGGAATCAAACCCCAGTTAGGCATTGCAGGCAAGTGCCTTAACAGCTGAGCCGTCTCTCCAGCCCAGGATGCTTTTTATTTTATTTATTTTTAAAAATTTTTATTAATTTATTTGAGACCGACAGAGAGAGAAAGAGGCAGATAGAGAAAGAGAATGGGCATGCCAGGGCCTCCAGCCACTGCAAACAAACTCCAGACACATGCGCCCCCTTATGCATCTGGCTAATGTGGGTCCTGGGGAATTAAGCCTCGAACTGGGGTCCTTAGGCTTTATAGGCAAGCCCTTAACCGCTAAGCCATCTCTCCAGCCCCAGGATGCTTTTAAACAAGAATCTAAATCCCTTAGTTAGTTGATTTTTTTTTTTTTTTTTTTTTTTTTTATCTTTTGAAACAGAGCTTCATTACATATTCCTGGGTGACCTGGAATTCAAGATGTAGACCAGGTTGGCTGCAAACTCAGAGATCTTCCTGCCTCTACCTCTGGAGTGCTGAGATCGCAGGTGTGTGCCACCGTATCTGGCTAATGATTTTTTGTTTTGTTTTGTTTTGTTTTTCGAGGTAGGGTCTCACTGTAGCCCAGGCTGACCTGGAATTCACTATGGAGTCTCAGGGTGGCCTTGAACTCACGGCAATCCTCCTACCTCTGCCTTCTGAGTGCTGGGATTAAAGGCATGTGCCACCAAGCCCGGCATGATTTGGTTTTGGATGACAGTAATATTTACTCTTGGAGCCATGTGGGGAGCCTCACCTTCCTAAGTGTTAATAAATTGGTGGGGAGATGGCTCAGAGATTGAAAGGTGCTTGCTTACAAAGCCTATCGGCCTGGATTCAATTTTGTAGTAACCACATAAAGCCAACTGCACAAAGTGGCACATGCACTTGGAGTTTGTTAGCAGTGGCAAAAAAATCCATTATCTTTCTCTCTCTAAAAGAAAGAAAGGGCTGGAGAGATGGCTTAGCAGTTAAGCGCTTGCCTGTGAAGCCTAAGGACCCCGGTTCAAGGCTCACTTCCCCAGGACCCACATTAGCCAGATGCACAAGATGGCACATGCGTCTGGAGTTCATTTGCAGTGGCTGGAGGCCCTGGTGCACCCCTTCTCTCTGTCTGTCTGCCTCTTTCTCTCTCTGTCTGTTGCTCTCAAATAAAGAAATAAAAATAAACACAAAAAAAATTTTAAAAAAAGAAAGATTGACCTGGTTTTGGTGACACACATCTTTAATTCCAGCACTTGGGAGGTAGAGATAGAAGGATCACCATGAGTTCAAGGCCACCCTGAGACTACATAGTGAATTCCAGGTCAGCCTGAGCTAGAGTGAGACCATACCTCGAAAACCCAAAAATAAATAAATAAAATACAAGAAAGAAAGAAAAGGGCTGGAGATATGGCTTAATGGTTAACGCACTTACCTGCAAAGCCTAAAAATTCATGTTCGAGTCTCCAGGTCCCATGTAGGCCAGACACAGTGATAGAAGCGTTCACTGTCACACATGCGCACAAGGGGTCACACATGTCTGGAGTTCATTTGCAGTGGCTAAAGGCCCTACTGCACCTATTCTCTCTCCAGTAAATTAAAAAAGGGTAGGGGGGCTGGACAGATGGCTTAGTGGTTAAGGCGTTTGTCTGCAAAGCCAAAGGATCCTAGTTCGATTCTCCAGAACCCACATCTGCCAGATGTAGAAGGGGAGCATGCATCTGGAGTTTGTTTGCACTGACTGAAGGCCCTGGTGCACCCATTCCTTCTCTCTCTGTCTCTTTCTCTCTCAAATAAATTAGTAAATAAACAAAAAATATTTTTAAAAAGGAAGAAAGAAAAAATCGGAGGGAGGATTCAGTAGTTGTGGTGGCTCATGCCATTAGTCTCAGCACTTGGGAAACTGAGGTAGGAAGATTCGCATGAGTTCAAGGCCTGCTGATGACAGTCCAGAGTTAGAGCGTTTAGGCTTGGCTCTGTGATCCACTTATGGATGACCGTCCAGACAGTTCAAATGAGGGATTCATCCCCCAGTTAGGCACCACTTGCAAAATGCTGCTCATGATGGTCTGCTTGAGGCCCCACAGGGAAGTTACTTAGAACATGGATCCTGAGCAGGGCATGGTGGTGCACGCCTTTAATCCCAGCACTCAGAAGGCCTAGAGGTAGGAGGATCACTGTGAGTTTGAGACCACCCTGAGACTACATAGTGAATTCTAGGTCAGCCTGGGCTAGATTGTGGTCCTACTTCGAGAAGCAGAAAAACAAACAAAAAAGCAAACACACTTGCTTAGCACATATGAGACCCTTGGTTCAATCCCCAGAATGGAGGAGAAAAAATAAATAGCATGACACAGTAGGGTAGGGCAATTCTATAATTCCAGCATTCAAGAAGATGAGTCAGGATGACTGAAAGTTCAAGGCCTGCCAAGGCTGCACAGCAAGACCCTGTCTCAAAAAGAAAAAAACCGCTAGATGTGCGACTCATTGCCTATATTCCCAGGACTCAGGAGACTGAGATAGGATCACTGTGAGTTCAAGGTCAGCCTAGGATACAGAGTGAGCTCCAGGTTAGCTTGGATTAGAGTGAGACACTGTCTTAAAACTATTGTTTCTTTTCTTCTTCTTCTTCTTCGACTTATTTTTTTTTTTTTTTTTTTTTGAGGTAGGGTCTCACTCAAGCTCAGGCTGACCTGGAATTCACTCTGTAGTCTCAGGGTGGCCTTGAACTCATGGCCATCCTCCTACTGGAATGCTGGGATTAAAGATGTGCACCACCATGCCCAGCAAAAAAAGAAACAATAGCCAGTGTGGTGGAGCATGTCTTTAATCCCAGCATGTGGGAGGGAGAGGTAGGAGGATGGCCATGAGTTCAAGGCCACCCTGAGACTACAGAGTGAATTTATTTATTTATATATTTGAGAGAGAGAGAAAGAAGCAGAGAGAGACAGAGAAGCAAATATAGAGAGAATGGGGATACCAGGGCCTCCAGCCACTGCAAATGAACTCCAGATGCATGTGCCACCTTTTACATCTGGCTTATGTGGGTCCTGGGGAATCAAGCCTATGTCCTTTGGCTTTGCAGGCAAGTTCCTTAATCTAAACCATCTCTCCAGCCCAAGCCACTGTCTTAAAAAAAAAAAAAAAAAAAAAAAAAAAGGGCTGGGAAGCTGGAGAGATGTCTTAGCGGTTAATCACTTGCCTGTGAAGCCTAAAGACCCGGGTTTGAGGCTCAATTCCCCAGGACCCACATTAGCCAGATGCACAAAGGGGCACATGCATCTGGAGTTCACTTGCAGTTGCTGGAGGCCCTACTGTGCCCATTCTCTCCCTATCTATCTGCCTCTTTCTCTGTCTGTCTGTTGCTCTCAAATAGATAAATAAAAATAAACAAAAAATTTAAAAAGGTGGGGGGGCTGGGGAGCTAGACATGGTGGTGGTGCATCCCAGTGAGACTCTGCTTCGGAAAAAAGTGGGGGAGCTCTGGGGAGACAGCTCAGCAGTTAAAGGCTTGCAAAGCCTGTTGATCTGGATTCAATCCCCATTATCCTGTGCAGCCAGAAGCACAAGGTGCTGCATGTGTCTGGAGCTCCTTTATAACACCAAGAGGCCCTGGAGCAAAGTGCCAGCTGCCTGAACCAAATCTGATTTCACCACTCTGATCCTCAGTATCCTTCTCTATAAAATGGGGAGGGGACAGTATAGTTTCTATCCTATGAGGTTCTTAGGAAGATTAAGTGTATTACTCTGCTTAAGTCCTTGGCCCACGTTATAAGCACTACACAAGTGATTCAATCCAGAGCTTCATACCTACTGACATACTGGGCAAGCGTTCTGCCACTGAACCTCAGCCTCAGTGTCTGCTTTCATATTATACTTTTCTTTTTTTCTTTTTGGTTTTATATTGTACTTTCCTAAAAGCCATGATTATTATTATTTTTGGTTTTTCGAGGTAGGGCTTCACTCTAGCCCAGGCTGACCTGGAATTCACTATGTAGTCTCAGGGTGGCCTCGAACTCACGGTGATCCTCCTACCTCTGCCTCCCGAGTGCTGGGATTAAAGGCGTGTGCCACCATGCCCGGCTTGTGGTGGCCTTTAATCCCAGCGCTCGGGAGGCAGAGGTAGGAGGATCACCGTGAGTTCGAGGCCACCCTGAGACTACATAGTGAATTCCAGGTCAGCCTGGGCTAGAGTGAGACCCTACCTCGAAAAACCAAAAAAATAAAAAAATAAAATAAAGGCCACCACACCCAACTATGATTATATTTTTAATATATTCATTTATTTGAGAGAGAGAGAGTGGGAGGAAGAGAGAGGGGAAAAGGCAGATAGAGAGAGAATGGGCATGCCAGGGCCTCTTAGCCATTGCAAATGAACTCCAGACAAGTGTGCCACCTTGTGCATCTGGTCACGTGGGTACTGGGAGTCGAAGCTAGGTCCTTAGCCTTCTCAGGCAAGTGCCTTAATTGCTAAGCCATTTCTCCAGGCCTATGTTATACTTTCCAACTTTTCTAGTTTAGCTGAACCTATCTGGATTTGGGCGCCAGTGAGCAGATGCTGCTTTAAGGAGATGTAGAACTTTCCAACAAATCCCAGTGGTTGGGGGATTCCCAGCAGTGTTTATTCTTGGTCCTGGCCCAGATGGAAGTATCAAGCAATCCAAGAGACCTTCTACTTGGGGTGTATGTGAGCAGCTGAGTTGGGTGTCAGTGTATTCCACTTGAACTCATTTCCTTTTCTTCAAGTGGGAAGGTCAGTTTGGGGTCAGAGACTTGATACATACCACAATCTTTCTTTAAGAGGCTCCTGGTTTTGTGAATTTCTATCCAGCTAGACACATGATAATGTGATATATGGATTTTTTTTTTTTCTTAAGTATGGTCTTGATCTAGCCCAGGCTGACCTGGAATTCACTCTGTAGTCTCAATCTGGTCTCGAACTCTCAGCAATCCTCCAGCTTCTGCCTCCTAAGTGCTAGTATTAAAGGCGTGCACCACTACACCAGGCTCTGATTTATTGCTTTTTTTTTTAATTAGAGACAGAGAGAGGGAGAGAGACACAAAGAGTGGGGGTGAGGGAGAGAGAGAGAAAATGGGCAAGCCAGGGCCTCTAGCCACTGCAAACAATCTCTATATGCATTTGCCACCATGTGTATCTGGCTAATGTGGGACCTGGAGAATCGAGCCTGGGTCCTTAGACTTTGCAGGCATGCATGGTAACTGCTTAGTCATCTCTCTAGCCCCTGAATTTCTTAAGTTTCTTTGTTTAGCTTAATTTAGCTTTGGCTCTGCATTCCAAGAGAAAGGGGTTTTTGTTTTATTTTTTAACATTTTTATTTATTTGCAAGCAGAGAAAGATTGAAAGAATGGGTGTGGCAGGGCCTCCAGCCATTGATTGCAAATGAACCCCAGACACATGCACCACTTTGTGCATTTGGCTTCACATGGGCACTGGGAAAGTGAGCTTGGGTTGGTAGGCTTTGCATGCATGTGCCTTAACCAGAGTCATCTCTCCAGCCCTGATTTATAACTCTTAAATGGTACTGAGGAGAGAAGATAAACATCCCAGAAACTAGGGGACAATGGATAAAAAAGCAGAAGGACTGGGTACATAAAGTGCTGGATTCTGAGGCTTACCCATCCTTGGTTTTCTGTTAAAATTTTATTTATTGCCTGGAATGGTAGCCTTTAATCCCAGCACTTAGGAGGCAGAGGTAGGAGGATCACCATGAGTTCAAGGCCAACCTGAGACTACATAGTGAATTCCAGGTCAGCCTGAGCTAGAGTGAAACCCTACCTCGAAAAACCAAATAAATAAATAAATAATTTAATTTGTTTTAGAGACAGATAGTGAGTGAGAGTGAGTATGGGCATATCAGAGCCTCCTGATGCTCAAACAGACTCCAGACACATGCACCACTTTGTGCATCTGGCTTTATATAGGTACTGGAGAGTCAAACTCAGATTTTCAGGCTTTGTGAAACAAGCTCCTTTAACTGTTAAGCCAGCTCTCCAGGCCCACCCTTGATTTATTGAGATAAAGTTCCAAGTAATGCAGCCTGGAACTCCTGATCCTCCTGTGTTTACCTCCCGAGTGTCAGGATAACAGGTTTGCATCAGTTTTGATTGTGTTTTATTGAGACAAGATCTCACTCTGGTGCTAGACATGATGGTGCACGCCTTTAGTCCCAGAATTTGGGAGGCAGATGTAGGAGGATCACCATGAGTTCAAGGCGACCCTGAGACTACATAGTCAGCCTGGGCTACAATGAGAATTTACCTTGGAAAAAAAAAAAAAAAGCATGACATTACAAGTGGTAAATTCTATACCTAACCTAAGGTGGCAGTCACAATCAAAATGGGAATGCACCAAATCAGGCGTGGTGGTGCACACCTTTAATCCCAGAATTTGGGAGGCAGAGGTAGGAGGATCGCTGTGAGTTCAAGGCCAGCCTGAGACTACAGAGTGAATTCCAGGTCATCCTAGACTAGAGTGAAACTTTACCTCAAAAAACCAAAAAAGTTTTTTTTTTTTTAATGGAGATGGGGGTATAGCTCATGACTAGAGGGTTTGCTTGCCATGCTCAATACTTTGGGTTTAATTCTTAGCACTTTAAATACATAAATTCTGAGGCTGGAGAGATGCTTTAGCAACTAAGGTGCTTGCCTGCAAAGCCAAAAGGCTCAGGTTTGATTCCCCAGGACTCATGTAAGCCAGATGTACAAGGTGGCACATGTGTCTGAAGTTTGCAGCAGTTGAAGGTCCTGGCATGCCCATTCTTTATCTGCCTCTCTTGCCCTCTCAAATAAATAAATAAATAATAATAATAATAGGAGGCTCTCTGATTGAGCTGCCTGAAGAATGTGCAGTGTGCTCCAGAGGCACAACTTTTTTTTGTTTTGTTTTATTTTGTTTTTCGAGGTAGGGTTTCACTCTAGCCCAAGTTGACCTTGAATTCACTATGTAGTCTCAGGCTGGCCTCGAACTCCTGGTGATCCCCCTACCTCTGCCTCCCAAGTGCTGGGATTAAAGGTGTGTGCCGCCACGCCCGGCCAGAGGCACAGCTTTAATGAGTTGTTACCAATGCTGGGCTTTCTGGTGATACAGCTGCTTTTGAGTCAAAGCAGCTATGGAGAGCTGATCATCCAGGATGGGATGAGACTATATAAATATATAAATATAAATATCTATGTCTATCTATCTATCTATCTGGTATAAAATTTCTATAATCTGATAACTAAAGCACTTCTGGTTCCAAGCATTTCAACCTGTATCCTGCTTTTTATTTTATTTTTTGTTTTTTGAGGTAGGGTTTCACTCTAGCTCATGCTGACCTGGAATTCACTATGCAGTCTCAGGGTGGCCTCAAACTCTCAGCAATCCTCCTATTTCTGCCTCCCGAGTGCTGGGATTAAAGGAGTGTGCCACCATGCCGGGCTCTGTATACAGCTTTTTAAAAATTTATCTGTCTATCTATCTATCTATCCATTTTTTTTTTATTTGAGACAGAGAGAGGGAGAGAAAGAATAGGCACACCAGGGTCTCTAGCAACTGCAAATGGAATCCAGACACTTGCACCACCTTGTGTATCTGGTTTACGTGGGACCTGGAGAATTGAATCTGGGTTTTTAGGTTTCACAGGCAAGCACCTTAACTTAATCATCTCTCCAGTCCTGTATCCTGCTTTATTATTATTATTTTTAAAATTATTATTATTATTTTTGGTTTTTCGAGGTAGGGTCTCACTGTAGCCCAGGCTGACCTGGAATTCATTATGGAGTCTCAGGTGGCCTCAAACTCACGGCGATCCTCCTACCTCTGCTTCCCAAGTGCTGGGATTAAAGGCATGCGCCACCACGCCTGGCCTGGCATTCTGCTTTTTTATTTTATTTTATTTTATTTTTTTAATTTTTTTTTCACTGTGATACGTGATGTATGCAGAGGCATGTGTCCCATGAGCATGCGTGTAGAGGGCAGAAGAGAATATGGGGTGTGCTCCTTCTCTTGTAGCTTATCCATGCATTTTCTTGGGATGGGGTCTTTCCCTCAACTTGGCTAGGAAAGGCACTGCTTTAAGATTTTTTTTTTTTAAATTTATTTGAGAGTGACAGACACAGAGAGAAGGACAGATAGAGGGGGAGAGAGAGAATGGGCACGCCAGGGCTTCCAACCTCTGCAAATGAACTCCAGACGCGTGCGCCCCCTTGTGCATCTGGCTAACGTGGGACCTGGCGAACCGAGCCTCGAACCGGGGTCCTTAGGTTTCACAGGCAAGCGCTTAACCGCTAAGCCATCTCTCCAGCCCTTTTTTAATTTTTTTTTTGTTTATTTTATTTATTTATTTGAGAGCAACAGACAGAGAGAGAGAAAGAGGCAGAGAGAGAGAGAGAATGGGCACGCCAGGGCTTCCAGCCGTTGCAAAGGAACTCCAGATGCGTGCGCCCCCTTGTGCATCTGGCTAACATGGGTCCTGGGGAATTGAGCCTTGAACCAGGGTCCTTAGGCTTCACAGGCAAGTGCTTAACCACTAAGCCATCTCTCCAGCCCTGCTTTTTTTATTATTTATTTATTTATTTTGGTTTTTGAGGTACTGTCTCACACTAGCCAAGACTGATCTGAAATTCACTATGTATTCTCAGGGTGGCCTCAAACTCCCTGTGATCCTCCTATCTCTGCCTCCCGAGTGCTGGGATTAAAGGTGTGAGCCACCAAACCTGGCTTCATTTATTGAATTTAAAAAAATTATTTATTTTACAAGAGACGGTGAGAGAATGGTTGTACCAGGATCTTTAGGCTTTGCAGGCAAGCACCTTAACTAAATTTTAGCCAGGCGTGAAGTCCTGGTCGGCCTGGGCTAGAGCAAGACCCTACCTCAAAAAACAAAAAACAACTACTAAAAGTTTAGCTGGGTGTGGTGGTACATACCTTTAATACTAGCACTCGGGAGGCAGAGGTAACAGGATCCCGTGAATTCAAGGCCACTCTGAGAGTGAGACCCTCCAGACCCAACATTCCTAATTTTGTAGGGAATAATGAGATTGAACCCACTTGCTAGGCAAGTGCTCTCTCTCTATCCCTAAGAATTGAACTTGGGTCCTTAGGCTTCGCAGGCAAATGCCTTAACCACTAAGGCATGTCTCCAGCCCCTCCTTTTTATTTTTATTATTTTGTTTTTTCAAGGTAGGGTTTCACTCTAGCCCAGGCTGACCTGGAATTCACTACAGAGTCTCAGGGTGGCCACAAACTCAAAGTGATTCTCCTACCTCTGCCTCCCAAGTGCTAGGATTAAAAGCATGTGCCACCGTGCCCGGCTTGTTTTCTTTTTTCCAAGGTATGGTCTCACTGTAATACAGGCTGACTTGGAATTCACTCTGTAGGCCCAGGTTAGCCTCAAACTCAAGGCGTTCCTTCTATTCAGCCTCCCAAGTGGTTTTTCGAGGTAAGGTCTCACTCTAACTCAGGTTGACTTGGAATTCACTATGTAGTCTCAGGGTGGCCTTGAACTCATGGCAATCCTCCAACCTCTGCCTCCCAAGTGTTGGGACTCCTTTCTCGCCTTTATTTATTTTTGAGACAGGATCTCACTTTGTAACCTAGGATGGCCTGAACTTGAAACCATCCTCCATTTTTGGCTCACCCTTTCTTAATCCCCCCTCCCCACCGGTTGGATTCTCAGCTCCTAACAACTACATGTTGATGGAAAATGACTTACTGTGTTTATCAGGGAAAAGCTAAATGAGACCAGTTTGTTTGTTTGCTTCCTTGCTTGCTTGCTTGCTTTTTTTTGTGGTAGGGTCTCACTCTAGCTCAGGCTGACCTGGAATTCATTGTTATCTCAGGGTGGCCTCGAACTCATGGTGATACTGTTACCTCTGCCTCCCAAGTACTGGGGTTAAAGGCATGTGTCACCATGTCTGGCTTAGTTTTTTTCTTTTGTTTAAATAGTTTATTTTTATTTATTTAGTTGAGAGAGAAAAAGAGGAAGATGCAGATAAAAGAGAGGCTGAGAGAGGGAGGTAGGACGGGAAAGAATGGGCACTCTAGCCACTGCAAATAAACTCCAGACGCATGTGGCTTGTGTGGTTATTGGGGAATCAAACCTGGGTAAGCTAGCTTCACTGGCAAGTGCCCTAACTGCTAAACCATCTCTCCAGCCTTAAATAATTTATTTATTGTAAGCAGAGAAAGACAGACAGAGATAATGGATGTGTCAGGCCTCATGTCACTGCCAAGGAACTCCAGATGCATGTGTCACTTTGTTTATCTGAATTTATGTGGGTAATGGGGAACTGAACCCAGGCCATCAGGCTCTGTAAGCAAGTACCTTTAATGGCTGAGCCATCTCTCCAGCTCAAATTTATACAGTTTCTTTGGAAGGCCAGGTATGGTGGTGCATGCCTTTTATCCCAGCACTTAGGAGGCAGAGGTGGGAGGATCTCTATGAGTTCAAGGCCACCCTGGGACTACATAGTGAATTCCAGGTCAGCCTGGGCTAGAGTGAAACCCTATCTCAAAATACTAAAAAAAAAGAAAGAAAAGTTTTGGAAGTGGAAGGAAGGAGCAGAGTCAGCTGAATCTGTATGTTTGGGGAAGTATTTGGAAAGATCCCAGTTAAGGAATTTTCCTAGTTGTTAATCACAATCTCCACTCAACCCTATCCTTTATACACTCCATCACAAGCCAATGGCAGGATAGGCTGGAAGAAAGGCGCCCGGGGTGTGGTGCTCATGGTGTCCTCCAAGAGCTATAGTGAGAAAGAATTTCATACATCCTCTTTGACCTAGTAATCCAAGCCACGTTGAGCTTCCCAGAATGTTTTTGTTGTCTAGTCTAATTCTCTTGAAATTTAAATTCTTGCCTGCATTCAGAAAATAAGTAACCTCTATTTCATAAATAAACAAAACCTTAGAAAAAACTAAAGGTCTGGAGGGATGGCTTAGCGGTTTAGGCGCTTGCCTACTAAGCAAGCCTAAAGACCAAGGTTCAATTCCCCTGAACCCACGTAAACCAGATGCATATGGTAACACAAGCGTCTGGAGTTCCTTTGCAGTGGCTAGAAGCTCTGGTGTATAGTTCTCTCTCTCTCTCTCTCTCTCATAAATAAACAATTTTTTTTTTAATTTTTATTTATTATTATTTATTTATTTGAGAGCGTCAGACACAGAGAGAAAGACAGATACAGGGAGAGTGAGAGAGTGGGCGCGCCCGGGCTTCCAGCCACTGCAAACGAACTCCAGACGCGCGCGCCCCCTTGTGCATCTGGCTAACGTGGGACCTGGGGAACCGAGCCTCGAACCGGGGTCCTTAGGCTTCACAGGCAAGCGCTTAACCGCTAAGCCATCTCTCCAGCCCCCAAAAATTTTTAAAAATGCTTTAAGAAAATAAAATAAGGAAGCAAGGGCTGGACTTTCCTGCCAGCTGCTAAGAAACCTGCTGCTGAGGAACTCAGCACAGACTGACAAAAAAATGGGACAACCCGCGCCCTCCAGAGGCCTTCATGTTCAAAGCAGCACCCCGCCCTGCGCAGAGTCACGTGACCATCAATGCGACCAGTAAACTACAGTTCCCAGAGCTCCACGCGGCCAGTCGGCGTTACGCGCTCTTGCTGATTGGTCGCTGGAGATATTTGAAAGGTGGGGGTGGCGCGGAAATCGTAGGTTACCTTTTGGCTCCTTGGCGCAGGCTTTGGCTGGAGGTTAGTCCTGAACCTGGAGGGTGATTTTTGGGGACAGTGAGGCACGGAGGGACTCGTGAGCGTGCGCTCAAGCCGAGGTAAATGGGGTTCCCGTCTCTGACTAGGCGGAAGAGACGGGTGCGGCTCTGCGACGCACAGTCGGGGCGGGGGGTGACCTTGGGACTGCCTGGTGGGCGCCCCAGGAGCTCGGAAGGAACCTCCAGCGTACGGTGGTGGGTTTTGGGAGGACCAGGGTCGGCCTGGGGGGAGGAGGAATGGAAACGGCAGTTTATAACGGAAGCCCAGCGTCATGGTCAGAGGTTTTTCAGGATGAGATTTCTGATGGGATATTTTGCATATTCCACAGCTTCCTACCCATTCACTTTTCCTCCAGTTAGGTCCATTACAAAACTTACCTGCCTTCTTTCGTTTGTCTCCTTTTTCTCTAGCTCTTGCGCCATGAGGAACTTCAAAGGAGTCAACTTTGTGTCTCTGCTAAGAAGTCAGAAGGAAGCCCAAGAGCTTCTGCCTGACTTGAAGGTAGGGATGCTCTCTGGCTTTCTGAGCTGACCCCCAGTACCGGAAGTTGAACACAGGGTCTCATGCGTGCTAAGAAAGCCCTTCTCCAGTGAACTATATCTGCGGCCTTCTTTTCACTGTTTGTTCTGAGACAAGGGCTCACTAAGCTGCTCCAGCTGGCCTTGAACTCATTCTAGCCTAGGCAGGCCTTAAGTTTGCAGTCTTCCAGCCCCTGCCTCCTTGCCTTTTTCTTCTTCAGTGCTATACTGCTATGTTCAGCTGTGTTCTACTTTATTTGTTTTTAAAAACACAGTTTATTTATTTATTTGAGAGAGAGAATGGGCAGGCCAGGGCCTTCAGCCACTGCAAACAAACTCCAGACACATGTCCCCCTCCCCTTGTGCATCATATGGCTTATGTGGGTACTTGGGAATTGAACCTGGGTCCTTAGGCCTTGCAGGCAAATGTCTTAACTGCTAAGCCATCTCTCCAGCCCTATGTATGTTTTGTTTTGTTTTTCAAGGAAAAGTCTCACTCTAGCATAGGCTGACTTGGAATTCACTATGTAGTCTTAGTGGCCTTGAATTCACAGTGGTCCTCCTCCCTTTGCCTCCTAAATGCTGAGATTAAAGGTGTGAATCACCATGCCCAGCCCCTTTATTATATGTTTTTTTGAGGTAGGGTCTTGCTCTAGCCTGGGCTGATCTTGAACTCAGCAACCCTCTTAAATCTACCTCCCAAGTGCTGGGATTAAAGGTGTGCACCACCACACTCAGTTTATTTATTTATTTTATTTTTCATTTGGAATTTTGAGGTAGGGTCTCGCTCTAGCCCAGGCTGACCTAGAACTCACTGTATATTCTCAGGGTGGCCTTGAACTCATGGTGATCCACCTGCCTCAGCCTCCTGAGTGCTGGGATTAAAGGCGTGTGCCACCATGCCCAGCTTGCTTTACTTTTTTTTTAAAATATTTTATTTGTTTATTTGTAAACAGAGAAAGATACAGAGAGAGAATAGGCACTCCATAGCCTTTTGCAAACGAACTTGACACATATGCCATTTTGTGCATCTGGTTCTATGTGGGCACTGGGGGATCGAACCCAGGATGGTAGGCTTTGGTAGAAAGTGCCTTTAACAGCTGAACTATCTTCCCAGCTCTCTACCTCTTTTTAAGAGGCAGATATAAGGGGAACCTATCTCTGCTTCCTTTTCCTTTCCTACCTCTTTCTCTGCTCACCCTACTCATCTCTCCTAGGAGTTTCTCTGCAAGCCTCCAGCTGGTTGTCCCAGCAGCCGATCTGACGCTGAGAGGAGACAAGCTTGTGATGCCATCCTGAGAGCTTGCAACCAGCAGTTGACTGCCAAGCTAGCTTGCCCTGGGCATCTGAAGAGCCTGCTGGAGCTGGCGGACATGGCCTGTGATGGCTACTTGTTATTCACCCCACAGCGCCCGCCCCTCTACCTGGAACGCATTCTCTTCATCTTACTTCGGAATGCTGTAGCTCAGGGAAGTCCAGACGCCGTGTTCAACCTTGCTCACTCCCTCCATGCGTGCTTGGTGCAGTGCTCTTGCCAAGCTGCCTCCCAGGACTATGAGGCTGTGACTCGGGGCAGCTTTTCTCTGCTCTGGAAGGGAGCAGAAGCACTGTCAGAGCGTCGAGCTGCATTCTCAGCTCGGCTGAAGGCCTTGAGCTTCCTAGTACTCTTGGAGGATGGAAGTATCCCTTGTGACGTTCCTCACTTTGCTTCTCCAACAGCCTGTCGAGTGGTGGCTGCCTATCAGCTGTTTGATGCTACTGGGCATGGTCTAGATGAAGCAGACGCTGATTTCCTGTACGACTTGCTCTCTCGGCATGTGATCAGAGTCTTAGTGGCTGAGGGAGGTAGCTCTCCCGGTCCTCTTTCTCCCCAGAGGGCCATCTGTCTCTTGGAGCTCACCTTGGAACACTGCCGTCGCCTCTGCTGGAGCCACCACCATGACAAGGCCATTAATGCAGTGGAGAAGGCATATGATTATCTAAAGAACACCAATCTAGCCCCCAGCCTCCAGCTATGCCATTTGGGAATTGAACTGCTACAGACTAGGGAAGAAGGACCCCTGGCAGTGGCCCAGCTTCTGATTAAGGCATCAACTCTGCTGAACAACAGCATGGAGGCGCCATCACCTCCACTTCGGGCTTTGTATGACAGCTGCCAGTTCTTCCTTTCAGGCCTGGAACGAGGAATCAAGAGGCATAACAGATCCGATGTTGTTCTGGGTCTCTTTGCTTTTCTTGGAGGGTACTGTCCCCTTGTCCGGCAGCTGCGGGATGATTGTGTGAGTTAAGGACCTAGTGGTAGGGTGGGATGTGGTTCTGTAAACTCACTTCTAGCCTAGTGTTTGGTATGATCAGGAGGCTTTGGCTCCTTAGAAAGCTGTTCTTTGAGCCACGCCTTGAAAACAATCTGATCCATCCTAAGAGGGCAGTGGTCCAGTATCCTTTCTCCTCTTCCCTGAGCTGTGTTAGCTCCTGAGGACTCTGGGAAGTTTGAAGAAAGTATGGAGCTTGTTGTTTCTGTCTCAGACCGACCTTCCCCTTCTTTCTTCAGGTCGATGGGGTCTCCTCTAAGCAGCAGCAGTCTTTGCTTCAGATGCACTTTCATGGTCTTCATCTCTACACTGGGATGGTTTACGACTTTGCTCAGAGCTGTCAGGTACGTTCTGGGAATCAAGAAACTTGGACAAAGCTTTAGGGTTTGGGGTTGCTCTTTAGAAGAGCTTTGGCATTGGGTGGGTCCCTTAGATGTTGGATGAATATCTCTTCTTACCCTCCAGCCCTTCTTGTCCCTTCAGGTAGCTGAACTGGCCCAGCTGGTGGAGAGTTGCAGATCTGCTGCTGTCTGGATGCTGGAGTCATTAGAGGGGCTGTCAGGCCAAGAGCTCGCTGACTGTCTGAAGCTGACTGGTTAGTGTGTCTGGGCTCAGGTGCAGGCTTCTGGGGAGGATCATCATTGGTTAGGCAGGCATACTGCATTGTGTATGCCTCCAGCCATTGTGGGGGCTAGGTGCTTTAAAGAGACAATGAAAGATGTTTATGAGGATCAGTTATTCTGCTTAACACAGGAGAGAAATGATGAGGCTTATTGGAGTGGGCATGGGTTTCTTTGCAGTTTGACTGGGTAGCTATTTCATAAAAATGTTTGTACCCAATATAACATTATGGCTTTTATTTATTTTTAATTTTTTTTGTTTTGTTTGTTTGGCTTTTCTAGGTAGGGTCTCACTCTAGCCCAGGCTGACCTGGGATTCACTATGGAGTCTCAGGGTGGCCTCAAACTCAGAGCAATCCTCCTACCTCTGCCTCCCAAGTGCTGGGATTAAAGGCATGCGCCACCACGCCTGGCTTATTTATTTTTAATTTTTGAGACAGATTGACTTGTGTAGCCCATACTATTCTTATACTGATGATAATCCTCCTGCCTCAACCTCCAAAGTGCTGAGATTACAGGATATTTCTGCCAGCTGGTCTACATGGAGGAGGTTATCAGCTCAGTTCCAGCAGGATTTCTCAGTGGCCTTGCAGCCCAAGTATATGGAGTCTTCAGCAATATAGCCTTTTTTATTATTATTATTTTATTTTATTTGAGAGAGACAGAGAGAGAAAGAGGCAGAGAGAGAGGGAGAGAGAAGGGGCATGCCAGGGCCTCCAGCCACTGCAGATGAACTCCAGGCATGTGCGCCCTCTGGCTAACGTGGGTCCTGGAGAATCGGGCAGCGAACCAGGGTCCTTAGGCTTCACAGGCAAGCGCTTAACCGCTAAGCTATCTTTCCAGCCCCCTTGAATTTTTTAAAACCTTAAACTTCTACATTCTTATTTATTTGAGACAGAATATAGGTGTCCCAGGGCCTCTTGTTATTGAAAACAAACTCCATACTCATGCACTATTTTGTGCCTGTGGCTTTATGTTAGTACTGGGGAGTTGAATCCAAGTTGACATGCTTTACAAGCAAGCCCATTAAACTACTGACCCATTTTTCCAGATTTGAATTTTCAACTTCATTTATTTATTGGTTTTTCCAGGTAGGGTCTTACTCTAGCTCAGGCTGACTGGGAATTCACTCTGTAGTCTCAGAGTGGCCTCGAACTTAAAGGAGATCCTCCTACCTCTGCCTCCTGAATGCTGGGATTAAAGGCTTACACCAGCATATATGGCTCTTGACCATTTTTTAAAAATTTATTTATTATTTTTTTTTTTAGAGATAGGGTCTAGCTCTAGCCCAGGCTGACCTGGAATTCAGTGTGTAGTCTCAGGGTGGCCTCAAACTCACAGCAATCCACCTACCTCTGTCTGCCTTCCAAGTGCTGGGATTAAGGCATGCACCACCACGACCAGCTGAACTATTTTTTTAAATTCATTTTTTATGTTCTTTTTTTGAGGGGGGGTTAAAATTTTTTTCTTTTGAGGTACAGTCTCACTCTATCCCAGGCTGACCTGGAATTCACTATGTAGTCTCAGGGTAGCCAGAACTCACAGCAATCCTTTTACCTCTGCCTACTGAGTGCTGGGATTAAAGGTATGTGCTACCACACCCGGTTTAGAATACTGATTTTGTAAGCATAACAGAGATTAGCAGTGAGGAGAGATGGGCACTGTGTAGGAATGAGAGTTCAGCTCTTGAAGAGCCAGTGTACAGATCTGGTATGAGTTTGCCTTTCTGACATGGAGAGCAGAGACTGCTGAGGAGTCAAGGGGAGAGCTGCCCTCCTCTGCTCCCTTGTGATCTGGAATGCTTGCATAGGGTTCTTATGTGGAAGCTGCTGAGCTAACCCCAGGGTGAGCTGAGCTCAGCAGTGTAGGGATGTGGGAACCATTCTGATGACCAATTATCCTTTCTCTGCAGCCACTTACACCAGTAACTTGGCCTACAGCTTCTTTAGTCACAAGCTCTATGAAGAAGTCTGTGTCATCTTGGAGCCAGTCTGTCATAAACTGGGCTTAGCTAAGCCAGGCACTTACCCTGAAGTACTACCTGAGAAGGTAGGAAGGAGCGGAAGGAAGGAAAAGGGTCATGTGGTGAGGTGCTGGGATGGTATGAGAAGGCTTTGTCACTACCCCTGCCTTCACAGACTTTGGCACCAGCACCTGGGTCAGTGTGTTCCAAACCTCCTTTTTTCTGTTACCTAATCTTTTTCTTTTATTATTTATTATTTTGTTTGTTTGTTTGTTTCCAAGTTAGGGCCTCACTGTAGCCAAGGCTGACCTCAAAGTCACTCTGTAGTCCCAGGCTGGCCTCAAACTCAGTGATCTTTCTACCTCTGCCTTCTAAGTGCTGGGGTTAAAGGCATGTGCCACCACACCCAGCTTCTTTTATTTATTTATTTTTACTTTTTTTTTGTAAATATTAAAAATATATATTTTGGGCTGGAGAGATGGCTTAGTGGTTAAGGCGTTTGCCTATGAAGCCAAAGACCCCGGTTTGAGTCTCCAGGACCCACATAAGTCAGATGCACAAGGGGGCACATGTGTCTGGAGTTTGTTTGCAGTGCCTAGAGGCCGTGGCATGCCCATTCTCTCTCTCAAATAAGATAAATAAATTAAATTTTTTGAAAAAAGTTTTATTTATTGATAAGGAGAAAGTGGGAAAGAGTGGGTATGTTAGGACCTTTTGCCACTGCAAACAAACTCCAGATGCATGCTCCACTTTGTGCATCTGGCTTTGTGTGGGTCCTGGGAAATCAAACCCAGGCTGTCAGCCTTTGCAGGCAAGCACCTTAAGCACTGAGCCATCTCTCCAGCCCTAAATTTTTTTTTGTTTATTTTTATTTATTTATTTGAGAGTGACAAACAGAGAAAGAGGCAGAGAAAGAGAGAGAATGAGCATGCCAGGGCTTCCACCACTGCAAATGAACTCCAGATGCGTGCGCCCCCTGTGCATCTGGCTAATGTGGGTCCTGGGGAATTGAGCCTTGAAACGGGGTCCTTAGGCTTCACAGGCAAGTGCATAACCACTAAGCCATCTCTCCAGCCTATCTCTAGTCCTAAATTTTTATTTATTTGTGTGTGTGTGTGTGTTGGGGGTTGCCAGGGTCACTTATCACTGTAAACGAATTCTTGTCCAGCTTTATGTGAGTCGTTAGGGAATTGAACTCAGGCTGGAAGGCTTTACAAACAAGCACCTTTAGATGATGAGCCATCTCCCCAGCCCCCATAATCTTTTCCTTCAGATTGACTTGCTCTTTACTTTTAGCCTCCTTTTAAGCCAATGATTTAAAATTGAGGTGCACGTTAGAATCACCTGAGTGAACTTTTAAGACATTTTATTCCTATGTTTACCTCAAGTTAATTGTATCAGATTCTCTAGTCATGGAGCCTAGGCCTGTACGTATTCTAAAGTCTTCCTACCCCCAAGGTGGTCCTTTGTACCACCAGAGCTAAAACCAACGTGTTAACAAGAACCTGCGTGAAATGATGGGTTGGCTGGATTGACAAGTGATAGATGGTAGAGAGCCTGGAGTTTCATCAAGGTGATGAGCCTCTGAAGGATTTATGTATGTCCTGAAAATTAAACTTGAATGGTCTCTCAGGCCCCTCAAGCTTACACAGGAAGTTCTCTTCTTAATCATTGAGCCATCTTCAACTTCCTCTAAAGGATTTATTTACTTGTGTGTTTGTGTAGGAGCCTTCCTTTGGCTCTTACATTCTTTTTTAAAATATTTTAAATAATATTTATTAGAGAGAGGAAGAGGCAGATAGAAAGAAAATGGGCATGCCAGGGCCTGTAGCCACTGCAAAGGAACTCTAGATGCATGTGCCCTTGTGCATCTGTCTTACATGGGTCTTGGGAAGATAAGCCTGGGTCCTTTGGCTTTGCAGGCAAGTGCCTTAAGCACTAAGCCATCTCTCTAGCCTCTCCTTTTTTTTTAGTGAGTGAGAGCAGAAAGGAGAGAGAAAGAGAATTGGAATGCCAGGGCCTTTAGCCACTACAATCGAACTTCAGACACATAACCTTGTGTGGCTGGATTTCTTGGGTTCTGAGGAGTTGAACCTGGGTCCTTAGGTTTCGCAGGCATGCTCCAACACTAGACCTGCATTTTTTTTTTTCAAAGGCAGGGTTTCAATCTAGCCTAGGCTGAGCTGGATTCACTATGTAGTCTCAGGGTGTCCTCAAACTCATGGTGATCCTCCTACATCTGCCTCCCAAGTGCTGGCATTAAAGGCATGTGCCACCACACACAGCTTGACCTGCATTTCCTTTTTTTTTTTTTTGGTTTTTCGAGGTAGGGTCTCATTCTAGCCCAGGCTGACATGGAATTCACTATGGAGTCTCAGGGTGGCCTTGAACTCACAGTGATCCTCCTACCTCTGCTTCCCAAGTGCTGGGATTAAAGGCGTGTGCCACCACGCCCAGCACATCTTTTTTTTTTTTTTTTTTTTCAAGGTAGGGTATCATTCTGGCTCAGGCTGACCTAGAATTCACTATGTAGTGTCAGGGTGGCCTCGAACTCTCGGTGATCCTCCTACCTCTGCCTCCCGAGTGCTGGGATTAAAGGCGTGCGCCACCACACCCGTCTGGATCTGCATTTCTAATGTAGGACTAGGCAGTGCTGTTTGCTGAGGGAAGAGCCCTGGAAGTAGCAAGCATCATGGGTCTCAGTTATCAGGGTAGAAGAGGCACCTCCTAGCCCTTTCCATGTGATGGGTGTACCTGTCCACGCACACCTGAACTGTACCCTGCTGTACTGTGTACACTTCCTGGCTCCCTATTCTAAGTTGGTCTGTTCTTTTTCTGTCAGCTACATAGGTGCTTCCGGCTGCATGTAGAGAGTTTGAAGAAACTGGGTAAACAGACCCAGGGCTGCAAGATGGTGATCTTGTGGTTGACAGCCCTCCAACCCTGCAGCCCTGAACACATGACGGAGCCAGTCAACTTCTGGGTTCGGGTCAAAATAGATGCGGCCAGAGCTGGGGACAAAGAACTACATCTGAAGTGAGTTGGAAGCAGGGAGGACTCACGTTTGCCCTTTTGTACCTGTGATCATGCCCCTTAATCTATAATTGTGAAACAGGCAGTGGTTCCTTCATCTGTCATTTATGATTCAGTGCCTTCTGCAGATGTCTCAGGCGATGTTCTTGCTTTTGTTAGTATGTCCTCCTTGGGAACTATAAAAAACAGCACATTTAGCTAGGTATGGTGGCACACGCCTTTAAGCCTTGCACTTGGGAGGCTGAGGTAGGAGGATTGCTGAGTTTGAGGCTAGCCTGAGATTACATAGTGACTTCCAGGCCAGTTGTGAACACATGACTGAGCTAGTCAACTTCTGGTCTAGAGTGAGACCCTACCTTGAAAAAAAAAAAAAAAACCCAGCATATTTAACTTTTTATTTGGGGGGGGGGCTTCATGGTAGTCTCACTAAGAAGTCTCAGGGTGGCCTCGAATTTACCACAATCCTCCTACCTCTGCCTCCTGAGTGCTGGGATTAAAGGTTTGCGCCACCACGCTTGGCTCATGTTTTGTTGGTTTTTTGTTTTTTTTTTGGCTTTTTGGCTTTTTGAATTAGGGTCTAGTCCAAGATGACTTGGAATTCACTATGTCATCTCAGGAATGACCTTGACCTCACAGAACCTCCTACCTCTGCCTAGGATTAAAGGTGTGCACCGCCACACCTGGGCATTTGGTTTTTCGAGGTTGGGTCTCACTGTAGGCTGAACTGGAATTCACTCTGTAGTCCCAGGCTGGCCTTGAACTCATGTCGATCCTCCTACCTACTCCTCCCAAGTGCTGGGAATAAAGTCGTGCGCTACCACACATGGCTTAATGTATATTTTATGATGACAGGGTGACTTGCTAAAAGAGGGAAAACCCTTAGCTGGGTTATTTAAGGTAATTGTTCATGAAGAAGTGATGTATGTAAGCCCTGAAGAAGTTGAGTAATCCTTGATTGAAAGGTCTTGGAAGAGAGTCCCTCACAGCAGAACTACTAAATACAAAACCACCAGTGTAGCAGTGAGCCTAGCAATGGGAAGCGGCTTGGGAAAGCCCGCCTGGTGGACGGTAGTGGGACATTGAGATGATCGCGGTGGGCAGAGGCTGGGTCACACAACACTTTGCAGGCATTGATGAGGATTTAGATGTGATCTCAAGTGGCAGTCGTCTGCATTAAACAGAGGAGCTGTGTGACCTGATTAAGGTTTTTAAAGCTTCAACTAAAAACGTAGTGAGCGCTAAGCTAATGCTGAGTGTCCCCAGCAAGAGGGCTGAGGCTGTCTTCAAAGTCTCCGCTCCTCTCTTAGGACTCTGCGAGACTGCCTGAGCAGCTGGGACCCAGAGACACAGGCCCTGCTGCTGCAAGAGGAGCTGCAGGCCTACAAGGCAGTGAAAGCTGACACTGGGCAAGAACGCTTCAACGTTATCTGTGACCTGCTGGAGCTGGACTCTGAGGAGACGCCTGCCGGGGCCTGGGCACGAGCTACCCACCTGGTGGAACTGGCTCAGGTGCTGTGCTACCATGATTTCTCCCAGCACACTGAATGGTGAGGAGGAATAACTGGGGAGGCGTCTCTTGATCCTAATCTTACTCTTCCGGGTGGTCAGTTTCCCCCACTCTGTTGCTAAGGGACCTCCCTTGTAGTGGGCCTTAATCATGTGCATCTCTCCCTTCAGCTCTGCTCTAGATGCTATCCAGGAAGCCCTGCAGCTTCTGGAGTCTGTGAAGCCTGAGGCCCCGGTTAAGGATTGCCTTCTGGACGATAAAGCCCAGGCCTTATTGTGGCTGTACATCTGTACCTTGGAGGCCAAAATGCGGGAAGTGAGTGGGGCTGAGTCAAAGTGGTGGTATTAGTCATTTTTTTTTTCTGGGATAGCTCCCACTAAGCTGGTACCAGACCTGGTTTTTAGTTTGATTCCCTTCTACCATCCAGGGTATTGAGCGGGATCAGAGAGCCCAGGCCCCTAATAATCTGGAGGAATTTGAAGTCAATGACCTGAACTATGAAGATAAACTTCAGGAAGATCGTTTCCTGTATAGTAGCATTGCCTTCAACCTGGCTGCAGATGCAGGTGAGGGCAAGAAGCGTAGTGTGGCATGGGCATCTCTGCTTTTGAAGAGCAGAGAAGGACCTCCAGGGTGGGAGAGGCCGGCCTTGTGACAGGAGATAGATACTGGAGAGAGGAAGGCAGGCACAATGAACAGAGCGTCTGGTGGAGAAAGCCAGATTCCAGATAGCCATGCAGAAAGAATATTCACTCTTTTTTTTTTTTTGGTTTTTCAAGGTAGAGTCTCACTCTAGCCCAGGTTGACCTAGAATCCACTCTGTAGTCTCAGGGTGGCCTCAAACTCATGGCAATCCTCCTACCTCTGCCTCCCGAGTGCTGGGATTAAAGGCATGCAACACCACGCCCAGCTCACTTTTTTGTTTTTGACTTTTTATTGACAGCTTCCATAATTATAGGTAATAAACTTTAAAAATTCCCTGTCCCACCCCATTTATTTTTCCCTTCTCAGATCTACCCTCTATCAAATCCCCTCCCCCTTCCAATTAGTTTCTCTATCATTTTTTGTTTGTTTGTTTGTTTGTTTGAGGTAGGGTCTTACTCTAGCCCAGGCTGACCTGGAATTTGCTATGTAGTCTCAGAGTGCCCTTGAACTCACGGCAATCCTACCTCTTCCTCCCAAGTTCTGGGATTAAAGGCGTGCACCACCATGCCTGGCTATTTTTTATTTATTTATTTTTATTTTTAAAATCTTATTTATTTGTGAGCAGAGAGAGAAGAGAGATAGAAACAGAGAATGGGCATGCCAGGGCCTGTAGCCACTGCAAGTGAACTTTAGACACATGTGCCCCTTGTGCATCTGGCTTATATGGGTCTTGGGAAATTAAACCTGGGTCCTTTGGCTTTTCAGGAAAATTCCTTAACCACTAAGCCATCTCTCCAGCCCAGTCTCTTATTTTGATGTCATTATTTTTCCTCCTGTTATGCACCTGGCTTTACATATGTACTGGGGAATTGAACCTGGGTCCTTAGGCTTCACAGGCAAGTATCTAAACTGCTAAGCCATTTCATCAGCTTTTCCTCTTATTATGCAGGTTTGTCTAGGTAGTGTCAGGCACTGTGAGGTCATGAATATCAAGCCATCACTTTTTATTTTTAATTTCTTTTGGTTTGGTGGTGGTGGTTGGTGGTAGTGTACGTGTGTGTTTTTACCAAGGTAGGGTCTCACTGTAGCCTAAGCTGACCTAGAATTCAATCTGTATTCCCAGACTGGCCTTGAACTCACAGCAATCATCCTACCTCTGCCTCCCAAGTGCTAGGCTTAAAAGCATGCACCACCACGCCAGGCTTGGTTTGGTGTTTATTTGAGGCAGAGTCTCACTTTAGCACAGACTGACCTGTAACTCACTCTGTAGCCCAGGCTGGTCTTGAACTCAAAATTAATCTCCTGCCTCAGCCTCCTGATTGCAGAGATTAAAGATGTGTGCTACTGGGCTGGAGGGATGCTTAGTGGTTAAGGCATTTGCCTGGAAAGCCAAAGGACCCTGGTTTGTGATTTCCCAGGACCCACGTTAGCCAGATGCACAAGGGGGCGCATACGTCTGGAGTTCGTTTGCAGTGGCTGGAGGCCCTGGAGTGCTCATTTGACCCCTTTCTCTGTCAAATAAATAATGAAAATAAAATTTAAAAAGATGTGTGCTACCACACTCTGCCAGAATGGTCACTTTCTTTTGCTTTGCAGCTCAATCTAAATGCCTGGACCAAGCCCTGGCTCTGTGGAAGGAGGTACTTAAAAAGGGGCTGGCTCCAGCTGTGCGGTGTCTCCAGCAGACAGCAGCCTCCCTGCAGATCTTGGTGGCTCTCTATCAGCTGATAGCAAAGGTAATGGGGCAGGGTACTGATGGAGCTCCATAATACAGGGATGACCCAGAGATGAGCTCCATCACCTCTGTCTGTGCAGCCACTAAAAAGCCCTGTAGTCTAGTGATTCAGAGCATGGGCTCTGCAGGGGTGGTGGTACACACTTATAATCCTAGCTCATGGGAGGTTGAGTCAGGAGGATTGTGAGTTAGAAGCCAGATTGGTTTGCATAGTGACATCTTATCCAAAAGAAAACAAGGACTGGCATGTAGCTCAGTGGTTGAGCAGTTGGATTTAATCCTCAGCACCACAAAAAGCATGGGGCAATAATAATATTATTACCTAATGGCATTGCTATCATTCAGTGTAATAATGCATGGAAGATTTTTTGTGTAGATGAAAGTCTCTTTTTTTTTTTTAATTTTTTTGGTTTTTATTTTTATTTATTGATTTGAGACAGAGAGAGAAAGAGGCAGAGAGAGAGAGAGAGAGAGAATGGGGACGCCAGGGCTTCCAGCCACTGCAAACGAACTCCAGATGCGTGCGCCCCCTTCTGCATCTGGCTAATGTGGGTCCTGGAGGAATCGAGCCTCAAACCGGGGTCCTTAGGCTTCACAGGCAAGCGCTTAACCGCTAAGCCATCTCTCCAGCCCTAGATGAAAGTCTTATTTATTAATCTTGTATTTGTTTATTTGTCCAAAAGTATAGATCAGTGATTTGTCTTTTTTGAGGCAGTGTCTCACTGTAGCCCTAGTTGACCTGGAATTTGTAGATCCAGGTTGGCTCTTCCACAATGGACCCTGAGCCTTGGAAGGTGTGATAGAGACGTTTTAGTGCTGTGGTGCTTTTTTAAGTGCTTTTTTCCCCCTTAATTGTTGTTGTGTTTTCAAAGTAGGGTCTCGCTCTAGTCTAGGCTGACCTGGAATTCACTATGTAGTCCCAGGCTGGGGCTTTGAACTCACACAGATCCTCCTACCCCTGCCTCCCTACTGCTGGGATTAAAGGCGTGAAACACCATGCCTGACTGTTCTTTTTTTGAGTCAAAGATGACCTTGAATTTCTGATCATCCTGCTCCCACCTCCCTATTGCAGGGATTACAGGTATGTGTCATCACACCTGGTGTATGAGGTATTAGGGAGCAAATCCAGGGTCTTGTGCATGCTATAAAGCACTCTACCTACCAAGCTGCATCCTCTTTTTTTACGAGGTAGGGTCTCACTCTAGCCCAGGCTGACCTGGTATTCACTATGTAGTCCCAGGTTCACAATCCTCCTAACTCTACCTCCTGAGTGCTGGGATTAAAGGCATGTGCCTTGCTGTGTAGCCCAAGCTGACCTTGAATTTGCATCCATCATCCTGCGTTAGCCTCCTAAAAGTTGGGATTATAAGTGTATGCCATGTCCTACTCAGCTCGGGACTGTTGGGATAAACCTCCAAACCAGACACAGCTTATGGGATGAAGGCATTTCTTTCAGCCTTACAGATCCAGGGGATGTTGTATAATGAGAGAAGAAGCTGGTCCACTTTACTAAATCCATGCAAAGAGAAAAACAACCACCTGTACCACACTCTGGGGACCCTAGGCAGAGCTCAAGGGCTCTACATACCTACAGGCTAGAAATCAGATCTTCTCCCAGTAACACCATTGGGCTGGTCCCCAGGATCCAACCCCAGTGACACCTCGTCCAGCCAGACTGCTGGAAACCCAAGTTACAAGCTTTAATAACACATTTAAGTCTATTGGGGGACATCCATTCAAGCTGCCACATGTCTCTCACCCCATTCCTCCACATAGGCTTTAAAACAGAATGGAGCTACAATCCTAGCACTTGGGAGGTAGAGGCAGGAGGATTAAGAGTCCAAGGCCAGCTGTGGCTACATTGAAATTTTAGGTTATATAAGATCTTACTCAAAAGACAAGAAAAACAAAACCCAGAAGGGGACCAGGCTGGTTGCCAAGGATGGCTGATGGCTCTATGTGGGTATCCATAAACACCCTAAGGTCCAACGGTTCCAGAGGGCAGAGGAGCAGAGGGTGAAAAGGAGGTTTTCATGGGAAATTTTCAAGGTCAAATTATTGCTCTTGCTTGGCCAGCCCCTGAAGGCTCTGGAGGCCCTGCTGCTCCTACGGATCGTGTCTGAGAGACTAGAGGACCATGCAAAGGCGGCCAGTTCTTCCTGCCAGCTTACCCAGCAACTCCTGAGCCTCGGTTGCCCCAGCTACGCCCAGGTGAGTGTCAGCTGGCAGAACCCACAGCTACCTATCGGGGCTCATGGCTTTAAAGGCCTAGCTTCCCCCCTGAGAAGACTGGCTGCTGAAGAAGTCGCTTCCCCACCATCCGCCCCGGCACTTGGCTGCAGTTCTAGAGTGAGGAAAGGTGGGGTGGCCTTGGGAAGTAGAGCCTTCTTTCCTGCCTGCTGCTACAGCTGATTGCTTCTACGTCTTACAGACTCTCACTTCTAAAATCTGCCCATTATACATTTTATACCTGTTTCTGGCTTCTCACACCTGTTTTTTTTTTTGGCAGTGCTGGTGATTGAAAGACTCAGGGTGCTTTACCAGTGAGCCATAGCCACAGTTTCTCTCTTTTGTAAATGTTTATGGGGCTGGGCGTGGTGGTGCACACCTTTAATCCCAGCACTTGGGAGGCTGGAGTAGGAGTATTACCCTGAGTTCAAGGCTACCCTGAGACTACATAGTGAATTCCAAGTCAGCCTGGGCCAGAGTGAGACCCTACTTCGAAAAACCTTAAAAGAAAAATAAATAAATGTGTGTGTGTTTGTGTGCGCGAGTCTCTCGTCACTGCAAATGAAGGTCCATTTAATTTTACATGGGTAATTAGAGAATTGAGCCTGGGCCAGTAGGCTTTGCAAGCAAGCAAGTTAAACCACTGAGCCATCGCCCAGCCTCCAAGTGTATCTATTTGCATGTGTGTGGTAGGAAGGTGCAGGGTCTCTTTCTATTGCAAATGAATGCCAAACATGCCAATTTTTGTGTCAGGCTTTATGTGAGTTGCTGGAGCATTAAACCTTAGTCTGCCAGGCTTCAAAGCAAGAGGCTTTAACAACACTGAGCCAACCCAGCCCCAGTTTTTGGTTTCTCAAGGCCAGGCTGACCTGGGATTCACTATGTAGTCTCAGGGTGGCCTTGAACTCACGGTGATCATCCTACCCCAGCCTCCCGAGTGCTGGGATTAAAGGTGTGCACCACCACGCCCAGCTTTTTTCTCCCTTTTGACTTCTAGGTGGCTCAAGTCTAATCATCTCTCCCTCTGTATGATTTCCATGGCTTCTCCACTTACCTGAAGGTTGCTCCAGAGAAGTGTGCATCTTTTATTCTGGCACACACTTTTCCTGCTTCTTCCTTCTGTGAACCTCACGTCACACTGCACTATTACATACCCTGTGCATGCCTCTCTGCCCCTTTGTGTTGGGGTATGTTAGTCTCTCTACCCTAAGTGCACCTCTCCACTGCCCTTTCTTCACTCAGTGAACCTCTGCTTTCGTCTGAGGTGCTAGCTGAGTTGCCACCTTTCATACATCTGTATCTTTAAGGTAGGATCAACCACTTTCCTAGGTTCCTCTGCCAGTGGGCAACACTGATGGCATTGTTTCATGACGACAGATGTAAGCCTGCATCCCTACTGTTTACAAGATGTTGGATGGAAGATTCTGCTTGTTCTTTAGGCCGGCTTTGTCTGTCTGTCTTTTTTTTTTTTTTTTTGGTTTATAGAGGTAGGCCCAGGCTGACCTGGATTTCACTATGTAGTCTCAGGGTGGCCTCCATACTTATCTTAAAGTATTCTAGGGAGCAAATGAACATTATGTGTATTTGGGATAATTTAGTATTTAACTGGTCACATTCAGTGCCTTTCTTGCAAATTCTTTTTTTTTTTTATTTTAAAAATATATTTTATTAATTTATTTGGGAGAGAGAGAAAGAGGCAGAGAGAAAGAGAGAGGGAGAGAATGGGTGCACCAGGGCCTCCAGGCACTGCAAAAAACTCCAGACGCATGCACACCCTTGTGCATCTGGCTTATGCGGGTCCTGGGGAATCAAACCGGGATCCTTTGGCTTTCTTGCAAATTCTTTAGTCTTTTTTTTTTCAAGGTAAGGTACCACTCTGGTCCCCGCTAAACTAGAATTCACTATGTGGTCTCAGGACGGTCTCTAACTCACAGCAATTCTCCTACCCCTGCTTCCCGAGTGCTGGGATTAAAGGTGTGTGCCACTATGTCCGGCCTCTTAGTCCACTTTCATCTGAAGAGTCTTACCACTGTGTTCATGTGCTCTCTGGCTCCTTTCTTAGTTATACCTGGGAGAGGCAGAATCAAGCCTGAAGAATATCAATCAGACTGCTGACACATACCTCCTCCTTTCCCTGACCTGTAAGCTACTTCGAAGCCAATTCTACTGGACTCACCAGAAGGTAATTTTCACAACCCCTCAACCTCCTTTTTTACTTATTTTTTTATTTTTGAGGTAGGGTCTCACTCTAGTCCAGGCTGATCTGGAATTCACTATGTAGTCTCAGGGTGGTCTCAACTCATGGTGATCCTCCTGCCTCTGCCTCCTGCATGCTGGGATTAAAGGTGTGTACCACCATGCCTGGCCTTCAATTTAACTTCTTTCCTTCTTTCTTTTTCTTTCTTTCTTTCTTCTTCCTTTCTTTCTTTGCAGCACTAGGAGTTGAAGCTCTAATATTGACACGCAGCCAGGCCCCCAGATCTGCCTACACATAGGAGCTGGAGCACTTTCTACAATCTCGACCAGTGCTCTGTTACCAGCTACACCCTCAGACCTACTTCTCTCTTCCTTCCTTCCTTCTTTCCTTCCTTTCTTTTTTTTTAATTTGTATTTATTTATTAGAGAGAGAGAGAGAATGGACACGCCAGGGCCACTAGCCACCGCAAACGAACACCGGAGTCATGTGCCACCATGTTTATTTGGCTTACGTGGGACCTGGAGAGTTGAACCTGGGTCTTTAGGCTTTGCAGACAAGCGCCTTAACTGCTAAGTTATCTAGCCCTTATTTCTCACTTTCTTAAACCCCAAATATTCTGGTACATAGAATTTTAGAATTTCTAGGGTATTTGTGTGAGTTCTAAGATTTCCTTGTAGCTTAGTAAAACATTTATGACCCTGAGAGACAGTAGAAATGTCCACCCCTTGCTCACACTAGTGCTTTCAAAGAGATTTTATTCTTTCTCAACTTCCACAAGGGCAAGGTGGGGTGGGGGTCTAGAAATTGGACTAATCAGCCAAGTGTGGTAATCCCAACATTCAAAAGGCTGGAGAAGGGGGCTGGAGAGATGGCTTAGTGGTTAAGTGCTTGTCTGTGAAGCCTAAGACCTGGTTTGAGGTTCGATTCCCCAGTACCCGTGTAAGACAGATGCACAAGGGGGCACATGCATCTGAAGTTCATTTGCAGTGGCTGGAGGCCCTGGTGCACCCATTCTCTCTCTGCCTCTTTCTCTCTCTGTCTGTTGCTCTCAAATAAATAAATAAAAGTAAACAAAAGGCTGAAGCAGGTGTGCTCAAATTTGAGGTCAAGTGGGGCTGTATAACAAAATGCTTTCTGATAAAAAAATAGCCAGGCTTGGTGATGCATGCTTTTTATCTCAGCACTAGGAGGCTGAATTAGAAAGATTGCCATGAGGTTGAGGCCAACCTGAGGCTACAGAGTGAGTTCCAGGTCAGTGTGGGTTAGGGTGAGACCCTACCTCAAAAATAAAGTTCTAGCCAGGTGTGGTGGCACACGCCTTTAATCCGAGCACTCGGGAGGCAGAGGTAGGAGGATCGCTGTGAGTTCAAGGCCACCCTGAGACTACAGAGTTAATTCCAGGTCAGCCTGGACCAGAGTGAGACCCTACCTTGAAAAACCAAAAAATAAAAGTAAAAAAAAATAAAGTTCTAAAAATGGACTGAAAAGCTTTCTCAGTGACTAAAGACACGTACTTGCAACGTCTGCTGAACCCCATTTGATCCCCCAGCCATCCACGAAAGCCACATGCAAAAGGTGGTTCATGGGGCTGGAGAAATGGCTTAATGAATAAGGTACTTGCCTATGAAGCCTAAGAAATCATGTTTGAGTCCCCAGTGCCCACGTAAGTTAGATGTACAAAGTGGCACATGTGTCTGCAGTTCATTTGCAGTGGCTGTAGGCCCTGGCACGCCCATATTCTCTATCTGCTTCTCTGTTCAATAAATAGATTAAAAAAAAAAGGTGGCTCATACATCTGGAGTTTGCTGTGGTGCGAGACCTGGTCCATCCATGTCCATTTTTTTTTTGTTTTTTGTTTTTTGTTGTTTTGTTTTGTTTTGTTTTTTGAGAGTGAGAAAGGCAAAGAGAGAAAATGGGTGCACCAGGGCCTTTCAGCCACTGGATGTTTATGTCACTTTTGCATCTGGTATGTGATACCTAGAGGTTTGAACATGCATTCTTAGGCTTTGCAGGCAAGCACTTTAACTGCTAAGCCATCTCTCCAGCCCCATGTCTATTCATTCTATAGAGTGAATTCCAGGTCAGCCTCTGCTCAAGTGAGACCCTGTCTTGAAAAAAAAAAAAAAAAAAAAACTGAAAGAGGAGAAAAGGAAAGGGCAGAAAGAAATAGTGATTTGGTCCTAAGAAGGCATTAAATCCTTGGATTAGAAATCCAGTAGAATCCAAGAGATCTGAGTTTTGTCCCTAAACTAGCTGTTTTGGTTTCTGTCAAGTTTTAGTTGTTCCTCTATTTTTTTTTATGGTTAAAGGCTGGGGATTGGACATGTGACCTCCAAGGGCATCTTGAGCTCTGAGTGCTGGTATGACTCCTCTCTGGCCCCTTGTCTCTCCTAGGTGACGGAAGGTGTTTCTCTACTGCTGTCTGTCCTTCAAGATCCTGCCCTCCAGAAGTCATCCAAGGCTTGGTACTTGATGCGTGTCCAGGCCCTGCAACTACTAGCTGTCTACCTTAGCCTATCTCCAAACATCCTTTCAGACACCCTGCGTGAGCAGCTCTGGGCTCAAGGTGAAAGAGAGGGGCTGGCAGCTTTCTTGCATGATGGGTGTCCTTTGTCTGCTATTGGCTCTTCTTAGCCCCGGTCCCCTTGCTGACCAGCTTCTCTTTGGAAGCTGCATGACTTAGGCCTGTGACAGCAAAGGGGTTTCATTTCACCTGTTGCCCCGAATCAGTTAACTAGTGGCTGTACTAGAATAACAGACTAAAAGAAGTTCTGAAACCCCAAGAGAGCTCAGCAGGCAGTGTGTGATTGACAAGCTCTGTCTGCCTCAGATGTGGAAGGGAAGGGATGGCAGTATGCTGTCCTAGCAGTTGAGGTGACAACCCTGCTGTCCACACCGTCTTTCCTTCTGCACCTCTCCCTATCCCAGGCTGGCAGACGCCTGAGACAGCACTCCTTGAAGCCCACAAGCTCCTCCGCAGCATCATCCTCCTGCTGATGGGCCGCGATGTGCTCTCAATTCAGAAAGGAACTGTGGAGTCACAGTTTCTGGACTATGGTGAGTCTGAGGAGAGCGAGGCGCTTGTGGTGTGGACACTAGATGGCGGGGCTGGCCGTTTGTCTCCAAAAGATCCGATTGCAGCTGGACACTGAAGTCTCACCTCTGTCCTTTGCTACAGGTGAAAATCTGGTGCAAAAATGGCAGGTTCTTACAGAGGTGCTGAGCTGCTCTGAGAAGCTGATCTGCCGCCTGGGCCACCTGGGGAGTGTGAGCGAAGCCAAAGCCTTCTGCTTAGAGGCCCTGAAACTCACAACAAAGCTACAGATTCCTCGCCAGTGAGTGAGAAGATACTGATGATGGCTCCTCACTGCTGTGTGCTCTGACTATAGCTTCCCCAGTGATTCTAGAAATATGCCTAATGTCTAGAGGGGGTGGAGGGAGAAGGCATTCTCGTGCTGCACAGGAAATAGCGAATTAATCTAGGTTATATACTTCCTTTCTTTCTTTTTTTCTTTCCAAGGTAGGGTCTCACTCTGGTCCAGGCTGACCTGGAACTATGTAGTCTCAAGGTGGCCTCGAACTCACGGCGATCCTCCTACCTCTGCCTCCCAAGTGCTGGGATTAAAGGCGTGCGCCACCACGCCCGGCACAAAGTTGTATACTTTCTTCTTTTGGCTTTTCTATGTAGGGTCTTGCTCTAGCCCAGGCTGACTTGGAATTTACTATGTAGTCTCAGGGTAGCCTCGAACTCATTGCCATCCTCCTACCTCTTGACTCCCAAGTGCTAGGATTAAAGGCTGGAGAGATATCGTGATGGTTAAAGCACTTGCCTGTGAAGCCCAAGGACTCATGTTCAACTCTCCATGTCCTGTGTAATCCAGACGCACCAAGTAACACAAGTGCTCAAGGTCACACCTGTGCACAAGAGGGTGTGTGCGTGCGTGCGTGCGTCTGCTGGCAGTGCTTTCATTTACTACAGGACAGCACGTCACCTGGATGCAAAGAATGACTAGTAGCCTTTTCCTAAGTTTATTTGCCCATGGGCGCTTTTTTTTTTAAACTTTTTATTGAAAATTTCTATAAGGATAGACCATATACCATGACTATTATTAATTAGTATTAATTTTGAGAAGTGCAAAACTTCTACCTAAGGGTGACTTGGGATGAGAGAGTGTCAATGGCCTCCCTGGCTAGGCTGTTAAGTCAGTGTTGAGGACTGGAAGGTCTTTTGGAGGCAGAGAAAGATGGTGAGTGCTGTGCATGGCAAAGGGCAAGCAGGGAAATGGACCGTCCTGCTGACTGGTCTCATCTCCTCCCCACAAGGTGTGCCCTGTTCCTGGTGCTAAAGGGTGAGCTAGAGCTGGCCCGCGGTGACATCGACCTCTGTCAGTCAGATCTGCAGCAGGTTTTGTTTCTGCTGGAGTCCTGCACAGGTAAGCTGCCATGTCCCCTGCCTAGAGACGAGTACGGCGGCACACAAGCTACCACACAGCCTCAGATGGAAAGGCTCCGGTCCCGTCTAAACCCTTCGGCGTCTATCCTAGAGGACACCCCTTGACGCCGGTCGGGCCATTAGTATCCCTCCTCCTAAGAGAACCTGCTCAGGGCTAACCCTTTCTGGCTAGAGTTTTTATACTGCTCAGTGCATTTTTGCTTTAAAAAATTATTACTTCTTGCTGGGCATGGTGGCGCATGTCTTTAATCCCAGCACTCGGGAGACAGAGGTAGGAGGATCGCCATGAGTTTGAAGCCACCATGAGATTCCATAGTGAATTCCAGGTCAGCCTGGGCTAGAGTGACACCCTATCAAAAACAACAACAACAAAAAAGAAGTAATAATTATTATTATTATTATTTTTTTTGGTTTTTCGAGGTAGGGTCTCGCTCTAGCCCAGGCTGACCTGGAATTCACTCTGGAGTCTCAGGGTGGCCTTGAAAAAAATTATTATTTCTTACCTGGTGTAGTGGTGCACACCTCTAATCCCAGCACTCAGAAGGCAGAAGTAGGAGGATCACTGTGAATTTGAGACCACAACCCAATATAGTTGAAATATAGGTGAAAACAGGCTTCTTTTTCTTATTTTTTTAGATATTTTATTTCTTTGAGAAAGAAGAAGGAGGCAGATAGAAAGAATAGACACACCAGGACCTCAAGCCACCTTGTATATATGGCCTACATGAGTACTGGAGAATCGAACCTGGGCTGTTAGGCTTCACAGGCAAGTGCCTTAGCCACTAAGCCATCTCTCCAGTCCTCTTTTTTATTTTTTATTTATTTATTTTTTATATTTTTTGTTCATTTTTTATTTATTTACTTGAGAGCAACAGTCACAGAGAGAAAGACAGATAGAGGGAGAGAGCGAATGGGTGCACCAGGGCCTCCAGCCTCTGCAAACGAACTCCAGACGCGTGCACCCCCTTGTGCATCTGGCTAAAGTGGGACCTGGGGAACTGAGCCTCGAACCAGGGTCCATAGGCTTCACAGGCGAGCGCTTAACCGCTAAGCCATCTCTCCAGCCCTTATTTTTATTTTTTCATTTGTAAGGTAAGTTGAGAGATTCAGTGTTTGGAGCCAGGATCACAGGGCTATTTAAGGGCCAGGAAGAAGGATCTGGGCTTCCTGGTGTGGGCCTGTTCTTCTGAGCCATGCATGACTCTGAGTTGCAGGTGTGGGGCTTTGTGGACTGTTGATCCCTTTTTGAATGGAGGAAGAATGTTAGATTTCTTTTCTCTTAAAAACAAAAGAGCCAGGCATGGTGGTACACGCCTTTAATCCCAGCACTTGGGAGCAGAAGTAGGATTGCCATGAGCTTGAGGCCACCCTGAGACTCCATAGTGAATTCCAGGTCAGCCTGGGCTAGAGTGAGACCCTACCTCAACCCTGGCCTGCCCCCCCAAATAAGAAGAGGTCTGGAGGGATTGCTTAGTGGTTAAGATGCTTGCCTCAAAGCCAAAAGGCCCTGGTTCGATTCCTCAGGATCCACATTAGTCAAATGCACAAGGGGGCACATGTGTTTGGAGTTCATTTGCAGTGGCTGGGGGCCCTAGTGCACCCATTCTCTCTCTCTCTCTGTCAAATAAATTAATAAAAATAAAATATTTTTTAAAAAAAGAGTCAGGTGTGGTGGCGCACGCCTTTAATCCCAGCACTTGGTAGGCAGAGGTAGGAGGATCGCCATGAGTTTGAGGTCACCCTGACACCTCATAGTTAATTCCAGGTCAGCCTGGACCAGAGTGAGACCCTACCTTCAAAAAAAAAAAAAAGAAAAGAAAAGAAAAGAAAAAAGAAAAACCAAAAAGACCAACAAACCGTCAAGCCTTTAATACTAGCACTCAGGAGGCAGAGGTAGGATCGCTGTGAGTTAAAGGCCACCCTGAGCCTAGTGAATTCCAAGTCAATCTGGACTAGAGTGAGACACTACCTAGAAAAACTAAAATTAAAAAAAAAAAGACAGCTGCACTAATGTTATTGTATGTTACACAGTAACATGCAAGAACAACATGGACATTGAGGGGTTGATCCCTGAGGTAGGTAGCTCAGAAGGAACTTGATAACATTCCTGTTAAATTTGTGATTTTTATTCATCTCTCCCTAGAATTTGGTGGGGTGACTCAGAACCCAGGCTCTGTGAAGAAGGTCCACATGCAGAAGGGGAAGCCACAGACCCCTGTTGCCTGGGCGCCACCGCTCCCAGAGGAAGAGCCCTTCCTAAAAGGCCCTGCTCTGGAGCTTGTGGCAACTGTGCCCAAAGAGCCGGGCACACCTTCTACAAACTCCTCTCCAGTCCTGAAAACCAAGCCCCCACCCAACCCTGGCTTCCTGTCCCATTCACCCACCTGTGACTGCCCACTCTGTGCCAGCCCTGGCCTCTCAGCAGTCTGTCTGCGTTGGATGTTGGTCACAGCAGGGCTGAGGCTGGCCACGGGCCACAAGGCCCAAGGTCTAGATCTGCTGCAAGCGGTGTTGAAGGGCTGTCCTGCAGCCACCAAGCGCTTCACCCGGAAGCTCCAAGCTTCCCTGGAGCACAGAGCACCCCCCTCCTCGGTCTCCAGCCTCTTGGATGAGATCACGGCTCAGGTGTACACACAGCTGGCACTGGAGGGCCTGAGCCAACCATCAGACAAGAGCCTGGGGAAGGTCCTGGCATTAGGGCTGAAGTTCGTGGCATCACGGATACACAGTCTGGAGCCCTGGCGAGCCAGCCTGCTTTGGATCCAGGCTCTTACAAAGCTAGCTAGCTTCAGCTGCTGCCCTAGCCGACTTTTTGCAAGTACCTGGGGCTGGCAGCCACCATTAATAAAAAGCCCCCCAGTTTCAGAACCCTCGAAGACCCGGAGCCAAAAACGTCCTGGACGAGGGCGCCAGCAGGCAGCCTCTGCTCCCCCTCCCTTCCACAGTACCTCACAGAAAGATCCAGAAGGTGGAGAGCCACCCTGTACACCAAAGCCCCGAGGTCGGGCTTGGCCAGCTGGCCCTCGTGTTCCCTTCACCGTATTTGAAGAAGCCATTACCAAGAGCAAGCCTGAGGTGCCTGTGACACCCAGGGTGCAGAGGAGGGTTCAGACACGGCTCAAGGTGAGGTGGTGGTAGGGAGGAACTGGTCTTGGCATGTGGGGGTGGGCACTGGAAGAGGGTTTGACAGAACATTGTTCTTTTAGAGTAGCTCCCTATGGCCTATGGAAGTGTGATCTTTTGTCTACAGAACAGTACATCATCTTTAGCTATCTAGTTCTTTTCCCCTCTTTTTACAAATTTAATTTAGTTTTTTATTGGCAACTTCCATAATTATAAACAATATCCATGGTAATCCCTTCTCCCCCCCCCCACTTTCCCCTTTGAAACTCCACTCTCCATCATATCCCCTCCTCCTCTCAATCAGTCTCTTTTATTTTAATGTCATCATCTTTTCCTCCTATTATAATGGTCTTGTGTGGGTAGTGTCAGGCTTTTTCCCTTCTTTATCTTTTTTTTTTTTTTTGGTTTTTCGAGGTAGGGTCTCACTCTGGCTCAGGCTGACCTGGAATTCACTATGTAGTCTCAGGGTGGCCTCAAACTCACAGCAATCCTCCTACCTCTGCCTCCCGAGTGCTGGGATTAAAGGCGTGCGCCACCACGCCCGGCTTCTTTATCTTATTTATTTATTTATTTATTTTGGTTTTTCCAGGTAGGGTCTCACTCTGGCTCTTTATCTTCTGCTCCCTCCTCCTCTCTCTCCTTCCACATTGAAAACTATGGGGATTAAAAAATGGCAAATGCATTGTGGGAAGTCAGTTCTGAAGTCTTTCAAAGGCTTGGCTCCTGGTACCTCCACAGTGCCACCTGCTGCTAGAAGATGGTATTACCAAAAGTCTCTTGGCCCTTCTCCCTTTCCTTCTGTCTCAGGTGAACTTCAGCGATGACAGTGACTTGGAAGACCCTGTCTCAGCTGAAGTACAGCTTGTAGAAGAAACCAAGAGAGAGGGGACTGCTTCCCGGGGCCCAGGTCGGGGCCGAACTAGGAAGGGCTCTAGCTTGAAGGTGGATGCGGTGGTTGCCCCAGGTAGTACCCCTGGGCACCCCAACCTGAGCGGTAGGAGTCGTCAAGCCAAGAAAGTGGCACCAAGACATCGTGAAGAACAGAGTCCTCAGGCAGCCATTTGTGGCAAGGCCGGGCCAGGACCTGAGATCATGAGGACCATCCCTGAGGAGGAACCGACTGGCAACCAGATGGAGATGAGCTTTGAGACTCTCAGGGGCTCTGATGGGGAAGACTCATCCGCAGGTAAGCTTCTGCCACCTTTGAGGGCTAGATTATAGAAGAAAGGTGGAAGGAGGAGGAGGGAGAGTCATGAGAAGTCATTGTCTCCCCAGGTGAGAAAGCACCAGTTCCAGGCCCCAGTCTTGCTTTAGGAGAATGTGAGGTGTTGAGAAGGGACTCCAGCAAGAGAGAGCTGCCTGTCTTCTTCCCAGACAAGGAGACAGGCACAGTCCCTAGTCCTTGGCTACGACCCCTCTCAGTTTCTGTGCCTATTGGTGAGTTTGCTGAATACTTATAGGCTGAGTCACCTGGAGAGGGCTTAGGTTTCTTGAGCTCTGTGTCCTTTATTTAGGAGGGGGTGTGAGGTTTTATTTATGAGCGACAGACAGAAAGAGGCAGAGAGAGAGAAAGAGAGAGAGAATGAGCACGCCAGGATCTCCAGCCACTGCAAAGGAACTCCAGATCTGTGTGCCCCCTTATACATCTGGCTAACGTGGCTCCTGGGGAATTGAGCCTCAAACTGGGGTCCTTAAGCTTCACAGGCAAGCACTTAACCGCTAAGCCATCTCTCCAGCCCAGTTTTTTTGTCTTTTTTCAAAGTGGGTCTTACTATGTAGCCCAGGCTGACCTGGAACTCACTTTGTAGTCCCAGGCTGGATCCTCAAACTCACCAAGATCCTTCTACTTCTGTCTTCTGAAGGCTGACATTAAAGGCATGCTCCACCATGCCTGGCTGAACTGGGTTTTTTTTGTTTGTTTGTTTGCTTTGTTTTGCTTTTGTTTGTTTGTTTTTGGCTTTTCAAGGTAAGGCCTCAGTCTAGCCCAGGTTGACCTGGAATTCACTACATATTCTCAGGGTGGCCTTGAATGCACAGCGATCCTCATACCTCTGCCTCCCAAGTGCTGGGATTCGACCAGTCTGGCTGAGTTTTTATTTATTTTTTATTTTTTATTTTTTTTGGTTTTTCAAGGTAGGGTCTCACTCTGGTCCAGGCTGACCTGGAATTAACTCTGTAGTCTCAGGGTGGCCTCGAACTCATGGTGATCCTCCTACCTCTGCCTCCCGAGTGCTGGGATTAAAGGCGTGCACCACCACGCCTGGCTGAGTTTTTATTTTTTAAGATAAGGTTTTATGTAGCCCAGGCTGGCCTCTGGGATTACAGGCATGTAACACCACATGCATTGTGTGTGGGTTTTTTTTTTTTTTTTTGTTCGTCTTTTTTGCTTTTTGTCTTGAGACAAGGACCACTGTTACTCACCTGGCTTTGAACTAGCTACATAGCCCAGGATGACCTTGAACTTCTGATCTTCCTACCTCCGCTTCCCAAATACTAGAATTACAGGTGTATACCACTATGCCAGCTGTTCCTTTAGAGCTTTTTACTTAATTGTGGGTGGGTATTGTAGGGCCTCTTATCATTGCAAATAAATACTGTGTCTGGCTTATGTGGGTAGCTTGGGAATTGAACCTGAGCTGACAGACTTTGCAAGAAAATGCCTTTAGCTGCTGAGCCATCTTCCAGTCTTCCTTGTTGCTTTGTTGTTTTGAGATAGTCTCATTTTGTAGCCTGGGCTAGGCTAGGATTTGTGGCGGTACCCTTGTCTTCCAGTCTGTGGGTCTGCTACCTAGATACAGTAGTCTCTGAACCTGGTGGGATCTCAACACTTGTGTAAGGCACTTAACCTCTCAGGTTTTGTTCTCATAATTGGAACTTGGGGAGGATGGGTGGTGGGAGTTTGATGCCATTTGGCACATAGCACCCCTCTTGGCACATTATCTTTGTAAACAGTAGCTGCTGTTCTATGAAAGATGATTTAGAAGTACCTCAACTAAGAGCTAGCAATCATTTTGACTGTTTTCTTCCAGATCTTTCTAGCCTGGATTCCATCTCTGATTCACTGAGCATTGCTTTCCGTGGCATCAGTCACTGCCCTCCAAGTGGGCTCTATGCCCACCTCTGCCGCTTCCTGGCTTTGTGTCTGGGCCATCGGGACCCCTGTGCCACTGCCTTCTTTGTTGCTGAGTCTGTCTCCATCACGTGCCGTCACCAGCTGCTCACCCATCTGCACCGACAGCTCAGGTGAGCATTCACTGTCACTCATACTGGGCAAACTCAGGGAGAATCCGGACTTTAAAGAGAGGGATTCCTACTTTTGTTGTCTGCAGCAAGGTCCAGAAGCACCAAGGATCATCCGAACTGGCAGAGAAGCTGCAGGAGCTGAGCCTCCACGAGAAGCCTGGAGATGTCCCCCTGGCCCGCATCCAGCGCCTCTTTTCCTTCAGGGCTTCAGGATCTGGCCATTTCCCCCAGGCGGAGAAGGACAGTTTCCAGGAGCGCCTGGCTCTGATCCCCAGTGGTATGGTGGCAGGCTTCTGGCTGACTCCTGTCCTCTTACATACCTTCTTGCTGAGCAGCTAGGTAGAGAGCTTAGGGAGTTGATTTGTGCTCCCTTGTCATATCTTTTCCTTCCTCTCTCTGACAGTCTTGCTACATAGCCAGGCTGGCCTCAAACTAACATCCTCCTTCCTGGGATTACATGCATGTGTCACCACACCCTTCTTGTCATGTTTTTGAATCTATTAGCCATTTGTTTCTCACACTAGACGTACATAACCTGAATGAGGAAGTCTTTGAGTTAGGAGGAAATTCAGTGTCTTTCTTTAGTTGTGAGTTATCTGGAGCCATGTGACACTGAAATGAAACACGTGGATGATTTGAGAGCTTCACTCTCTGCAGGCTTCTGTTTGTTGAAGAATACCAAGACAGACCTGTTCCAGGGAGCTCTCAGGCAGGAGTGGGCACTTTGAGGTCCAGTGTCCAGGAACAATTTCTTGGAGTTGTCTTGAGTGATAGGTAGGAACTGCATATAGAGACAGGAACCTCCTAACAGCTGGCATGATCCTGGGTATGTCCTTTGTGTGTGTCAGGAGTGACTGTCTGTGTGTTGGCCCTGGCCACCCTCCAGCCTGGAACCATGGGCAACACTCTTCTGCTGACCCGACTGGAAAAGGACAGTCCCCCAGTTACTGTGAATATCCCCACTGCTCAGAATAAGGTAGGGCTCCTGGGCTAATGAGCAATCCTGGCCGGAAGTGGCACTTGGGGTTTGCATGCTATGGCTGGAGATGGTGAATACTAGGTAAATCCGGATCTTGTAATCCCATCGTCTCCCACAGTTCTCACTAAGTTCCTTGCTGAAAGAGTTTGATGCCATCCAAAAGGACCAGAAAGAGAACAGCAGTTGTACAGAGAAGCGAGCATGGTGGACAGGGCGGCTGGCACTGAATCAAAGGATGGAGGTATGTGCTCCTAGGGTGGGGTGGTTCAGAAATGCCCCAAGCTGGGGTCATTGCTTTCCCCAGCAGAAGTTCAATTAGTGCTACTTTAAGTGTTGTCTTGTAAGCCTCAAGAGAAAATTATGAGCAAGCCAGGAGTGGTGGCACACACCTTTAATCCCAGCACTTGAGAGGCAGAGGTAGGAGGATTACTATGAGTTCGAGGCCACCCTGAGACTCCATAGTGAATTCCAGGTCAGCCTGGGCTAGAGTAAGACCCTACCTCAAAAAAAAAAATAAAAATAAAAAAAAATTATGAGCTAGTACCAGGTAGTACTAGGTAGAGAGATTGCCTTGGATTTGGGACCAACATAGGCTGCATAGTGAGTTCCAGTGGCCTACACAGTGAGAATCTGTCTCAAAAGAAAATAATAATCACGGCTAGAGAGATGGCTTAGTGGTTAAGGCACTTACTTGCCTATGAAGCCTAAGGACCCAGGTTCAATTCCCCAGTACACATCTATGTAAGGCAGATGCACAAAGGGGGGCATGTGTCTGAAGTTCATTTGCAGTGGCTAGTGGCCCTAGTGTGTCCATTCTCTCTATATATGTGTCTCCTCCTCTCTCAAAATTAAAGGAAAAAAAGGCTATACTGGCCGGGCGTGGTGGCGCACGCCTTTAATCCCAGCACTTGGGAGGCAGAGGTAGGAGGATCTCTGTGAATTCGAGGTCACCCTGAGACTACATAGTGAATTCCAGGTCAGCCTGAGCCAGACTGAGATCCTACCTCAAAAAACCAAAAAAAAAAAAAAAAAGGCCATACTGAAGAAAAAGGATGTTTTCTCCACGTTAGTTGTCATTGCCCACCTGTTCATGTTTGGTGCAGTCTAGTGACACATAAGTGTTAACTCCGTCGCAGAAAATGAAAAAACATGTGCTCACTTCAGCAGCACATATACTAAAATTAGAACGATAGGAGATTAGCATGGTCCCTGCGCAAGAATGACACGCAAATTCGTGAAGCGTTCCATATTTTGTTTTGTTTTGTTTTTCGAGGTAGGGTCTCACTCTGGTCCAGGCTGACCTGGAATTAACTCTGTAGTCTCAGGGCGACCTTGAACTCATGGTGATCCTCCTACCTCTGCTTCCCAAGTGCTGGGGTTAAAGGCATGTGTCACCACGCCTGGCTGTGTTCCATATTTTTTAAAAAAGAAAAACAAACAAACAAAAAAAAGAAAATGAAAAAACATTCTACACCTTTTATGATTGGTGGAAAAACATGTAAGACATGCGCACAACACTGAGAGGCTCCTTTCCCCATCTCCAAAATGTTGGAGCCTGTGAGAAAAGCAGCTGCTTCCTGTCTGACAGCAGACTCTGTCCCACTCCAGGACCTCATCACCGCGCTAGAGGAGCAAGTGCTGGGCTGCTGGCGCGGGCTGCTGCTGCCCTCCGGAGGGGGACCTGGCCCTGCCCGGGAGGCCTCCCACCTACAGGAGTTGCTGCGGGAATGTGGCTGGGAATATCCTGACCCCGCTCTGCTGAAAGTGAGTTCAGGAAGCAGGGAGGGGGAAGTGTGTGGAAATGGGAGTTCTAGTGCCACTAACCACTGTTCCCTCCAGGTTATTCTCAGTAATGCCGGTACTCTCACCAGCCAGGACATTCAGACCCTGGCCTACGGGCTGTGCCCAACCCAGCCCGAGCGTGCCCAGGAGCTTCTGAATGAGGCAGTAGGTCGTGTGCAGAGCAATGTGGCCCCAAGCAGTAATCACCTAGTCTTGGTGTTAGACAAGGTAAGGAGCTTGGGATGCAGGAAGTCGTGTCCAGCAGTAATGAGCACTGGCTCATGCCCAGACCCTTCCATGTGGCTGGGAACAGTAATCTCAAAGTGTGGTTTTTTGTTTTTTTTTTGTTTTGTTTGCCCAGGACTTGCAAAAGCTGCCATGGGAGAGCATGCCCTGCCTCCGAGCACGACCTGTCACCCGGCTGCCCTCATTCCGCTTCCTACTCAACTACTGCATCATCAAAGAGGTGGGGCTCAGGGAGCGGGTCTGGTTGGTAGCTGTGAGACAACTAAAGAAAAAGAGGCAGAGTCTCGAGCAGATAAGACAGGAACTGGAAGTTGGACCTCCTGGAAAGTCTTAGTAATTACTGTCTTCTCCTCAGGCTGGGGCCTCATCAGTGTTGAGCCAAGGGGTGGACCCACGGAATACCTTCTATGTCTTGAACCCTCACAATAACCTTCTGAGTACAGAGGAGCGATTTCGAGACAACTTTAGCAGGTTAGGTGGATGAGGGCAGGAAATGGGGTGGGGAGGGTAGCGACACCATGCAGGGCCAGCGTGCCTTTGCTCCAGAATCATTGTTGCCACTCACTTCTGCCTTCTGTTGCCTCTGCCCTCTGCTCCCTGGTACCTGCCATGCACACACTCCTGCCTTCTCCCCGCAGTGAAGCTGGCTGGAAAGGGGTGATCGGGGAGGTGCCACGCCCTGAACAAGTGCAGGCGGCGCTGACGGAGCATGACTTATATATGTGAGTATTTAAGCTAGGGAACTGGTGAGGGCCAGTCTAGAACATGGTGTTATTGACAGGCTTTGGTATTTTAGAGCGTCTTGAAAGATGCAGGAGTCTGGTATCACTGAGTTAGTGCTTATCTCCCTTCCTTCTGTTTTAGCTATGCAGGGCATGGGGCTGGTGCCCGCTTCCTTGATGGGCAGGCTGTCCTACGGTTGAGCTGCCGGGCAGTGGCCCTACTGTTTGGCTGCAGCAGTGCAGCCTTGGCTGTGCATGGAAACCTGGAGGGAGCTGGCATTGTGCTCAAGTACATCATGGCTGGCTGGTGAGGCTCAAGGGGGATCTGTCCTAGAGCACAGGACTGTTCTCAGGTTCTGAACCCTGAACCCTTCCTCCTATGTCCCCTTTCCTCTCCTGGCTCCTTCCCTAGAATTACGGGCCCAGAGTTCCTCACTGGTTCAAGCTTCCTCATTCATTTGCTACCACTGCCACTGTAGCAGACAGTTTCGGGTTCACTGAGATAAACTTCCAGACCAGGCACAGTTACAGAGCAAGGGACTTATTAAAGCTTACAGATCAGGGGAAGTTCCATGATGGCAGAAGAAGCTGGCCTGTCTTCAGAGGCCCAAGCAGAGAGAGAAGTACAAGCCAAAAGCCAAAAAGCCCACACAGCACACTTCTGGAACTCCAGCTAGGCACACTTTGCATATCTTTAGATTGAAATCTGAAACCCACCACCACACCTAAAGATCCACCCAGTGTTACTGCATCCAGCCAGCTGCAGATGCAAACTACAAACAAACAACTGAATATATTGGGGGACATCTATTTTATTCAAACCACCACAGCCACCAATCTTTTTTTTTTTTTTTTTTTGCAATGTATTTCTGGTGTAGAACCCTTACTTTGTGTTTCTTGTGTCTGCCCAGCCCCTTGTTTCTAGGTAATCTCTGGGATGTGACTGACCGTGACATTGATCGGTACACAGAAGCTCTGTTGCAGGGCTGGCTTGGGGCAGGCCCAGGAGCCCCCCTTCTCCATTATGTCAGCCAGGCCCGCCAGGCTCCCCGACTCAAATATCTTATTGGAGCTGCACCTGTAGCCTATGGCTTGCCTGTTTCCCTGAAAACACCTTGAAGCTGTCTTCTATAATAGAAACCATGTGACTGACTGTTATACCTCCAAACTTAGAGTTAACTTAATATTTAGGTAAAATATTTTAAAATGATTTTCCCCAGTGTTTTGTATGAAACAATGCCTTTTAATTTAATGTTAATATAATAAAGATATATCAAACCTCATCTTGTGTATTTCATCTAGGGACATCTCAAAACAAGACAGCCCTTCACACATACCTCCCACTGTGTAATTCTAAGTAGACGGGAACAGCTTTTAGGAGTTCAATGCTAGACATAGCTAGGTCTGGGCTGACAGCTAAAGCCATCAAAATGCTCAAAGTATGGTCCTGGAGAGGTGGCTCATTCGATAAGGCAATTGGCTGCAAAACCTAAAACCTGAATTCAATTCCCCAGTGCCTACATAAAGCCAGATGCAGAAAGTGGCACATGTATCTGCAGTTTCTTTGCAGCAGCTAGAGGCTCCTATTCTCTCTTTGTCTTTCTCTCTCTCTCTTTTGCTCTGCTTGCAAAATAATTAAAAAAAAAAAAAAAAGAGCTGGAGAGATGGCTTAGCAGTTAAGGTCCTTGCCTGCAAAGCCAAAGGACCCAAGTTCAACTCCCCAGGACCCACATAAGCCAGCTGCATAAGCCAGCACATGCATCTGGAATTCTTTTGCAGCGGCTTGAGGCCCTGACGCACCGTTCTGTCTCTGTGCCTCTTCCTCCCTCTCTTTCTCAAATAAAAAATGAATTTTAAAATAAATTGCTCAAAGTGAAGATGGGTGTGGTGGTGTACACCTTTAACCCCAGCACTCAGGAGGCTGAAGTAGGATTGCTGGAGTTCTGAAACCAGTTTGAGGCTATAGAATGGCCTAGAGTGAGAACCTGCCTCAAAAACAAACTGCTCAAAATGGGCTGGGATTATGGCTCAGCAACTAAAGGCACTTGCTTGCATAGTCAGCTGACCCCTGTTTGATTCCCGAGCAATCCACTAAGCCAGATGCAAAAGGTGACACATGTATGTGGAGTTTCCAGAGGCCTGGATCCACCCATGTTTATTCTAATTTAATTTATTTTTGGGGGTTTTCGAGGTAGGGTCTCATTCTAGCACAGGCTAACCTGAAATTCACTATGTAGTCTTAGGGTGACCTCAAACTCACAGCGATCCACTCACCTCTGTCTCCTGAGTGCTGGGATTAAAGGCATGCGCCACCATGCCCTCTAGATTTTTGTGTGTGAGAGAAAGAAAGAATGGGCATGCCAGGGGCTCTTTCAGCCACTGCAAATGAATTCCTGATGCATGTTCCACCTTGTGCATCTGGCTTACCTGGCTACTGGGGAGTCAAACTTGGGTCCTCAACCGCTAAGCCATCCAGCATTTTTTTTCAGCTTTTTAAAAATTTTTTATTAGCATTTTCCATGATTATAAAAAAAATCCCATATTAATTCCCTCCCTCCCCCCTCCACTTTCCCCTCCGTCCAGCATTTTTGTTTGTTTGTTTGTTTTCCCTGAGGTAGGGTCTCACTCTAGTCCTGGCTGACCTGGAATTCATTATGTAGTATCAGGGTGGCCTCAAACTCATGGTGATCTACCTTTGCCTCCTGAGTGCTGGGATTAAAGGCATGTGCCACCACTCCTGGCTCCAGCATTATTTTTATTATAACTTATTTGCAAGGAAAGAAAAGGTGTGACAGGACCTCTTGCTATTGCAAAAGAACTGATGCATATGCCACTTTGTCCATCTGGCTTTACATGGGTAATTGATATTGGACCTACTCGTCATGGTTTGCAATCAAGCCCCATTAACTGTGGAGCCCTCTTTCTAGCAGCTGGCTCACGTGGGTCCTGGGGAATTGAACCGGGGTCCTTAGGCTTAATAGGCAAGAAGAGCCTTACCCACTAAGCCATCTTTCCATCCCTTACATGTGTTTTTTGTCACTGCAATTAAACTGATAACTTCTGGCAAACGCCTATCCTAACACTTACAAACACCTCTCAAGTCTAGCACTAACACCTCTGAATTAATCTTGTGTTGTATTTGGTAAACAGCGGTGCCTCCACTTCATCTGCCCAAAGCACCGTTTCCACCGGGTTGATGGTACTCTACGTCCAAAGAATACAGGCTCCCTCGGCCTGTCAGTTGCCAGGTCTGCACCACCCACGTGGAGTAGCATACGTCGCTTTGCATGCGGCGGTTGTGTCCGGAGGGCTTTTAAGAGCTTTAAGTTCCTTGAGGACGTAAGTCCTATTTCCTACAACTTTACCGCGCAAAACCTGGGATACTTTGTGAAAAGAATGCGCTGTCACGTTCTCCAGTCTCCAGCTCGACTCCACCTTCCTTGACCACGGGTCATAGAGATGCCCAGCGCAGCGCGGCCTCCTGGCGGGACCATAGAGGTGCTCCGAGGGTGGCTAGAGTGTCGCCTGCGTAGCCGGCTTCCTCTTCTGAAGTCGTCCTCCCCAACATGGCGCAGTCGATTAACATCACCGAGCTGAGCCTGCCACAGCTAGAAATGCTCAAGAACCAGCTGGACCAGGTGGGGACGGGCGCCCTTCTCACACTCCACGTCCCCGCGCGCCCCTTTCCTGGCTCGTTCGCGAGGCTTCCTTTCCCAGAGAAACCCCTACCCGGTCCCGGGACCCGCCCCCTCGGCGGCCGTACCCTTCTCTTCCCCCCCATTCACTGACCCTTTCCCCCCTCGCCCCCGCCTCTGTAGGAAGTGGAGTTCTTGTCCACGTCCATTGCGCAGCTCAAGGTGGTGCAGACCAAGTATGTGGAAGCCAAGGACTGTCTGAATGTGCTGAACAAGAGCAACGAGGGTATGGGGTAGGCGGGTGCGGGCGTCCTGCCGGAGCCTTTTCTGTTTTCTCCTGGGAGAGGGCGGCCTTCCCCAGCTGTTTGTTCTCGTTACTTTTACAGGGAAAGAATTACTGGTCCCTCTGACGAGTTCTGTATCCTTTCCACAGAAACTGCCTTCTTCCCCAAAGGGAACAGAGCTTTGATTGCTAAGGAGTCCCTCATGATTTTAAGGATGCTCCTAAACACACTTCATAACTCTTTTTTGAAATTAATTTTTAAAAATATTTTGAGAGACAGAGAATGGGCGCACCAGGGCCTTCAGCTGCTGCAAACGAACTCCAGATGCATGCGCCATCTTGTGCTTCTGGTCTACATGGGTACTGGGGAATCGAACCCAGTTCATAGGCAAGTGCTTTAACCGCTAAGCCATTTTTTCAAGACCCTACCTGGGGGGAGGGGGGGGAAGCCGGGCATGGTGGCACACGCCTTTAATCCCAGCACTTGGGAGGCAACGGTAGAAGGATAGCCATGAGTTTGAGGCCACCCTAGGACTACGTAGTTAATTCCAGGAGTCAGCCTGGATTAGAGCGGAGCCCTACCTTGAAAAACCAAAAATTAAAATAAAATAAAATAACGAGGGTCTTAGGAGACCTGTGAATTCTGGTTAGCTGACAAGGGAATCATGGCTCCTGCTGGGCTAGTTTTCTCTTAATCCTGACTTCTCAGATGTATGTCCCTGGGAGGCTCCATGACGTAGAACATGTGCTCATTGATGTGGGAACTGGCTACTATGTGGAAAAGGTGAGTAGGAGGAAGTGTGCGGGTGCCCTCTGAGAAGGGAAGGGGAGTGTAAGGGAAAAGCTGCGATGTAGGGTGGGGTCTCCTTTTATTGTCTTCTGTGTGCAGACAGCTGAGGATGCTAAGGACTTCTTCAAAAGGAAGATAGACTTTCTCACCAAGCAAATGGAGAAAATCCAGCCAGCTCTGCAGGAGAAGCATGCTATGAAACAAGGTAAACTCTGCCCAGGGCACCTCTTGACCCTTTCTACTTCCATGGTTTTCATGGGAGATACCAACACACATCTTCACCCAAATGGGGCTCAGATGGTAGACCCAAAGTACATTTCCATCAATACAAATTTGATGAGCCAGTGAGTTTATTGGGGTCACTTGTAGAGCAGGAAGAGGGGTTATTTATAGGAATGTGGAACCCCCAAAGCAGCCATGTTTATGGGGCTCCTTATGTCAAGATTATCCTCAGATGCTCCTCCCTTGACCTCAGGATGAGGTTTTACTTACAGAGCAGCCACACCACCAGGAAGTCTCATCCCACCCTGAATGTCAACTTCCCCAGAGCATGGTGACTCCAAACAAACCACTTAGATGAAGCTCACTGTTTCTTGATCTTTTACCCTCTGTGTACTCTGTCTCCCCCTGAGGCCACACATCCTCATGCAGTTACTGTATACAGCTGGCACAGGGGGCCTGAGATCTCAGGTCCCTCCCTGTGCCTTCTCTAGTGAGTTGTCCTAACTGCTTTTGATAAAAGGTGTCATTGCAGAGGAATTTTGCCATACAACAGTGGTAAAGAACATGACAGTAGCATGTGTCTTTAATTCCAGCACTGAGGAGGCTAAGGCAGGATTGCCATGAGTTCCATACCAGTGAGGGCTATATACCAAGACCCTGTCAAAAAGGCGGGGCATGAGTCAGGAGTGGTGACACATGTCTTTAATCCTAGCACTCAGGAAGCCAAAGTAGAAGGATTGCTGTGAGTTCAAGGCCAGCTGAGACTACACTGAATACCAGGTCAGCCTGGGCTAGAGCAAGACCCTCAAAAAATAAAAACTAGGATTCTTGTAGGTCTGGAGATACAGCTCAGTGGCTTAGTGCTTGCTCAGTGTGCACAAAGTCCTGGGTTTAATCTCCAGTGCTACAAATAAATAAATAACTAATTCATGTACCAAATAACTACTCACCTATTAGTGTGTGATCTAGATTTGCATAGTGGAACACACCTTCACCACTCAGGCTACTGAGGCAGGAGGACTGCAGGTTCAAGGCCAGTCTAGGCTATGTAATATAGCAAAACCCTGTCTCACAAATTTGGGGATAGGAGCCGGGTGTGGTGGCGCACGCCTTTAATCCCAGCACTCGGGAGGCAGAGGTAGGAGGATCGCTGTGAGTTGGAGACCACCCTGAGACTACATAATGAATTCCAGGTCAGGCTGAGCTACAACGAGATCCCACCTCAACAAAAAAAAAAAAAAAAGGATTGTAGGGCTGGAGAGATGGCTTAGTGATTAAGGTACTTGCTTGCAAAGCCTAAGGACCTAGGTTCAGTTCTCCTGGTCCCATTTAAGCCAGATGTACAAGGTTGTACATTCTTCTGGAGTGAGTTTGTGGTGGCTAGAAGCCCTGGTGTGCCCATTCTCTCTCTTTCTGTCTCTCTCTCCCTCTCTCTCCCTCCCCCTCCCTCCCTCCCTCCCTCCCTCCCTCCCCCCCCCTTCTCTCTCTCTCTCGCCCTCTCTGTCTCAAATGAAAATGATTTTTTTTGTTTGTTGGTTTGTATTGTCTTATTTTTCAAGGTAGGGTTTCACTCTAGCTGACGCTGACCTGGAATTCACTAGGTAGTCTCAGGGTGGCCTCACTCACAGCAATCCTCCTACCTCCGCCTCCCAAGTGCTGGGATTAAAGATGTGTACCATCACGCCTAGCTGAAAATAAAATATTTTTTTAAATGGCTTGTAGCTGGGCATGGTGGTGCATGCCTTTAATCCCAACAATCGGGAGGCAGAGGTAGGAGGATCACTTGTAAATTCAAGGCCACCCTGAGACTACGTCCAGGTCAGCTTGGGCTACAGCAAGACCTTAACCTTGAAATCAAAACAAAACAAACAAAAAAAAGAAGATTGTAATATGAACCATAGAGAAGCATTTGTTTGTCTTTGCTGTCATGATTTGTTAGTCTCCAAATTCTGGGAGTTAGAAATATTTGTAGACTCCTGGGTGTTTGAGCAATTGAAGGGGAAGTAGATTTTGTGAAGCTCCTGTTAATGTGCATGTCGTGAGGTGCACATGAATGAACATATGGGATGGAAGTGTGCTAAGTAAACACTAGCAGTTACAACATCGGGCTTACCTTGGAGTGAACACCCAGGAGTAGTTTTAAAAGAAACTAATGCTGATTGTTTAATTGTGCTAAGGATTGAATTCAGGGCCTCATATACTGAACAAACCATGTACCATTTATCTTTACTCAGTCCCCCAAATGTTTTCCACATTGCAGTTTTCTGGTTATGGCTTACATTATGTTCATTTTATGTCCCAGTAGTTAACATAGTGACTGACTTTTTTTTTTTTTTTTTTTTTTTTTTTTTTTGGTTTTTCGAGGTAGGGTCTCACTGTAGTCAAGGCTGACCTGGAACTCACTCTAGTCTCAGGGTGGTAGGAGGAACGCTGTGAGTTCAAGGCCAACCTGAGACTACAGAGTGAATTTCAGGACAGCGTTGGCTACAGTGAGACCCTCACAAACACACACAAACAACAAAATTTGTGTATTTAGCCTCCACAGTGGATCACTTGTTAAGTTTACCAAACCATAGTTGGTTGTCTACCTGCAGCTGTTCTTAACTGGATTCTCCGGTTGAACTTCTGACCAAGATGTGCTTCTTGCTTTTTCCCCCGTAGCTGTCATGGAGATGATGAGCCAGAAGATCCAGCAGCTCACAGCCCTGGGGGCACCTCAGGCTACTGCCAAGGCCTGAGTGTGTGGCATAAATACGGCAGCAGGACCCTGTTTCAAGGGGCCTAGGACTGTGGGCATGGTGGCCTCCCCGTGTTGGGCAAAGGGTTGATCTTGTGTTTAGTGCTAATAAATGTGCCAGCTGGGCAAATAATGATCTTTTCTTCCATTAAAATAGACTGTTGGTGAACTGGGAGGGAGTAGGTTCTAACCGGTTCTAAGGAACTATTAAGCTCCCCTGAGTTGTAAACTCCTCGCGTTGTCATGGGAACAGCCAGCGACGGAAGTGGCCTTGCAGGCGCTTCCTCTTCCGGGTTGGCGCTCGCGCCGCCTCGTGGGGTGCTGCATGGGTCACCGCTTCCTGCGCGGTGCCTTTACACTGCTGTGGCCTCGGTCTCCTCCCCAAAGCCTGTATCGCATGCAAGGTTCAGAATCCGTCCGGCCCCCCAAAAGACCCCGCAGCGACCCCATGGCACCGCCCCGGATCGGGACACACAACGGCACCTTCCACTGCGACGAGGCGCTCGCGTGCGCGCTGCTCCGCCTCTTGCCGGAATACCGGGTACGCTACGACTGTCCCCGTGGGAGGTCGGGCGGCCCGAGCCACACCCGCTGTGACTCTCCACCCCTGCCTGGCCGCTGCCTCACCTCCCGTGTCCCTACAGGATGCAGAGATTGTGCGGACTCGGGACCCCGAAAAACTGGCTTCGTGTGATGTCGTGGTGGATGTGGGTGGGGAGTACGACCCTCAGAGACACCGATACGATCATCACCAGAGGTGAGCTCTCTGTTCACCTTGCTTGACCCTAATTTTCCCCCGTGTTCCAGTTCCGCCATGCGCTGCCAAAATCCATGTCAACGAAGGGAACTGACTCCAAGGTTCCCTAGGTCTGCAGCCTTGTGTCCTTCCTGCTCCCTGCCTGCTGCTTACCCAGTAGTCCTGAACTGGGAACTCCATGGGCTCCCAGTCACTTCCTCAGCCCCTCCTGCCTTGCCTTAGTTAGTTTACCATTGTCCCAACTGATACCCATCTGGGATTAATCAATTCGCCTGCACTGGCCTCAGACTGCTGGGGTTGAGGCAGTTCATGTGTGTGTAGTGTTTACTTCCCTTACACTCTTACGCTGGGAAATCTTACTCAAGGATCGCCTGTTATCCGTAGTACCACTGCAAAACTCCTTGTTCACCAACTCAATGAGTGTTCCTCTCTCTTCTGAAAAGGAAGTGAGCATTTCTCAGACACATAATTGCTCCTTTCAATTTAGGAAAATGTGTTCCCTTTTACTGGTTAATCCTCTTCGCTCTTCCTATGTATGGCCTTTCAGTGGGACTGCACACCGCACTTCTGCCACCAGTACGCCGCCTACCTCTGTCCCAAGTGCTGGGATTAAAGGTATATGCCACCATGCCCAATAACTTTTGTTTTCTTTTTTCTTTCCTGTCCTGACCTGAAATGGCTTAGCAATTAAGGCACTTGCCTGAGAAGCCTATGGTCCTAGCTTTGATTCCCAGTACCCACGTGACCAGGTGCACAAGGTGGCACACTTGTCTGGAGTTCATTTGCAATGGCTAGAGGCCCTGGCATGCCCATTCTCTCTCTATCTGCCTCTTCCCCTCTCTCTTCCTCCCACTCTCTCTCTCTCAAATAAATGAACATGTTAAAAATATAATCACAGTCGGGCGTGGTGGCCTTTATTTGTTGTTATTATTATTATTTTTTTTTTTACTTTCTTGGTTTTTCAAGGTAGGTTCTCACTCTAGGCTGACCTGGAATTCACTATATATATATATGCCTCAAGGTGGCCTAGAACTCACTGCGATGTTTCTACCTCTGCCACCCGAGTGCTGGGATTAAAGATGTGTACCACCATGCCCTGCTCAGCCACCAGCGTTGATGTTTTTTCTTTGTTTCTGCCTAAAAACTGATCAAACATCTTCTGTCTTGAAAACAGGCAAAAGAGTGGTAGTTGATAATTGACTGTCAAATTGAAAGAACCTAGAATTGGGCTGGAGAGATGGTTTAGCGGTTAAGCGCTTGCCTGTGAAGCCTAAGGACCCCGGTTCGAGGCTTGAATCCCCAGGACCCACATTAGTCAGATGCACAAGGGGACACGGGCGTCTGGAGTTTATTTGCAGTGGCTGGAAGCCCTGGCGCGCCTGTTCTCTCTCTCACTTTCTGTCGCTATCAAATAAATAAACAACAAAAGAAAAAAAGAGAGAGAGAGAAAAGAACCTAGAATGGCCAGTGAAGGTTTATGTAGATCAGATTTTTCGGGGTCCCGAGTCCGCACAATCTCTGCATCCTGTAGGGACACGGGAGGTGCCATCTGTGAGGCGTTATCTTGATTAGAGTAAGCAAAGGTAGGAGGACTGAAGTCCTGGACTATATACAAAGGTGAAAAGGGGTTCAGTAGCAACATTCATCTGTCTGCTTTCTGACTGTGCTGAATGTGACCACTTCTTCAAGCTCCAGCTTAACCTGAGTTTTGCCAGGTGTGTTTTGGTTTTTCGTGGCAGGGTTTCACTCTGGCCCAGGCTGACCATGCCCAACTTGTCAGGTATTTGGTCTCAGCAACAATAACTAACACACCTTACTCACTATTAAAAATAAACTGAAGGATGGGCTGGAAAGATGGCTTAGCAGTTAAGTGCTTGCCTTTGAAGCCTAAGGACCCTGGTTGGAGACTCAATTCCGATTCACCAGGACCCACGTAAGCCTGATGCACAAGAGGGCGCAGTTCGTTTGTAGTGGCTAGAGCCCCTGGAGTGCCCGTTCTGTCTACATATATATATATCTGTCGCTCTGAAATAAGTAAAAATGAACAAAAAATAAATAAACTGAAGGAGGACTGGAGAAATGGCTTAGTGGTTAAGGCGTTTGCCTGCAAAGCCAAAGGACCTCTCTCCAATTCCCCAGGACCCACACAAGCCATATGCACAAGATGGGACTTGTGTCTAGAGTTCATTTGCAGGGACTGAAGGCCCTGGCACACCCATTCTCTATCTGCCTGTCTCTCTCCCTTCCTCCCCACCCTCTCAAATAAATAAACAAATAAGCAAACAAACTGAGGGAGCCAGGTGTGGTGGTGCATGGTTTTAATCCCAGCACTCCGGAGGCAGAGGTAGGATTGCTGTAAATTCAAGGCTACCCTGAGACTACATAATGAATTCCAGGTCAGCCTGAGCTAGAGTGAGACCTTACCCTGGAAAACCAAAAAATAAACAAACTGAGGGTTTGGGGAATGTTTATTTTAAGGATCTATTTCTCTTTTTTGTTTTTGTTTGTGTGTAAATCTTTTATAAATAGTAGATGAAATAGTTAACAAATAAACCAGAGCTGGAGAGATGACAGTTAAGACACTTGCCTGCAAAGCCCAATAACTCAGGTTTGATTCCTTAGTACCCATGTAAAGCCAGATGCACAAAGGGTCACATGCATCTGGAGCTCCTTTGCAGTGGCTGGAGGGCCCATTCTCTCTTTTACTTACCTCTCTGCTTGCAAATAAAATTTATTTTTTCTCGCAAGGTAGGGTGTTACTCTAGTTCAGGCTGTCCTGCAGTTCAGTATGTAGTCTCAGGGTGGCCTTGAACTCTTGGAGATCTTCCTACCTCTGCCTCCCAAGTGCTGGGATTGAAGTTGTGTGTCACCATGCCCGGCTAGCAAATAAGTTAAAAAAAAAAGAAAAGAAAAGAAACAGGTGTACATACCTTTAATCCTAGCACTCCTGAGGTGAGGTAGGGGGATCTCCATGAGTTCAAGGCCAACTGGAGCTAGTATGAGAACTTTTGGGATTTGGTGAGGGTTGTGGGCAGAGGAAATGGCTCAGCAGTTAAAGCAGCCCTGTAAAGCTGGATGGGCATTTATGTGTGTGTGTGTGTGTGTGTGTGTGTGTTTGTGTGTATGCATGTGCGCGTGCACACATACACACACATGTCAAGGCCTCTTGCCTCTATAATTGATAGCAGATACTTGCGCCACTGTTGAGTCTGGCTTTTGTGGGTGGCTTGGGAATTGATCCCCAGGGCCAGTAGAAGGATCGCCATGAGTTCAAGGCTACCCTGAAACTACATAGTGAATTCCAGGTTGGCCTGGGCTACAGTGAGACCCTGCCTCACTAAAAAAAATAATAATAAAGAGCCGGGCGTGGTGGCGCACGCCTTTAATCCCAACACTCGGGAGGCAGAGGTAGGAGGATTGCCGTGAGTTTGAGGCCACCCTGAGACACCATCGTGAATTCCAGGTCAGCCTGGGCTAGAGTGAGACCCTACCTCAAAAAAAAAAAAATAATAATAATAATAAAATAAAAAAATAGTACATAGCAAGTATAAGGCTAGCCTGGACTACATGTGACTCTGTATTGACAAACAAGTAAAAATATAAAAGAGGATGTGCCTAGTTTATTTGCAACTACTGCTCTACTTTAGGTAAGGGACTTGAGCACCTGTCCTTGTTGGTATTCGTGGGGGTCCTAGGATTGATGCCCCCACAGATGTTGGGGGGGTCAGCTGTAATTGCTCTGTTGGTTGTGTAGATGAACCTAAAGGAAGGATGGGATCTCAGGTTTACTCCTTGACGTAAAACAAAACATAGCATATAGCAGTCTACACATTGTTGAATGGACGCAGGAATGCAGGCTTCCAGCCAAGGTCCACGCTGGCCCTGAGGCAAAGCTAAAGCTTTCCTGAATAGGCTCCTTCTCCCCACTGCTGCAGCGTTCCCCATCCTGCCCCCTCCCCCCACACACTGGGCTGACTGGCCCCACTGCTGTGCTCCTCAGGACTTTTGCAGAAACTATGAGCTCCCTGTGCCCTGGGAAACCGTGGCAGACCAAGCTGAGCAGTGCGGGACTCGTCTATCTGCACTTCGGGCACAAGCTCCTGGCCTACTTGCTGGGCACTAGTGAAGAAGATAGCGTGGTGGGCACCATCTATGACAAGGTGGGGGACCTGAGGACAAAACTGTCCTATGCATGAATCTTTCCCAGGCTGGCTGGGAGAGACAATCACACACACTGGACTGGGCCTCAGATCAGAGTCTCCGGCTTAAGGGGTCCCTACAGTCGCCTTCCCCATTAGACATCTCTGACCTGCATCGAGGGTGAGAGGGAGGTTACTTAATATATGAGAAAGGGTTTGGATATTTTGAGACAGACTGGCTATATTGCCCAGGCTGGCCTTGAACTAAGAGTTGAGACTAAAGGCATGCATGACTCCATGATTCTGGGGAAAAGCTTTGAAAGCAGCATTTCTTTTTATTTTATTTTTTTAATATTTATTTGAGGGAGAGAGGAAGAGGCAGATAGAGAGAATGGTTGTTCCAGGGCCTCCAGTCACCTTGTGCATCTGGGTTACATGGGTACTGGGGAATGGAACCTGGGTCCCTAGCCCCTCACAGGCAAGCGCCTTCACCACTGCAATCTCTACAGTACCCCCCCTTTTTTTTTTTTTTTTTGAGATAGGGTCTCACTCTAACCCAGGTTGACCTGGTACTTTTACCTTTTTTTTTAATTTATTTTTTGCAGGCAGAGGTGGGATTGCCTTGAGTTTGAGGCCACCCGGAGACTACATAGTGAATTCCAGGTCAGCCTGAGCTAGCATGATACCCTACTTCAAAAAAACAAAAACAAACAAAAAAGCAATGTTTCCCCACCACCACCCAAAAAAAAAAAAAAAAAGGCTGTTCAGTAGGTTTGCATAAATCGAGGAGGCTGCTTATATATACGTGGCAGCACTGCCTCAAAGGCTCTGAGTACCCTGACTGAGAGTATGTCTCAGGCATCACTGTAAAGCACTAGGGACATGGGCGTCAGTAAGCTCTGGAAAGGGACTGTGGCAGAAATGTCTTTTGGTTGGGCATGTCAGACCAAACAATAACAGGGACACCCTACTCCTGTTCCGTAAACAAGTCAAACCTAAGCGTCACACAATCCCCAGCTCTGCAAACAGCAAGCCTGAGATGGAATCAGCAGTTTCACAGGTAGACTTCAGGCCTCTGGCCTCTTGACATAGCAGCAGTATGTGCCAGAAGGAAAGAATTTTTTCATTTTTTATTTTTTTGGTTTTTCAGGTAGGGTCTCACTCTAGGCCAGGTTGACCTGGATGTGTGGTCTCAGGCTGGCCTTGAACTCACAGCGATCCTCCCACCTCTATCTCCCAAGTGCTGAGGATTAAAGGTGTGCACCACAACGCCTGGCTAGGAAGGAACTTTTTTTTTTTAATTTTTATTTTCATTTATTTATTAGAGACAGAGTGGGAGGAGAAAGAGGGAGAATAGACACACCAGGACCTCTAGCCACTGCAAATGAACTCCATATGCATGTTCCACCATGTGCATCTGGAAAATCAAACCTGAGTCCTTAGGCTTCACAGGCATGTGCTTTAACCACTAAACCATCTCTCCAGCCCAGGAAAGAACTTTAAATGAGCTCAACTAAGAGTTTTGGAGACACCTAATTTTTAGACAGCCTGGGTCAATTTTCACTTCTACTGTTGAAGGGTTTGCTAAACATCTAAGTTTAAGCCAGTATTAACTGAGCTTCAAGGCTGTGATCCTGACCAAGAGGTGCTGGGCAAAAGGGAGTTATTGTCTCATTTTTCCCTCAGGTAGTGCTCTTTTGATCTGCTCTGTTTCTGACCTGGGCCAGTTCACCCCTCCTGAGGCAACTTGGTGGCCCCCCACTCCTGGGAGGTCATAATAATGAAGCCAGACTTAATGCAGCCACCCATTTGGCATAGCCCACTACAGCCCGGACTTTCTAGACTCAAGTGATTCTCCTGCCTCAACATCCTGAGTAGTTGAGACTATAGGCATGTATGTGTGTATGACTTCTCTCCACGGGTAGTGCTTTTGCCCCTTATCACAAGTATTACTGATGCTGAGGCCCATTTGTAGAGCAGTTTTGTTAAAACACCAACATTCTGTATTGATTCATATGTTGCACCTACTGAAGTCACATGGCATGCTTCTTTGAGACAAAAAAAGGCCACGTCATTGCTCTTGATGTCTGATACCTAACAGTCCCACTTAACCAGTCAGACGCTCAGCACCAATTAACTTACTGAACAGTCTGCTTTGCCCACCTACAGATCTGCCCTCTGTCAGCCCTCAAGACCCACTTCCTGCAAGCCCCTCCATGAGCGGAGACCCTTGTTCATAAGTGCAGTATCTCCCTCTACACATAGGCTGCCCTTAGCTTTGGGCAGAAGCCTAAAAAGGTTGGGTGGCCTGGATTTAGTCCCAACACTTAGCACTCTGGCCTTGAGAAAGCTGCTGTATTCTCCAGTTCTCCCTTTTCATCAGTGGTGAGACCTTCCTAGGGTTCTCTGGAGGATTAAGTGAAATGTGTGTTTACATATTTATGGAACCTAGCTGACTTACACAACGGTAAGTATCCTCAAGAGCTTCTTCCTGCTGCTGCCTTAGATGTACGAGAACTTCGTGGAGGAGGTAGATGCAGTGGACAATGGGATCTCCCAGTGGGAGGAGGGGGAACCTCGTTATGCCCTGACCACGACACTGAGTGCCCGGGTTGCTCGGCTTAATCCTACCTGGAACCAGCCCAACCAAGACACTGAGGTAAGGAGAGCCCCAGGTTTGAGTCCGAGACCTGTAAGCCCCTCGGAGGCTGAAGTAAAGATGCTCTTACCTCACTAGCCCCCGCAAAGTAAGCTTTAGGCCCACACCATGGTTCTGGTTTCTCCCTTCCCAGGCAGGGTTTAAGCGTGCAATGGCTCTGGTTCAAGAGGAGTTTCTGCAGAGACTGGACTTCTACCAGCACAGCTGGCTGCCGGCTCGGGCCTTGGTGGAAGAGGCCCTGGCCCAGCGGTTCCAGGTACAGTCTTGGAAGGTGGCCTGGGGAACAGTAATGGCTGGCAGGCACCTATTTACATGGAGATCCTACTTCCATTTCAGGTGGACCCAAGCGGAGAGATAGTGGAACTGGCAAAAGGTGGATGCCCTTGGAAGGAACATCTCTACCACCTGGAGTCTGTGTTGTCCCCACCTGTAGCTATCACTTTTGTTATCTATACTGACCAGGCTGGTCAGTGGCGAGTCCAGTGTGTGCCCAAGGAGCCCCACTCATTCCAAAGCCGGTAAGATCCCACAGAACCACCCTGCCCACCTTCAGATCTGTTTCAGCTCTATTAAGAGTGGCTGCCATCCTCTGTCAGTTCCTCAGGCCTCCAATTTGCGCCTACCAATTCCCTCTTTCTGTTTACTTGTAGGCTGCCCCTACCAGAGCCATGGCGGGGTCTTCGGGATGAGGCCCTGGACCAGGTCAGTGGGATCCCTGGTGGTATTTTTGTCCATGCCAGTGGCTTTATTGGAGGGCACCGCACTCGAGAGGGTGCCCTGAGCATGGCCCGGGCCACTCTTGCCCAGCGACTGACACCTATCTCCCTTGCAAATCCCTAACTCTAATAAAACTTCTTCCATTTTTTTAAAACAATGTTTATTTTAATATTTATTTGTAAGGAGAGAAAGAGGGGTGTGCCAGGCCTCTAGTCATTGTAAATGAACTCTAGATGCATGCACTACTTTGTGCATCTGGCTTTACATGGGTACTGGGGAACTGAACTAAGGTCATTAGGCTTTGCAGGCAAGCTCTTTAACCACTGAGCCCCAGCCCAACTTCATTTATTGACCCAGTGGCTTACTCTATGACATCGTGGGAACCTGCAACAGCTTACCTGCAAGACACTGTGCTAAGTATTTTTCTTACCACTTTCAGCTTTGCTTTCCAAATCATTTGAAGGCCATGCAATTCCCATGGCTAACTTGAACCAAGTTTATGACCATACCAGAAAGTAACAGTAGACTCTTGAGAACTTTTTTTTCTCCAAGGTAGGGTTTCGCTCTAGGCCAGGCTGACCTGGAATTCACTATGTAGTCTCAGGGTGGCCTTGAATTCATGGTGATCCTCCTACCTCTGTCTCCCCAGAGCTGGGATTAAAGGCGTGTGCCACCACGCCCAGCTATCTTGAGAACTTTTTTGAAGGATCTAGAAGGGGAATGCAGCTACTTTTATACCCTTGACTGAAGACCCATCCTCCTCTTTTTGGGGAAGGTTGTCCTCTTTGACATGCAGTTCAGAGCGAAGATCATACGTGGAGCGGTGAGAAAGGAATGCCTACCTAGCCAGCAACCTGGCAGTCTGCATGGTGACAGATGTCATAGCCAGATCGCCGTCATGTCTTAACAGCAGAATCTTATTTTTGGGTTTTTCAAGGTAGGGTCTTGTTCTATCCTAGGCAGACCTGGAATTCATTATGTAGTGTCGGGCTGGCTTTGAACTCAGGGAGATCCTCCTACCTCTGCCTCCCAAGTGCTGGGATGAAAGACATGTTTCACCACCCTGGCCTAACAACAGAGTCTAATCCATTGCTACTCTTCCTCCCCTACCCCCACTATACCCCAGTGAAACTCCTTGGGGGGGGGGGAACACAGGCAGAATCTGGTAATTGAGTGAAAAACAAAACTTTATTATGGGAAGTGGGAATGAGGGGAGTGGGGCAGAACAGGTGGAAGTCCTGGAAGAGGGTCCCAGGGGGCGGAGGTTAGGGATGTCTCTGTAAACAGTGGTAGGTCATGCGTGGAGACTCCACCTCCAGCTGGGGGCTCTTGGGTCCGGCCAAGCACTGGGCTGAACCGTGGAAATTGGGCATTGACGAAGTACAGAGGGATGTGAGCGATTCGGCCTGTAGACCAGCACTGTGGAAATGGGGAAACTAAGAATCTGGGCTTCACAGTGCCTCATGGCAGAACCACAAGGCAGCCCAGGCCCTGGGCTTCTCCAGCCACCCCCAACACCCCCTGCTGCCTAGCACCGTCTACGCACCACACTGAGCAGAGCCCCTTTGTTGAAGGAAGGGTGGAAAGTGATGAGCTGGGCCTGGGCTCCTGGTTCCCCCTGGATAATGCCACTAGGGCAAGAAAAGGAAGCATGAGAGAGGGAGGGTGGCGCTTGGGAAGGTTCTGAGGAGCTCGGACCTCATGGCCTGCCCTGTACTTACCAGGGAAGTAGTTCAAACACAGGGCTGTTTCGGGTGCGGAAAAGGAGGATGACTGGATTCCCATCCTGTACCCGTGGGTTGCCTGTAAGAAAGGGGTCCGTGAATGCATGAACTTTGGAGGCAGGGGAACAACTACAAACCTGGCACTGACAATCTATGAACAGGAAAGATGGCTGTGACCTAACACACCCATTCCTCCTCCTCCTCTTACCTTTCATGAGCACAGCCAGGCGCTCCCCACTGGGATCCCAGACCATGGAGTGGGCCTCTCCTCCGAGCCTGTGACCAGGACAGGAGGTCAAGGGCACTCAGTGTGGTTTCCTTCCACCTTTTCACTGCCCGTCCCTCCACAGGCATTCAGCTCACCTCTCCTCACCATCTGGTGTCTGTATTGTTGTCTCAGACAGATCTGCCACAATCGTTGCCGACTTTGCACCTCCAACATGCCCCTTTCCCTCTCCTGTGTATAAGGGCAGAGGTGCTCCGTGCAGGAGTTGGCCCTCCCACTGGTCCTTGCCAGCTCTTAACAGGCATCAGAATTGCTGAAGTCCTCCTCAACCTTGGTGCTTCCCTTCCTCTCTCAGAGTAGTATCCTACACACTGCTGTCTCCCTTTGACCTCCCCAGGTAGTCCTAACTTACCGCATCGTTCTGGAAATGATAAGGAGTAAATTAGTGGTTCTCCCAGTACAGTGAATAGCAGTCTATTTCCATCTGGGCTCCAGCAGCCAGTCTGGGGACAAGAAGGGAAAGGAAATCTATAGAAGGACGCAGACAGGAAAGAAGTAAAGGAGTAGAGGAGCAGAACATGAGTGACTGGGCCCACTGGAATCACTTGCCTCCTCTGAATCACAGTCCCCTCTTACCTGACAGCGCCCTGATAGAGTCGGCCACTTCTCACAGGTCCACATCTGGGCTTCCCAGACTCTGAGCCAGACACAGACAAATGACAGCATAGACCCCCCTTCAGGCTGGCCTCTAGCAGTTCCAGAAGCCAAGTACCTTTCTGTAGGTCCTGGCCTTCCCTTGACCTTTGCCCTACTCACCGAAAGATAGCTGAAGGGGTGGTGGCTAAGACTTTGCTGCCATCTGGTGACCACAGTAGGTTGGTGACTCCACCACCTCGAAACCAGGGGAGGGGAACACATATCTCCCTGGAGACATCCCACACCTAGGACAGGGAGCAATAGAGACAGATGAGAACCCAAAGCCCTGTGGGCTCACAGGGGATGCCCTCCCTCTTCAGTGCAGAGGACCAGGAAGGGGAAGAAGCAGCAAAGGGCTGTTCAATATGAGTGCCTGGTTTCCATTTACAGCAACCGCAGTTTTTATTCTAAGCAATGCGCTGGCAAAGCTCCTTCCTCACACTGGGTGGGGACAACTCACCAGGATAGCAGCATCCACAGGTGAGGCTGAGAGCAGCCGCTCCCCACTAGGAGCCCAAGCCAAGCTGGTGACAGGTGTATGCCCAGGGTGAGACAACACTTGGGCACAACCAGAAGAAGGCCTGACAAAAGAGAGATGAAAGGTGTGAGGACAAAAGATGAAAAAACCTGCATCATTATTCCATTTCCTTGCTCTGCTAGAACTTCCCAGTCCCAAAGACCTGTGAATGCATATCTAGGGTGGGCAAAAGGAAGAAGAATCATGGGAGTAAAAATGGGTAAAGGGGGCTGGAGAGATAGCTTAGCAGTTAGGGCACATGCCTGCAAAGCCTAAGGACCCAGGTTTGATTCTCCAGGTCCCATGTAAGCCAGATGCACAAGGTGGCACATGCATCTGGAATTCGTTTGTAGTGGCTAGAGGCCCTGGCATCCCATTCTCTCTCTCAAAAATAAATAAATAAAATCTTTTTAAAAGATGGGAAAAAGGACTGCAGAGATGGCTTAGCAATTAAGGTGCTTCCTGCAAAGCCAAAAGGACCTAGGTTCAATTCCCCAGGACCCACATAAGCCAGATGCACAAGGTAGTGCATATGTCTGGAGTTTATGTGCAGCAGCTAGAGGCACTGGCTCACCCATTCATTCTCTCTCTGCCTCTTTCTCTCAAATAAATAAATAAAAATATTTTTTAAAAAGAGGCCAGATATGGTGGCGTACAACTTTAATACCAGCACTTGGGAGGCAGAGGTAGGAGGACTGCCAAGAGTTTGAGGCCACCCTGAGACTACATAGTGAATTCTGGGTCAGCCTGGGCTAGAGTGAAAGCCTACCTCAAAACAAAATAAATAAATAAATAAAGGCTGGCAAGATGCCTTAACAGTTAATGTGACTGCTTGCAAAGCCAAAGGGCCCAGGTTGAATTCCCCAGAACCCACTTCAGCCAGATGCACAAGGTGGCATGCACGCTTCTGGAGTTCCTTTGTGGCAGCTGGAGGCCCTGACGCACCCATTCTCTCCCTCTCTCTCTCAAATAAAAATATAAAACAAGAAAGAAAAAAGTGGAAAAAAGATAAAGGAGGCTGGGCATGGTGGCACACACCTTTAATCCCAGCACTCAGGATTGCTATGAGTTTCAGGCCACCTGGAGACTAATTTCAGGTCAGCCTGGGCTACAGTAAGATCCTACCTTGATCCTACCTTTAAAAGCCAGGCATGGGGCTGGAGACCAAGCTTCAACTCCCCAGGACCACGTAAGCCAGATGCACTAGGGGGCGCACGTGTCTGGAGTTCATTATTCACCCATTCTCTGTCTCTCTCCCTCTCAAATAAATGAATAAATATTTAAAAGCTGGGCATGGTGGCGCATGCCTTTAATCCCAGGATTTGGGAGGCAGAAGTAGGAGGATCACCGTGACTTTGAGACCACTCTGAGACTACATAGTGAATTCCAGGTCAGCCTGGACTAGAGTAAAACTCTGCCTCAAAATAATAATAATAGTAATAATAATAACAACAACAATAAAATAGGGCTGGAGAGATGGCTTAGAGGTTAAGGCAGTTGCCTGCGAATCCTAAGGACCCAGGTTTGATTCTCCAGGTCCCATGTAAGCCAGATGCACATGGTGGCACATGCATCTGGGGTTCATTGCTGTGGCTGGAAGCTCTGGCACACCCATACTCACTCTTTCTCTCTCTCCCTCTCTCTCTGACTCTAATAAACAAATAAAAATAAAATCTTTAAAAATAATAATAAAATAAGAGCTGGGCACAGTGGTGCACGCCTTCAATCCCAGCCCTCGGGAGGCAGAGGTAGGAGGATCACCATGACTTTGAGGCCACCCTGAGACTACATAGTAAATTCCAGGTCAATCCAGCCTAGAATGAGACCCTACCTCAAAACACACACACACACACACACACACACACACACACATATATATATACACACACACTTCCAAGTTTGACTTCCTAGAACTCCCCCCCACACCACCACACACACACAGAGTTGTGTGGCCATGCATGTCCATAACACCAGGGGAGGTAGGAGCAGACAGACCAGATCACTGAGGCTTGCTGACAACAACTCTGGGTTAAGGGAAAGAGCCCACTTCAAGGAAAAAAAAAAACAAACACAGATGAGCAATCAGAAGGACACTGTGACCTCCAAATATACACACATGGGGTACACAAAACTGTACAACACATGCATATACCACTCACATGGGCTACACATGTGTACAGGCACACACACAAAAAATCCTACTGGGTGTGGTGGCGCATGCCTTTAGTTCCAGCACTTTGGAGGCAGTGGTAGAATAATCACCCTGAGTTCAAGGTCACACTGAGAATACATAGTGAATTCCAGGTCAGCCCAGGCTAGAGAGACCCTACCTCAAAAAACCAAAATAAATAAATAAAATAAAAAGTAAAAATAAGCTGGGCATAGTAGCACATGCCTTTAATCCCACCAATCAGGAGGCAGAGGTAAGAGGATCACCGTGAGTTCAAGGCCAACCTGAGACTACATAGTGAATTCCAGGTCAGCATGAGCTAGAGTGAAATCCTACCTTGGAAAAACAAAAAATAACAACAAAAAAAGTAAGTCTCCTTCCATACTCCTCACCAGCCACCACCATTCTCCCATCCTGTATGGCCACACTCTGAGGCCAAGCAGACTGCTAGGACTCACCGGGTGGATAAGGAGGTAGGGTCCAGCGTCCAGATGAGAATACAGCTCTGGCAGGCCACAGCCAAGACTGAGGCACTGAGGGGCTTCCAGGCCAGAGCTGCCACATTTCGCTGTAGACGGTGCTTCAGGGAAGGAACTATCGTGCTAGAGCGACAGCAAAAATAATCGTCAAAGCAGAGACACTGACTTCAGCAATGTAATTAATACAGAGAGGAAAGCTGATCCAGAGGCTGGGGATGGGATAGCTCAGTAGTAGCTCTCGCAGTTGCTCAGTACGCATGAGCCCGAGCTTGATCCCAGCACAGTAAAGAAAGATGGGAGGGAAGGACCCAGCCAGAAGCTCAGGAGTATTGGGGTGCTGTAGGACGCAGAACTGGATAACAGTTCAGTGTAACAAGAGGACAAGGGGCTGGAGAGATGGCTCAGTGGCTAAGGCATTTTTGTCTGCAAAGCCTAATGACCTGAGTTCTATTCCTTAGTACCCATGTAAACCCAGATGCACATATGCATCTAGGGCTGGTTTGTACCAGCCAGAGGCCTTGAGTTCTCTCTTTCTCTCTCTCTCTTTGATCTCCCTCTGCTTGCACAAAAATAAATAAATAAAATTCTGCCGGGCGTGGTGGCACATGCCTTTAATCCCCACACTTGGGAGGCAGAGGTAGGAGGATCACCATGAGTTCACCACCCTGAGACTACATAGTGAATTCCAGGTCAGTGTGAGCTAGAGTGAGACTCTACCACAAATAAATAAATAAATAAATAAAGTGGACACAAGGATAGAAAGATGGCTTAGCATTTAAGGTGCTTGCCTGCAAAGCCTAAGGATCCAGGTTCAATCTCTCAGTACCCACAAAAGCCAGATGCAATGGGTGATGCATACATCTGGAGTTCATTTACAGTTGCTGGAGGCCCCAGCATGGCCATTCTCTCCTCTCTCTCTCAAATGTGTGTATATGTGTGTATGTGTGTATATATATATATCCCCCCCTGCCAATGGACCCATCCAGTTACAGAGCTTCTCCAACACCAGATCAGGAAGAATCCCTGTGGACCAGTTCAGAAAGTGCAAGCCTTCCCCAGGACCCAGGCTAGAGGGAAGGTGAACCTGACAACAGTGCTCACACACACCTGTTGGCATTATACACACGGATGGAGTCATCCAGCAGGGCCACTGCAAATTTGTTGGTATGAGGGTGCCATGCAAAGACCCGCAAGCAGCAGCTGGACCTGGGGCAGGAATGAGCAGAGTTGAAGGCACAGCGCCTGCAGTGGAGCCCAGCAGCTCAGATTCCCTTCCACGTGAGGAGATAGCTCTTCTTCACTTTCTCTTTTGATCCTTTTTGGGTTGAGTAGGAGGAGTAACAATGGGATGAACAGAGGAGTCTCTGCCTTGACTTCTCTTTCCCCAAAGGAATTCCCAAGGATCAGCTTCCTTCCCACAAGGTGCCAGTTTGTGAACTTACCAGTTTGTGACTTGGGCAAACTCAGCAATTAGATCTTCACTCCTAAGCTAGAACAACACAGTACAGAGGAAACAGAGATAAAAGGAGCTCATCCCCTCAATGTTCCCACAGGAGAGTTCAACCTATCCTACCCTCCAAGTCATTCTTCCCAATCCTTACCAGAAAGGCTAGGAAGGGCAGGGAATGGCACCCGGTGAGACAAGGAGGAAGCCAAACTTACAGACAGGTGTGGGAACAAGGACCCATGGAGGGAGGAGACCCATTGACAGAGAGCCAGGGCCCAGCTGGAGGCAGTCTTCACCCACTCAAACACTGTGGGGTTGAGGAGACAGGTCAAATTAAGTCATTCACAGTGTTTTTACTAGGTACCCTCTTAGCTCAGGACAAAAACAAAAGCTCCCAGGTCTCTCTGCCCAGTAGTGGGTCTGAACAGCTCCCTCTGGAAACCCACTCTGGGTTATTTGGATAGATAAAAGGTGACAGGCAAAAACTAGCCAAAGGGCAAGGTTGGATTAATAGGTATTGGAGGAGTTCAAAGGAAATATAAAGGGTAGATGGTAATACCACAAGAGGGCTAGAGGGGAAAATACCTACCTTCTTCCTCTGAGTTTGCAATTTCATTCAGCACTCCAAAAAGACCCACATCACGCCTGGTAAGGAGAGGGAGCTAAGTAAGGTTACCATGATCCCCTTAATAAACATTTCATTCAATCAACAAACATATTGAAAATAAGAGGGGGGTGGTCAGGCATGGTGGTGCACGCCTTTAATCCCAGAAGTTGGGAGGTGGAGATAGGAGGATTGCTGTGCGTTCAAGGCCACCCTGAGACTACATAGTGAATTCCAGGTCAGCCTGGGCTAGAGGGAGACCCTCCAGTCTGGAGAGATGGCTTAGCAGGTAAGGCACTTTCCTGTGAAGCCAAAGGACCCAGGTTTGATTCCCCAGGACACACATAAGCCAGATACACAAGGGGTGCATGTGTCTGGAGTTCATTTGCAGTGGCTAGAGGCCCTGGTACACCCATTCTCTGTCTCTCTCTTCTCTCTCTCTCTGCTTGCAAATAAATAAAATATAATCAAAATGAGAGGGGGCTGGAAAGACGATTCAGCAGTTAAGGGGCTTGCCTGCAATGCTTAACAACCAGTGTTCAATTCTCCAATACCTATGTAAAGCCAGATGTACAAAGTGGTGTATGCATTTGGAGTTCATTTGCAGTGGCTAGAGACCCTGGCATACCCATTCTCCCTCTCTCTCTCCTAGCAAGTACAAAACAAAATATTTAATAATAAAAAAAAGAAGGGGCACACTTTTAATCCCAGCACTTGGGAGGCAGAGGTAGGAGGGTTACCATGAGTTCAAAGCCATCCTGAGACTACATAGTGAATTCTTGGTCAGCCTGGGATAGAGCAAGACTCTACCTCAAAACACCAAATAAATAAATAATTTTTAAAAAACAATAAAAAATCAGCCATTAGAGAAAATGGAACGCTGGTGCAGCGTCGACTTCCACAGTAAGGACTCATCATTTGACATGCGTTGTAATACCCAGCTATTATGAAGACAGCCTGAATAAAGCAGCCTTTTGAAGAGCAGCCCCAAGGCAAAGGGCAGGGGCTTCATTTCCCTTCAGAATATGTCTGTAGAGCAGGGCCCAGGAACCTCCTTGCTATTTCTCACCAAACGTTGATGCACCTCTTCCACACTTGCTCCCGGTGATGGATGAAGGCAGTTCTTGTACCATGGTCCAGCCTTCCAGAGGCTTTTAAGGGATCCTTGGTCAGGTGTAAGACTGGAAGATTGATCCACTATAGCTCATGAATAAGAGGGTGTGACAGTCAGTCCCTCCCCCAAATCTCTGCTGAACTCCCTGCTATCTCCAACCCATGCCTGTGCTAAGCATAAGAGATTCCGGAGCCCTATTTCCCATTGCCACAAAGTTAACACTTGTGAGAAATAAGTCTTAGCCCTCCTTATCTGGAAAACCTAATAGCTCTCGACAGTTCACTTCAGAAAGGATCGGACTCAGGGCATCCTTCCTATAGAGCAAACAATAAATGTCAACTTCTCTTTTCCTGCCCAGGAATTAGCCTATGCTTTCCCAACTGTCCCAGTATTGTCCCCGGTTTTTAAAGTTCTCCTCTACCTTCACACGTCCTAGATTCCCTCTTGTTTTTTTCCATCTCCTCTAGGGCCGCCCCACGGCCCTTGGCATCCCTTACGAGCCATATCAGCCCTAAAATATATTTCCTTCCCTGTAGTCTCCCCTGGGGTCCTAAGCTGTTTCCAGCCTCCCATTTCCCCGACTGCGCCCCTACTCCTATAGGTCCCCTCTCCCCCTGGCTCTGGCCACCTGGCCCCGGAAGTCGGGAGGCGGGCTCTCGTAGCTGTTGCCTGTCACCAGCTCGTTATTGTGCTCATACAGGGTAATTTGACCCCTAGGCGGTGGCGGGGGAAACAGCCCCAGGGAGCACATCTCGCCAGGCCCGTGGATGACTGCAGTCGGCAAGCTCTCGGCTAGTGAACGCTCCTCTGACTCTTAATTCCCGGGCTAGATTCGTATGCGGACGGATAGCCGCACAGGACAAACGACCCAGCGAACCAACGGAAGTGTAAAGAAAAGATTGGGTGTGCGGTTCCGGAACAGACTTCCGGAGCTTCCTCGCGCGCCTCCTGGCGGACAGAGCGGGCACAGCAAGGACACGTCTGCAGGGCCAACTTTGGGTTAAGGGCCCAGCGGTTTGATTTTCTTTTTTTGTTTCCTGGGAGGCTACTGGTTTTTGTTTGTTTTTGTTTTTGTTTTTGCTTTTTCTTCCAATTCCGAATTCCCCAGCACCGTCTCCCACTCACTCTCAGCACGGAGAAAGCCCAAAATAAGCCACGTTTAGGGAAGTACCTAATTAAGCCCATGGATAGTCCAGAAGAAAATATACACTGTGTCACCCTGTCATCTGCACTTGGCTGGAAAGTTCAGGGAAAGCCTCCTAGAAGACGAAAGTCAGGAGTGACCTTGGGAGGCAGTGTAGTGCCTACCGAACCCAACCCGCGGCCCATCTGATGAGGCATCCTGAAAGAGACAGTGGGGAGAGTGGGAATACAGTAACATTTCCAGAAGCACAATACTATAAACGATTTTTTGGGGTGGGAGCGTTTTTCAAGGTAGGGTCTCGCTCTAGCCCAGGCTGACCCGGAATTCACTATTTCATCATTATTCGTCAGCACGCCCAGCCCCAGGTTTATAAACGCTTTCATTATTTTTGAAATAAAATCAGGAGCCAGGCGTGGTGGTGCATGCCTTTAATCGCAGCACTTGAGAGGCAGAGGTAGGAGGATCACTGTGAGTTTGAGGCCACCCTGAGACTCCATAGTGAATTGCAGGTCAGCCTGAACTAGAGTAAGACCCTATCTCGAAAAAGCAAAATAAAATAAAATAATTTTATTTATTTATTTGAGAGAGAAAGAAGCAAAGAGAATGGGCGCACCAGCGCTTCCAGCCACTACAAAAGAAGTCCAGGCATGTGGCACTTCCTGCATCTGATTCTAAGTAGGTACTGGGGAATCGAACCTGGGTCCTTTGGCTTTACAGGCAAGATTGCCTTTACCAATTCTCTTTCTCTCGCTTTCTCTCTTTCTCTCTCTGTATTTAAATATTTTATTTTATTTTATTTTTTGTTTTTTTGAGGTAGGATCTCACTCTAGCCCAGGCGACCTGAAATTCACTCTGTAGTCTCAGGGTGGTTTTGTGCTGAGATTAAAGGCATACACCACCACGCCCAGCATATATTTAAATATTTTAAATACAGGGCCGGAGAAATGGCTTAGCGGTTAAGGCATTTGCCTGCAAAGCCAAAGGACCCAGGTTTGATTCCTCAAGACTCATGTAAGCCATATGCACAAGGGGCACATGCATCTGGAGTTCATTTGCAATGGCTAGAGGCCCTGGAGTGCCCATTCTCTCTGTGTCCATCTTTCTTCTATCTCTTTCTCTATCTACTTGCAAATAACTAAAATTCAAAAAATAAATAAAATTTAAAAATAAATAAATATTTTAAATACAAATATTAAAATTTTTAAAAATAGGAAAGCCCGGTGAATGCCTTTAATCCCAGCATTCAGGAGGAAGGTAGGAAGATCGCCATTAATTTGATGCCACCTTGAGCCTACATAGTGAATTCCAGGTCATTAAATGAATAAAATTAAAAAAAAAATTTTATGAATAAAAATTTTAAAATGAGCTGGAGAGATGCCTTAGCAGGTAAGGCACTCACCTCGGAAGCCTAAGGACCCATGTTTGACTCTCCAGATCCCACATAAGCCAAACGCACAAGGTGATGCAAGCATGCAAGTTCACACATGCAAACAAGGTAGCACACACATCTGGAGTTCAATTACAGTGGCTGGAGGTTCCTTTGCAGTGGCTTGAAGCCCTGGTGTGCCCATTCTCTCTCTATCTGCCTCTTTCTCTGTCTGTCACTCTCAAATAAAAATAAACAAGGAGGGAGGGCTAACCAAAATCTAAGAGGATATAAATAAGTCATATGGAAACCTACTTTTTTGACCAATGGAACACACAGGAGCTATAGATTGTTACTAGAAAATTTTCCATGCCAGGGATGGGATACCTTCCAGTGAATTGTTGCCCATGGAGATCCCTGATGCCCCCAAAACATTACAGGACATTGCTGAGGCCCTTGGTTTCCCATCAAGAATAGATGGTAAGACCCTATTGCTGAAGACTCCACATACGTGGGTTGCAAGTCACTGAGACATCCTGCTGGAGCTGAGCTGAAAACCTCCTCCATGTAGACCAGCTGACAGAAAGCTGGAAGAAGCCATTCTGTACGCAGTTCAATGGGAGAGAGAGAAATCACCAGTGAAGATACCCAACAGTGGACAGTGCAAGATTTATATTTGGCCAGCCAGGCCAAATGAGCCAATGGGTGCAATAGTGGCACATCTGTTATGGGGGAAACCAACCACCCTCTAATTTAACTGGAGGCCTGTTGCATGGCAGGGAATACAACCCTGATACTGAAAACCTACAACAGGGGTAGTCATGAGCCCTAGGAGTGTAATGTCTGCTGCTGTCTGGCTAGAAGCATATATTATGCTCACCAAACTTCCCAGTAAGCACCTCTCTTAATGATCATACCCATAATATTAATGCTACTCTCACTTTTGGCTAGAGAACTTTATTCAGATGGCAGTGACCTTGGGATGACTCAGGAGGCACCCTGGTGCTGAGAAGTGACAGAGGAGTGCTCCGCACTGAAATATCTCAATCACACCTTTCATGGCTCTAGGTCCATTGCGGAAGAGGTGGTGGAAAGAATGTAAGAGCCAAAGGAAGGGTGGGACTCCTTACAACAGGCTCCTCCAGACACAAAATGGCCTGGATATCTATAACTTCACAGTGCCGGACTTTACCTACACCAGACCAGGAAGAAAAGATCATGACATCAAAATAAAAGAGAGACTGATTGAGAGGGGGAGGGGATATGATGGAGAGTGGAGTTTTAAAGAGGAAAGTGGGGGGGAGGGAGGGCATTACCACGGGATATAGTTTATAATTATGGAAGTTGTCAATAAAATATTAAAGAAATAAAAAATTGTAGGGACAGGAAAAAAAATGACTTTTTTTTTAAAAGACAGGGTTTTACCAGGAGTGGTGTGACATGCCTTTAATTCCAGTACTCAGGAGGCAGAGGTTGGAGGATCATTGTGAGTTCAAGGCCAGTCTGGGACTCATTTTATGTGCCCAAGCTCCAACCCTTTTATCTTAGCCTGGTTAACTTGCTAAATTAATTCACTGTCACCTAGAAGTCACTTAAGGGGTTATGTGCTTAAAGAGCATAACGGGGTTGTCTGGGGAACCTGACAGGGGAGGCTCTCTGGGAGAAGCAGGCAGGTGGGTTTGGAGCACTAGGACGGCTGCTGACAGAGGAGCATACTGAAGGCCCAGCAGCAGTTCTGGTTCGTGGCTGGAGAGTTGGCTTAGCAGGTAAGGCGTTTGCCTGTAAAGCCAAAGGATCGCGGTTCGAGTCTCCCAAGACATAGGTCACATGTACAATGGGGTGCATGCGTCTGGAGTTCATTTTCAGTGGCTGGGGACCCTGGCGTGTCCATTCTCTTTCTCTTATTTGTTTAACACAGCGCAAGAAACCAGTCCTGGCTGCGAGGGTCTCTCCAGCACCCTTCTGTGAAGCCCAGAGTTTATATCTGCTTAGTGCCTGCCTGTCGACCTTAATGCGCACTGGAGAGAAGCTGCAGTGCCGCTGTGCCCATGCTCCTGCCAGGTCTGACCCAAGTACTGGCCCCCTCCTCCATACTCAACTTTTGGGGGTGCAGGGAGGGGTCCATAGGAAGTCAAAGTCCAAACCTAACATGCCCCCCACACACACACACTAACTTCACCAGGGGGCACGAAGACCCCTGTGGGCTGTTTCCAGGAGCACTCCTTGCGGCCTGGGCGGGAAACTGAGGCAGCGCGTCCCCCCAGCCCCCACTACGGGCGGCCTCGCCGGAGCCCCGGCGCCCGGGGCCGGTAACCAGGCGCACATGGCCCGCCCGGCCCTGTTTGTCCTGGCAGGGCGCCGCGGCTATTTGAGGCGGTTTTTATCTCCCAGAAACCAGCAAAACCCCAAGCGGAGTCTAGGGAAGATGAAAGCGGCCGAGGGGCCTGGGAGGGTGGGAGCGCGCGGCTGCGGCGGGCGGGCGGGAGCTGGCACCGGACAGGCGGGGACCGGGAGGCGAGCGGGCCAGACCCTGGGGGGTCCCGCGGAGGCCGCCCGGGCGCGGGGGGCCGCGGGGGTCGCTCCCGAGCCCTTCCTCCTCTTCCTCCTCCTCGGAGCCCCGCTCTTCCGCCACCGCCCCCAACCCGCTAAGGAACCCCTCGGAGCTCCGGGGTCTTCAAAGCGCCTTTGAAGCCGCGCGCCCCGCCACCCGGCGGGAGATTCCGCACCTGGGCGGGGACCCGAGCGGAGGGGCGGGGCCGGGAACCCGAGGACCGGCAGGCCCACCGGGTCCTGCGCCTCCACCGACCCCGCGGGGTGCACGGAGCGTGCGGGGCGCCGCGATGCTCCCGGCCCAGGCCCCGAGAAGCATCCTGGGCACCCTCTAAAGCCCAGTGGGGGGTCCCTGGGGGGGGCAGGGGACGCACAAAGCTCTATTGTGGCTGGGGACCTCCACAGACCGGCTTTTGTTCCTGCGCTAACCCCGTGGCCAGCAGGAGATTGCAGGCCCGGGCAAGGGGAGGGTTACGCGCCGGATTGGGGCGGGGGGTGCGGTCTGTAATCTTCACCTTAACCGAAGTGCGAGTGCCCCGGCCGTGTCCAAGGTCGAAGGCACCGACTGAGAAAGGGCCCTGGAGGAAAGCATCCCCTCCCCTCCCCCGCTCAGACAACACTGGAAGTCTAAACCTCAGCACCGCTGGAGGGCATAGCCCACCCAGTATTTTGCTTCGAACAAAAGGTACAACTGTCCCTGGCTTGGAGGCGCACGCCTTTAATCCTACACTTGGGAAGCAGAGATAGGAGGGCCGCTGTGAGTTCAAGGACACCCCGAGACTACATAGTGAATTCTAGGTCAGCCTGAGCTAGAGGGAGACCCTACCTACCTCAAAAAAAAAAAAAAAAAAAGTAATAGGGTGCAACTGTGGCCAACTGAATATCACCCACAGGATGTCCCCGCCTGTGGCCCATCACTTCCAACCAAGACACAACTTCAAATCCAACTTTTATTTATTAAATTAAAAAAAAAAGACTCCACGAGGGGATGATTCCTTTTCTTCCACAACGTGACTCTCGCCCCCAAGTTCCAGCGGCTTTACCCTTTAACTTGGGGCCTTGAGGGGGTAGGGGACAGAAAAGGAGGGTCCAAAGTCTCAGGAAAGGCATTCAAAAGGCACAAAGCGGCTGTAAAAGTCACTGGAGGTGGAGTGTGTAGTCCCAGGTTGGGGGCTTGTGGGTGTGCCCCCAAATCAGTTTAGAGACCTCTGTCCTCCTGCCTCTGTAAATTCTCATGGCTTCTAGGCACCAGGCCTACCTAGCACACTGCCTAGCACAGAGTAGGCACGCAATAAATAACTTGATTTATCTGAATCTGAACCCAGAGAAAGCCTTCCTCGCCCATTTCTCAGGAGGGGCACCTCCAAACCAAAGTCCTCCTGTTAGATGGGCTTCCCCAAAGAGCTGTTTAAGATGGAAGCTGCAAGCTCTCCAAAACCATGACAACAGGGTATTAGCCTGATGACATCATGGGATCTGAGGGGAGGGGCAGTGGAAGAATCGGCTCTGGGGTCAAGGGAGCTGGGGTACATTCCAGTCCTTCCCTCCACGGGACTTGAGGTTTCACAGTTTCTGTCTGGGGCTGGGGACATAGGGATCTCCTGATTGAGAGACACCTACATCAGCTCTTTAACAGAGGTCTAGCTAACCAACCCAATTTGTTAAAACTTCGTTGAAAGAGAAACCCCACAGAGACCTTGATGACAGAAATTCTATGAACAAACTCTCCACTATCACTGTCTTATGTAGACTTGCATTTGGCTAGAATTTCCTTAGCAGAAATGGATCCCCTCCCTCCCCAGCTCACACTACCTGACCCGTCATCATAACTTAGATAAATAGAATTATTATTATTACTATTCATTACTCCTGGTGCATAGGGGTTAAATACACAGGCCTGGAGGCAGCCTCCCTGACCCTGGGGCCACCCCATCTTTGGGGTCAGATCCCACTGGTCTGCCCCCCTCTCGGCACTCTGCTCCCAGCTAGGTCACTAACCCCAATTCCCCCGAACTGTGGTTCCTAATGAAGAGGCCACCAGGGGGCAATAAATTATCATCATCATCATCATCATCGTGTTTGTAAAAAGAAAAAGCTCAGGAGAATGGAAAGCAGTGGAGCAAGAAGTTGGGAAGACAGCTTAAAAGCTGGGGGTTAATGGCACATAAGCTTAGGGTGAGAAGAGCCATGTGGCGGAGTTAATAAGAACGCATTGGGAGCCCAAGTAGAAGGAAAAGGAGCTGAGAAGAGTTCGGGAATCTTGGGCACAGGTGAGGAGGGCCTGAGATGAGAGTTTGGCTAAAAAGCCAGGCTCAAACAAAAGGGAAGAGGTGAACGGGGGAGGGGAGGAGGCATGCAAGGAATAGGTCCAGAATGCCCAGGGAGACAAAGAGCGTCCCCTCTCCCCCCTCCAAAAAAAAAAAATAAAAAAAAATAAAAAAAAAAAAAAAACCGAGCGTGCTTGAGAGAGGGAGCGAGGGGCCGGCAGTGGTCCGCCGCGCCAAGAGGCCGGGCAGGCGGCCCAGGCGCCGAGACCTTCCTTCCTCCTGCTCCTCTCGGCTCAGATCTCCAGCAGGTTGCTCTGCTCGGGACTGCCTCCGGGGGCTTTCTCGGGGGGCGCGGGCGAGGCGGAAGGTCGGGACGGCTGAGCGGCCTCCTCGTCGCCGACGCTTCGGCCCTCCCCCAGCTCTTTGGGGCCGCTGGCGGGCGGCCCCGGGCCCGGCTCCCCGTGGGTGCGCTGGTGCTTGCTCAGGTGGTCGCTCCTGGTGAAGCGCTTGGAGCAGAGCAGGCAGGTGAACTTCTTCTCGCGGGTGTGCGTGCGCACGTGGCGCTCCAGCTCGTCGGAGCGGGTGAACCTCTTGCCGCAGAAGAGCCAGTTGCAGACGAAGGGCCTCTCGCCCGTGTGCCAGCGCAGGTGGGCCTTCAGGTGGGAGGCCTTGCCGTACACCTTGCCGCAGCCGGGGATGTGGCAGCTGTGGATGGGCTTCTTCCGCAGCCCGGCCGCCGCGGCGCCTAGCCGCTCGAGCTCCTGGCAGTTGGGACAGTCGCAGGAGGAGCGCCCTGCCCCGCCGCCTCCATATCCACCACTGCCCCCGGTGCCTGCGCCCCGTGGCGTTTTGGCTCCACCACTTCCCTCCAGCTGCCCACTATTGCCGACTGGCTTGGGCTTATAGACATCTTGGGTCAGGACGTGCTGGGGCCCCGGTTGCAAGAGGTGGGGCGCTGGGTAGGGGGCTGGGTTAAGGGGGGCAAAGTCAGACGGATAGGTAGGCAACTGGGGGTTCAGTGGAGGCTGAGCAGGGCCTGTGGACAGTGTCCCTTGAAGCCCATCACCCTGACCCTGCCCACCACCCAGCCAATTGCCTCCAGGGTGCATGTCCCACCAAGGGCTAGGCGTATTGCCTGGGCCAGGTGAGATGCCTGCATGGATGCCCGCCTTGTACCAGGAGCCGTAGGGATGTGCCATGTCCAGAGAGGTGTAGACACTAGGCAGGCAATCAGAAGAGCTGTGCCCCTTGGGCACTAGTAGCCCGGGGTCCTGGGCACTTGTGGGCCCAGGGAATGAGTGGGAAAAGGGAGGGTAGTCATTGGTATAGCCAGAAGTAGGCGCTGGAGGACTGCCTGCAGGAGAGAGGAGCCCATTGGTGCTTGAAAAGGGGGCTGGGTAGGCATCCCCCATGGCTTTGGGGGCTGAAAGATCAGAGTATGGCTTCTTGGTGCCTGCTTTTCCCAGTGCTGTGTCCCGCAGAGGGCTGGAGCCACCAAATTTGCTGCAAGCTGCTGTCAGCATGGCCAGGGGACTGGAGCCATAGTGAGCCTCCTCCTGTGGAGAGAAACACCAATTAGTGGGGGGAGGAAGAGAGGGCAGAGTGAACTCTAGGACCTAGATGCAGAACAAAGCTGAGGGGGTCAGGGAAGAGTTGGAGAGGATGGGAAACTAGAGGGAAGAGAGGTGTGCCTGTGCGGCCTGGCATCAGGGTAAAGCTAAGATGAATCATGCATGAGGGGAGAACAGAAGCCAGGCCTGACATCCTAGCCAAGCAGGCAGGAAGCAGTCTGTCAAGAAGTTGCTGGGGTCTGTAAGGGTCTCCTAGGAAGTGCTGAGATACAAACAGCAGCTGGGAGGAGAGCTAAGGGCTTCACCTCCGGGAGGTGAGTTGAGCAGAAAGAAGCCAGTATCAAGAGACTCAGAGAGGAAAGATGCCACTCAAAGAGCGGCATGAACCCAGTGTGGTGGCACACGCAAGCCTTTTATCCCAGCGCTTGGGAGGCAGAGGTAAGAGGATCACCGCGAGTTCAAGGCCACTCTGAGACTACATAATGAATTATAGGTCAGCCTGGGCTAGAGTGAGACCCCACCTCGAAAAACCAAAATAATAATAATAATTATTATTAATTTAAAAAAAAAAGTTGTGGTGGCTTAGGTCTTTAACCCCAGCACTCAGGAGACTAAGGAAGGAAGATCACTGTGAGTTCCAGGTTAACCTGAGATAGAGTGAGATACTAACCTCAGAAAAAAATTTTAAAAAATAATTAAAATACAACAACAGTAGTCTGCAAAGCCGCTGGCTCAGGTTCAATTCCCCAGCACCCAGGTAATGCTGGGCACAAATTGACACGTGTGTCTGATATTCACATGCAGTGGCAAAAGACCCCGGTGTACACATACACACAAATAAATTACATATATGTGGAGAGACAGAGACAGACAAACAGACAGATATCAAGCAAGCAAACAATAAAGAAAAGAGCAGCACAGGACCAGGGCCTATTACTCCAGCTACTCAGGAGCTTAAGACTAATCTGAACAACATAACAAGATCTCATCTCCAACCCCTCCCCCCTCCGCCCCCACCAACAAAAAAGCAGCGTGGAGGCATAGGGAGAAGGAGCAGTATTAGGAGATCATCTCTGCCCCCATTCCATATTTTTCTGGCTTCACCACATATTCCATTTCCTGTCTCTGCTTTAGCTCCTGACTAAGGCAGTGGCCTGGTCTCCCTGAGGTCAAGTCGACATGTCCCTGGTAAGGAATCTCTTGGCAGGGACTCAGGGCTGGAAGCAAGAGGAAGCAATGGCAGAGACACTGGGACATTGAGAGGGAACAGGGCTGCAGCCAAGCTAGGACTGTGGCTGAGACAAGAATGTATTTCAAGCAGGCAGTGGACACCTCCTACTTTGTGGTGCTAGCTGGTACCCCTTTCAGTGGTGGAAGAGCCCCAAATCCTCAGGACCCTCAAAGACAGGGAACTCATGTGCCCAAGGTACTGGCTCACAGCCTTCACCTTCCATGTCTCAGTGTCCCTTAAGATAGAGTGCATGTGGCTACCCTGTCTTCACCATTCTAGAACACAGAGTGAAGGCACACATGAATGTGGGACGTCATGGGTATGTTTTAGAAACAGACGGAGCTCCTTGGTTCTCACCATGTTGCTATGAAGTTGAGCCCCCCCCTCCATGACTACCACTCCTCTGGTACTCATGGGATCCCTCCCGAGGTCAGACTTAGCAGCTCTTAGGAGGAGATGCACTCTACATATCCTTGGCTATCATATACAAGGTCCTGGGTTCAACCCCCAGCATCATACCCCCACCAAAAAGCCCCTCAAAAGCTGGCATGATTTGGATCTTTAAAAGCCCTAATCTGGGGCTGGAGGGACGGCTTACGGGTTATGGCACTTGCCTATGAAGTTTGATTCTCCAGTATCCACATAAGCCAGATGCACATGGTGGTATATGCATCTGGAGTTCGTTTGTAGTAGCCATAAGCCCTGGTGCACCCATTTCTCTCTCTCTTTTTTCCCTCTTTCTCTCTCTTTGCCTCTTTCTCTTTCTCAAATACTTTAAAAAAAAAAAAACAAACACTTTTTGAGCTGGGCATGGTGGCACACACCTTTAATTCCAGCACTTGGGAGGCAGAGGTAGGAGGATTGCTGTAAATTCGAGGCCACCCTGAGACTCCATAGTGAATTCCAGGTCAGCCTGGGGCTAGAGTAAAACCTTACCTCAAAAAAACAACAACAAAACCATGTGTGTATACGTATATGTGTGTGTGTGTGTGTGTGTGTGTGTGTGTGTGTGTGTGTGTGTCACAATAATAATTAATAAAGAAGTTTTTTAAAAGGCCTTAATCTTTAATCCCAGCACTGGGGAGGTAGGAGGATCTCTGTGAGTTTGAGGCCAGCCTGAGACTACAGAGTGAATTCCAGGTCAACCTGGGCTAGAATGAGATCCTACCTCAAAAAACAAAATAGAACAAAACAAAACAAAAAAGTTTTAATCCAGATGCCAGGGGCTAGGGATGTAGCTCAGCTGGTAGATTGCTTACCTAACATGCACAAACCCTGAGTTGGATGGGCAACATTGTCTAAACCAGGTGAGGTGCTACACACCTATGGTCTCAGCATTTGAGAAGTGAAGACAGCAGGATCAGAAGTTCAAGGTCATCGTCACCTACATAAGAGTTTGAGGCCAGCCTGGGCTACTTCAGACCCTGTCTCAAAACAAAATGAATAACTACCAACTAGATGTGGTTGTGCACACAAGAAAACTCAGTATTCAGGAGGTTCATATAGGAGCCATGCAGGCCTGGGCTACAGAGTGAGAACCGCCTCTGAAAAATAAAAAGTCAGGGCTGGAGAGATGGCTTAGCAGTTAAGGCACTCGCCTGAGAAGCCTAAGGACCCAGGTTTGATTCTCCAGGACCTACATAAAGCCATAAGATGCATAAGATGGCACATGCATCTGGAGTTCATCTGCAGCAGCTGGAAGCCCTGGAGCACTTATTCATTCTCTCTCTCATGTAAATATATATATTTATTTATCATATATATACATATATTTACCATATATATATGTGTATATGTATATGTGTGTATGTGTATACATATATGTATATGTGTGTATGTGTATATATATATGTATGTATATATGTGTATATGTATGTGTATATATATATATATATGTAAAACCAAGACAGTAACCCAGTAATTCAGGGTTTCCAGACCTGCCTTGTGGTTCCAGTTTGTAGGGTGTGTGTTTGCATATGTGTGCTAGAAGCGAGGTTGGGATATCAAGGTCTCATGAGGGTATATGCAGTCACTTCTGCTGCACCCCCTGCCCAGTTTCCCTCTCTCTCTCTTTCTCCCTCTCTCTCTCTCTCTCTCTGTTCTGTTGATCCTATGGGCTCTCAAATATGAGCCACCCAAAGTGTTCTCCAAAGGTAAACCCCAGTCAGAGTTCCAGTCAGAGCTTCCCTGGAGGCTCTACTGGCTCAAACACAGGGTGGGCTAAAGCAGGAGAGCTGGTAGGGCAGGAGTCAAATCCTAGCAAGAAAAAGTGGTCAGAATGAGCAGTTCAACCTAGAGAGGCAAAGACTCAGATATATGGGGCTCAAAAGACCCTTCTAGACTGAAGAGCTACCATTAAAAACCCCACAGGGAAGCCAGGCATGGTGGCTCACGCCTTTAATCCCAGCACTCAAGAGGCAGAGGTAGGAGGATCGCCATGAGTTCGAGGCCAGTATGAGACTACATAGTGAATTCCAGGTCAGCCTGGACTGGAGTGAAACCCTACCTCGAGAAAAAAAAAAAAAAAAAAACATAAGGAAAGGGGGCCATAGAGGAAGAAGCTGGCATTAAGAGGCTGAAATGAGTGGAAAGGTAAAAATACAAAAGGGAGGAAGAGAGTGGAAAGCAGAATAAACAAAGGAGAGGTGGTAAGGGAGCCTGGGCCAGGAAAGCTAAGGAAAATAGAGGAAAAGAGAGGAGAGGAAGAAGAAAGGGAGGAGGAGGAAGACTGTGGATTCCCACCTAAGAGAAACCCATCATGGTAATGGGCCTCAGAAAACCCCCAGACCAGGCCACTCCTCCCTCCTCCTCCCTGACCACCCCCTCCCCTCTGCCCAGCCAGCCCAGCTAGGCTCCAATGGTTTCCCTGCGGTTGGTTTATTTTTAAAAACGCCGACGCGGTCCCCCGCCTGCCTGGCCCTCACACTGTGGCCACAGGGGCCTCAGCCAAGCCCAGGGACCCCACCCAGCTGTGGGGAGGCAGGGAGGGGTGAAAGAAGGCAGCCAGCCCCAGGCCAGCAGGAGACCCCCAGCTCTGGAGAGCAGAGAGGCCCACGGGGCTCTAAGGGCAGGAAAGGCGAAGCAAGGCAGAGGACTGACTGCTGTGGAGGCCAGTGGCTCAATTTCACCACAGCCTCAGTTTCCTTCTCTGATTGATTTACTCTCTCCTGAAAGCTGGGGGAGACTGGATTCAGGGGTCTCCACATGTACCCCTGTGGCTGATCACATGTATTACCTTCTAATATCTGGGCCCCTTGCCCACCTTCCAGTTTCCTATCCTCTGCCTCTGTCCCACTATCTTTAAAAATAAACTAATAAATAAAGGCTGACAAGTTCGGAATGGAGATTCTTTGGAGAAAAATCAAGAGTGGAACTGTCTCAGCTCTTACTCTGATGTGGAGTGGGGCCAGGGGACCCCACCCCTTTTTCCAGGTTGCTCACAGTGCAGTGCCTCACCTGTCCTAGTAGAAATGCCCACTATCCATCTGACAGTTGACTGGCCTTCCTTAAGTTCTGAGAACCCAAGGTATCTATTTCCAATTCGTAGCTTTTCCCCAAGTCTTAATTCTCCAAGTTTTGCAGCTTCATAATTGTTTACTTTTCTTTCTTTCTTCCTTCCTTCCTTCCTTTCTTATTCCCTTTCCTTCTTTCTTTCTTCCTTTCTTATTACTTTGTATGCTAAGAATGGAACCTAGAGTCTCATGCTAGGCAAGCACTCTGCCACTGACCCTAGCCCTTCCAAATTCTCCATTCCCACATACCCCCCCCTCCCGTGGACTGTAACCCATTCGAGGTGACCCTTTCAGCAGCAACTGCTTCTCTCCCTGAATCCTAAATTCTTCCACCGCCAGAGAACCCCTGCATACCAGGCCAGAGGGACTCCCAGGGAGACAGGGAGGAGGTGGAGGGTCCTGGTACCTAAAAACTAGATGAAAGACATGGAGAAACTGGAATGTGTTTGGGTTGAGTGTGCTTCCTGCTCACAGTGAGTAAGGGAACCTGAAAGTTACTGCCCAGTGTTCCCCATCCTATGTCCTTCCAGAAGGTCTCTGGACTGCCCTCCCCCAGGCACCAGTGCCACGCTGGCAAGGCTGGCATGATGCCCACACCCACTGACACTGTCTTTGCCCTAGGTAGATGCAGGAGTTACATGCACCTTTTTATTCAAGCGTACTCAAGACCAGTGTTTGAATGATGGCTCAATGTAAGGTTTCTTTTTAATGCTTTTATTTATTTATTTGCAAGCAGAAAGAGATAGAAGAGAGACAGAGAATGGGCGCACCAGGGCCTTCAGCCACTGCAAACAAACTCCAGGTGCCACTGTGCATCTGGCATTATGTGGGCACTGGGGAATCAAACCCTGGGTCATTAAGCTTTGCAGACAAGCACCTTATCTGCTGAGCCATCTCTCCCACCCCTTCAATGTAGGTTTTACTGCCAAAGGACTAGGGTGACAATCTGCCTGCAGTGTTGCTGCATGGTAGAGAGCTCAGCACCTGGGGACCCCTGTCTGGATACAGACAACTCAAGACACGTGGTGCCACCACATTGGCTTGCACACAGATGCTTCACACTCAGCCAAGAAATCACTGTCCCACAGCCCTGTAGACACTGCTCCTCATTTGGACTGACAGTGTTCTGATGGCCCAGCTCGTGCATGCAGCCCAGTCACACAGACACACACACCACCCTTCTGCTCTCTTCTACAGTCACCAGCACGTAATGTATTCAAGCCAGTAGGCACACAGGTGTCAAAAGACACCTGCTCCATCTTGCACACACAACTCCTACAGGTTGAGTGAGCTGGCTTCCTGACTGACCCGAGTCTTAACCCAGGAACCCAGCGTTAGGGGCTCCTAAAGGCCCCCTGAGTGGAAACAACTCAAAGCTACTAGAAGGTACTGATCTTCAGAAAGGATTATCAGGCCCCAAATTCCTAAAGGGACCTTTGAAAGCAGGACAGAAACAGAATCGGATCCAGTAGCAGAGAGAACTCGGGCTCCGAGTGGTTCAGTCCTCTCTTGCCAGCTTAGGTTCCCAGAAGCCCTGGTAGAGTCAGTGCTTGATTTCTCAAGACCCTCAAACTCTTGTGGTTTCTTAGGTCCCTCCATCCCCAGAACCAGATGCAAAGGATGCTGGGGTCCCAGCCTGGAGGGGAAGTAGCCCAGTCTGCCCTGGAGCCTCCCACTCCCAAAATAGAGTTCAGTTTGTCTTTGGCTGAAAGCTAAATATTTGTGAGCCGGGCAAGCGGCCTCAGACCCTGTCCCTCCTCCTTGGTTCCCTCTCAGGCCTGGGCTCAGTTCCCCTGGCCAGCGCCTGTGTAGCGCTGCCTTCCTCCCCTCCCTCGGAGCCTACCTTCCCTCCTCTACACACAGGCTTACAGGCCACGCTCCCTCCCCCACACAGACCTGACCCCATCCTACTTACTGTGGGAGGCACAGAACTCCCAAAGAACTGTGGGGCTACTCCATGCCCACTCAGCCAGTCTCCCCTGCCTCTGCCTCCTGTCTTCTGCTGCCAGCCTACCTGTTTCCTAGTGCCCCCTCCCCTCCATTCTTTCTCCATTGCCTTTGGGGCTCCTCACAGTCAGTGGCTTAGTTGGCCTTGGGGATCTCCCCCTCTTTGACTGCCCTCTGACCCCTGACCCTGTTCTCTCTTTTCTCCCGCGCCTTCTGCTCGCCTCTCCTCCCGGACCTTGCTCCTCTCTCCTCATCTGAAGTACCTTGGAAGTGACAAGCACCACAGCCACTGTCTATGTGAGTTGAGGGGGTGGGGTAGGCAGGGATGAGGACCAAGAGGATTGTGGCTGGTTTCCTAGGGGGGAGGAGGGGACAGTTACCTCAAGCAGGGAGGACGCCATCCTGAGGCTGAGGAACGGGGTCCCAAGGAGCCAGGCAGATGGAGAGAGCTGGGGAACCAGAGAGAGAGAGAAGAGAGAGAGAGAGAGAGGAAGAGGGGAGAGGGAGGGAGAATGGGAGAATGGGAGAGAAGAGATCTAAAGTTAGAAGGGACTGGAGGGTGGGGGGGCTGCTCTCTGTCTGTAGGGATCCACCCTCTAATTACAGCTTTCCCAGCGGAGAAGGCTCCAGATCCAATGAGGAGGGCGAGAGAGGGAGGCAGAGGGTCCAAATTTCCTGCTCTATTAGCTAAGCTCTCCAAAGAAGGGATCTGGGAGGGAGAGAAGAAAAGGGGGTGCCCAGGGAAGGAGTGGGAAGCAGGGACATGGGCAAGTTGCCAGGGCTTCCCTGAGGGGTGCTATGGGAAAAGGGGAAAGGATCGGCGGCCCAGGTGTCCTCCACGCCCCAACAATCGCATAGGCATCTAGGGACAGCCCTCCCAAGAGCTCACCATCAGCATCATGTACCTGGGGAGCCTGGGGCTGGCTGTCCCGTCTCCTCTTGGGAGGTCTGGCTGGAAGAGCACAGGCAGCGGGTGGCCTGAGGGTGCTGGGAGGGATCCGCTCCTCTCTCTGGCCAGTTTCACTCCTGTTCCCACTCGGCTCCGATCCTACAATCCCACACTGCGTCCGAGTCTCGCTGCTCTGGCGCGACGGCTTCTGCTGCTGCTGCTGCTACTGCTGCTGCCGAGGCTGCCGCCGCCGCGCTGCCGAGAGAAGGAACAGGAGGGAAAAGGAACAAACCCCAAACCACTAATTAGAGAACCAAGGGGGGGGATGGGGGATTGGGGACGACACACAGAGAGACTGGAACACACTGACATACACACTCATGAACAAACACGAGGATGATCATGCACACACGCACACATGATGTCACATAAGGACTGCCACTGTCATGAATGAACAGATAAACACGCACACAAGTGAAAATGATGACACACCAAGGGCACCCGCACCACAGCACACACGCACACACACACACACGCACATACCCAAGGCTGGCCACGGAGATGCTGGCTTGCCCATCGGCTACTAGACCAGGGGAGGGGTGTGTGTGTGTGTTGTGTTGTGCAGTGTAGTGTTGTGTCGTGTAGTGTTGTGTGGGGCAAGAGGGATGGTGTACTCAGTGTGGATGCTTCTTCTGACCACATTTCCAGGGTCACTGAAGGAGGTTCCAGAGTTAGGCCTAGAGCAAGAGTGGGAAAGGCTTGGCCCAGCTTTGGGGGCGAAGGGTGTCCCTCAGTTTTTCTCCCAGTGTCTCAGCTTCACTGCTAGGAAGTCAGACCTCGGCCCACCTCAGTATGTAAGGCGGAATCTACACTGACTGAAAAAATTTAAGGCAGGCAGGAGTAAAGGTTAGAGCAGAAGGTCACTGGCTAGACTCATCCATGCCCACACTTAGCCCCCCTGGACTGACACACTCCCCCAGAAAGGAATGCCCTAGATTTCATCACTCCTTGCCAGTTACCAGTTGCTCCCTCCCTCTCTTTCTCTCTCTTTTTTTTTTTTTTCCTGTTTGAGATAGGATCTCACTGTAGCCCAGGCTGACCTGGACTTCACTATGTAGTCTCAGGGTGGCCTCGATCTCATGGCGATCTTCCTACCTCTGCCACCACACCTGGCCCCTGAGCTCTTCTTGGCCAAGGGTTTAATCTCCATATTTTGATAGACAGTTCCTCTCATGAGGGCTTATGCTTCCTTGAGTGAGTGAGCATGCTTGCTCCTGGCTGTCTTGCTCATAGCTAAGCAGCAACTTCTTTTGCCTGCCACAGGAAGACCGGACAGTAAAGCTAATCAAGATTTCTGAACCAGCCGAGCGTGGTGGCGCACACCTTTAATCCCAACACTTGGGAGGCAGAGGTGCAGAGGTAGGAGGATTGCCATGAGTTCAAGGCCACCCTGAGATGACAGAGTTAATTCCAGGTCAGCCTGGACCAGAGTGAGACCCTACCTCGAAAAACCAGAAAAAAAAAAAAAAAAAAAAAAAAAGATTTCTGAACCATGACACCATGACATCTCCTTAAAATGAAAGAGATGGAAAGTGAACCCAGATAGGAAAAGGAAGTGTAAGATGTCTATTAACAGATACCTGGGTCCAGGACTAAGCTTATGGGAGACAGAACTGGGCTGCCAAGTTGTGGAACCACAGCATCTGTCCCGTAGAGGAGCCTGGCTGGGGTAGGAGTGTTGTTTTCTGAGTCACCCCTCCTATTCCTCAGTCCTCTTCCCCAGCCTTGCCTGTCCTTCCTTCCCCACCAGCAGCCCTTACCTTCTCTTCCTGGGAAAAGAGCATCCACTTCCTTGCTTCTCTTTCCTGCCATCCCTTCAAGGGACAGGCTGGGAGGTGGACAGTAGATGGAGATCCAGGGAAGGTCATACTGCAGCTTAAGCAACAAGCAGAGCCAAAGTCCAAGTAGGACCCCCAGGTTCTAGATTCTAGCCCCAGGATTTGATTTCCCCTAAAGAGGGGCTAGGTTTATTGCTCAGTGGTAGAGTGCATGCTAGGGTATGAGGCAAGATGCCCTAGGTTTAATCTCTAGTCTCTCTCTTTTTTTTCTTTTTCTTTTTAAATATTATTTAAATATTTTATTTGGGCTGGAGAGATTGCTTAACAGTTAAGGCACTTGCCTGCAAAGCCAAAGGACCCAGGTTCAACTCCCCAGGACCCAATTAAGACAGATGCACAAAGTGGCACATGTGTCTGGAGTTTGTTTGCAGTGGCTGCCTTTCTCTCTCCCTTTCTCAAATAAAGAAACAAAAATAAAATTAAAATTTTTTAATTTACTTATTTATTTGAGAGACAGAAAAGAGGAGGCAGAGAGAAAGAGAGAATGGGCATGCCAGGGCCACTGCAAACGAACTCCAGATGCATGCGCCACCTTGTGCATCTGGCTTACGTGGGTCTTGGGGAATCGAACATGGGTCCTTAGGTTTTGCGGGAAATCACCCATCTCTCCAGCTTTTTTTTTTTTTTTTTTTTGAGGTAGGGTCTCACTCTAGCTCAGGCTGATCTGGAATTCACTCTGTAGCCCCAGGCTGGTCTTGAACTCATGGCAGTCCTCCTATTGCAGCCGTCTGAATGCTGAGACTAAAGGTGTATACTACATTCTAGTCCCAACTTTTTTTTTTGTTTTTCAAGGTATGGTCTCACTCTGGCTCAGGCTGACCTGGAATTCACTATGGAGTCTTAGGGTGGCCTCGAACTCACGGCGATCCTCCTACCTCTGCCTCCCGAGTGCTGGGATTAAAGGCGTGCACCACCACTCCCGGCTTCTAGTCCCAACTTTTAAGGGAAGGATTAGGAAATGTTGGCTGTAGGCAAAGGCATGAAGTCCAAGAAGAAGAGACAGGACTAAGAGGACCCGCAGCACGAGTGAAACAGCCTAAGAGAATTAGAAGAGGCTTGAGAAGAAACAAGAAAGAAAAAGTGGGCAGGCATGGTGGCGCCTGCCTTTATTCCCAGCACTCGGGAGGCAGAGGTAGGAGGATCACCGTGAGTTCGAGGCCACCCTGAGACTACATAGTGAATTCCAGGTCAGCCTGAGCCAGAGTGAGACCATACCTCAAAAAACCAAATAAATAAATATAAAATTTTTTAAAAATGAAAGAAACAAAGAAAGAAAGGAAGGAAGATCTGATAAAGCAGGAAAAAAACCTCAAAAGGAAAGGGAAAAGAGAGGAACAAAGATAGGGACCCAAAGCCTTCAGAAGGACAAGGCAAATAGCTGGAGGCCCCGCCAGGTTCTGAGGAGGTGGAGGGTAAAGTGCCAGCAGGTGGGGGGTGGGGGTAGAGTATAAATAGCACATAATTGTGTCCGATGATTACAAGGGCCACCCCACCCGTCTGCCCAGGAGGAAGTGCCCGTGGTGGGGTGTTCCTCTGACCTCGCAGTCTCCCTTGGGTGGGGAGGTCTGAGTCCGAGGTGCCAGTTGGATTTCTAGGGTCCTAACTCAGAAACTGGGAAGAAAGAAAAAAGGAAGCATTCCAGAAATTGCTGTATTGCCAGTGAGAAGACTGTCAGGGCAATCGCAGTTCTAGACGTGGGAAGAAGTAGGTGAGAGGTGGAGTTGAGGCTCAAGCTAAATTGGGGAAGAAGAATTGAAAGGGCAAGAAGGATGAAAAGATGCAAGGGGGAGGTGGTGGGGAAGGGTCAACTTTTCCTCTTCCCTGAGAGCTTTTTCATGTTTAGTCCTACCTGGACAGGGGCAGAAGTATTCAAATTCACAGTGCTAGGGAAGGAAAAGGAACAGGGTGAGGGGGCCGCTGGGAACATGAGAGCTAGGGTCCCTGATGTGTGAACCCAGGAGGACAAGGCCATGTCCCCACATACCAAGGCTCTGTGCCAGCCAGGCAGAGGGGCCTTCTGAAGTCCCCAGCTGCCACCCTCACCCACTGCCCCTGGCCCTGGCTTCTGACTTCTTCCACATCCTTGTTAAAGACAATCTCACAGCCCAGCTGTGCACTTGGTTGGTATTCCTGGGTCCTGCTCTTCACTTCCCTTCCCAGTGCCCTCAGGAGCTGGGGGCAGCAACTAGAATCCCTTACCAAGGACCTACCTCCACCCTCACAGGCCTCCCTCAGCTCAGCCTCCCAAGGGGTGGGGCAGCCCAGGCAGAGGCGCCATGTGGCAGGGGCGGGTAGAGGCTGCGGCTCTGGTCCTTCCAGTATAAACCCCCTAGGCATCTGGTTTCTATCCACCACCCCCCACCACCCTGGGGGCCCCTCAGCCTCCGCCCATGGCCACCCAGACGCTAAGCTCTGAGATGGACGTCCCTTGAAGGGATGGGATGGTGCCTTTCTGATCTTCCAATGCCAGGACTGGATTGAACCGCAGGGACCACTCCCTTCCTCCCTCCCCTGAGAGACTCAGGGTGGGCTTCCTAGGCTAGAGGGGTTGAGTCTGGAAACTACCTCAAATTCTCCTTAGCGACTTTGGATCTTTTTGGAAAGGAGATGGAGAGCAAAGCTTGAGGGGAGTGGGACACTCTACCCCCTGCTCCCTGAGGGAAGTGACTTGCTCCCAGGGTCACCCTTTGCCCACCTGTAGAGACTGTGCTGACAGCGGACAGCTCTAATCCAGGGAGACTCCAAGCTCTTTCCTTCGAGCTATGACAATTTGGCTGCCTAGAGAGAATGACTAAAGAGCAAACAAAACCCCTGAAACAGAAATTGACATGAACTCTGAACTCTAATACACACCTCATGAGTGACAGATCACACATTTGTATACATGCTGGAGAGAGAACACATTGCTCATTCATATATATGCACCATTCAGACATGCTCCGTGGCACACAGTGACACATGCATGCGCTAGCACCGCACTTACCATGAGGCCGCTCTGTCCCCAGGAATACCCGGGCAAATATGCACCAGTATATGTACACACATGCAGGTTCACCTAGACACCCCTTATGGGCCTACACAGACTCATATCCACACACATACACACACACACATACATACACACACACACACACACACACACACACACACACACACACACCACTTACAAACATAGAAGCCTGTCATCCCATCACCTTGCAACTCTAGATATACCTGAGGTCTTCTGGTCAAAAAACTTTTTAAATTTTTATTTACTTATTTGAGAGCAAGAAAGAGGAAGATAAATGATAGATAAATAGATAGAGAGAGAGAGAATGGGTGCACCAGGGCCTCCAGCCATTGCAAATGAACTATAGACACATGCACCACCTTGTGCATCTGGCTCACATGGATCTTGAGGAATCAAACCTGGGTCATTTGGCTTTGCAGACAAGCGCCTAAAGAGAGTATGCATGCACCAGTGTTTCCTTCCATTACAAAAGAACTCCATATCCATGCACCACTCTGTGTCTGGCTTTACTTATGTACTGGGGAATTGAACCTGGGGCTGACAGGCTTTAACCCTGAGCCATCTCCCCAGTGCTTCTAGATGGAAGTTAGATAAGATCTGGCATAGTCAGGTGATGTGGCCGTAGACTAGGTGGAATTTAGAAGCTTCTCTTCCTAGAAGAATCTGAGGATACACCAGGCATGGTGGCACACACCTTTAATCCCAACACTCGGGTGGCAGAGGTAGGAGGATCACCGTGAATTTGAAGCCATGGAAACTACATAGTAAATTCCAGGTCAGCCTAGGCTACAGTGAGACCCCCACCTCCAAAAACCAAAAGAAAAAAAGAAGAAGAATCTGAGGATGATCACCCCCCCCCGCAAAAAAAATCTGGTCTGTTGTGGTGGTGCATACCTTTAATCCTGACGCTGAGGTAGGAGGATCACTGTGAGTTCAAGGCCAGCCTGAGACTACATAGTGAATTCTAGATTAGCCTGGGCTAACGTGAGACGCTACCTCAGAAAAATAAAGATTGGGTTAGTAGTTAAGGTGCTTGCCTATAAAGCCTAACAACTTGGGTTCGATTCCTCAGTACACACGTAAGCTACATGCACAAGGTGGTACATCCTCTGAAGTTCCTTTGCAGTGGCCCTGGCCCTGGAGTGCCTATCCTCTCTTTGTTTTGTTCAAGGTAGGGTCTCACTGACCTGGAATTATTCACTATGTAGTCTCAGGCTGGCCTCGAATTCACTGCGATCCTCCTACCTCTGCCTCCTGAGTGCTGGGATTAAAGGAGTATGCCACCATACCTGTCTTTTCTCTCTCTCTTAAATGTGTGTGTGTGTGTGTGTGTGTGTGTGTGTGTGTGTGTGTGTATCTTTTTTTTTTTTTTTCGAGGTAGGGTCTCTCTCTGGTCTTTCTGGCTTAGGCTGACCTGGAATTAACTATGTAGCCTCAGGGTGGCCTCGAACTCATGGAGATCCTCCTACCTCTGCCTCCTGAGGGCTGGGATTAAGTGCGCGCACCACTACGCCCGGCAGATAAAATATTTTTAAAAATCTGGGCATGGTAATGGAATGCCTTTACTCCCAGCACTCAGGAAGCTGAGGTAGGAGGATTGCTGTGAGTTCCAGGACAGCCTGGAACTCAGAGTAGGTCTAGGTCAGCCTGGGCTAGCGTGAGACCCCATCTCACAAAGTCAATAAGTAAGTAAGTAAGTAAAACCAATAATAAATCTGAGGGTAGGGGTGATGTGGGGGCCACAGCCAGTCTTACAAACTGCTGCTGTTTTTAGCTTCTCCTACCAGTGTAGAACCCTAGTGCGCCTTTGGGTGCTTTTGATTCTTCACTCCCCACACCACGAGGGCTCAGGAACCCAGATGTCCTTACTAGACTCTCTGGCTCTGGGGAACCCCAGCATCCCTACCCCCACCTAACCGCCCCCCTGCTCTGCGGCCCTGCTGACTCATCTCTCCCTCTGTGGAGCTCCCCAACCACAGGGACCTGGAAGAGAAGCCTGGAAAGTTGCGCTCATGTCCCGGGCCCCTGATCTGGCCACTGCCCCCTCCCCCACCGAGCACCCAGGCCCAGCCCTCATCTGCAGTGGTGACTCCAGTGACAGAGAACACAGAGGGAAGAGGAAATAAGAAAGAACGCACCCAGAGATAGGCAAAAAGAAAGACAAGAAGAGCAGGGTGCAATGGTCTATCATCCCAGCTCCCAGAGGGGAAGGATTGTGAGTTCAAGGCCAGCATGAGCAACATAGTAGTAAAACAACAGGACTTTTTCAACTTTTTTTTTTTTTCTTTCAGTTTTTTGAGATAGGGTCTCAGTCTAGCCCAAGCTGACCTGGAATTCACTATGCTGTGTCGGACTGGACTTGAACTCATGGCAAACCTACCTCTGCCTCCTAAGTGCTGGGATTAGTGTGTGCCACTATGCAGGAAGTAAGACAGCATTTCAGAAAAGAAAATAATGTTGACACATACCTAAAACTCCTGCACTAAGGGAGCTTAGGGAACAAAGTATTGACATAAGTTCAAGGCTAATCTAGGCTATGTAGTATGTTCAAGGCTTGCCTGAGTTACTATAGGCCACATTTTATATTTTATTTATTTGTTAGAGAGAAGGAGGGAGGAAGAAAGAGAGAAAGAGAAAAAGAAAGAAGAATGGAGAGATGGTTTAGTGGTTAAGGCGCTTGCCTGCAAAGCCAAAGGACCTCAGTTCGATTCCCCAGGACACACATAAGCCAGATGCACAAGGTGGCACATACATCTGGAGTTCGCTGGAGGCCCTGGTGAACCCATTCTCTCTCTCTCTCTCTCAAATAAATAAATAAAAATATTAAAAAAAAAAAAGAGAAAGGGAGTGGGTGAGCCAGGACCTCTAGCCATTGCAAATTAACTCTAGATACATGTACCAGCTTGTGCATCTATAAGTCATGTTTTGTTTTGTTTTTTCAAGGTAGAGTCTTACTCTAGCTGAGTCTGACCTGGAATTCACTATTTAGTATCAGAGTGCCCGCCAACTCAGGGTGATCCTGCTACCTTAGCCTCCCCAGGAAAAGTAAAGGCATGTGCCACCACACCCAGCCATTGTAAGTCATGTTTTTTTGGGGGGGAAAGTTCAAGGTAGGGTCTCACTGTAGCTCAGGCTGACCTGGAATTCACTATGTAGTCTCAGGGTAGCTTCGAATTCATGGAGATCCTATCTCTGCCTCCCCAGTGCTGGGATTAAAGGCATGCCCCACCACACCCAGCAACTGGCCCCCTTTTTTATGAGAGAGAGTGAAAGCAAGAGAAAGAGAGGAAAAAGAAGCCAGGGCTCCAGCCACTGTAATCGAACGGCAGATGTGTGCACCACATTGTGTGCATGTGCAACCTCATGCATGTGTCACCTTATGCGTCTGGCTTATATGGGATCTGGAAGGTCAAACATGGGTCCTTAGACTTTGCAGGCAAATGCCTTAACTGCTGCGCCATCTCTCTAGCCCATAAGTCATGTTTTAAAAAGCCAAAAAGGAGGGGCTAGAGAGATGGCGCAGCAGTTAAGGTGCTTGCCTGCAAAGCCTAATGACCCGGGGTTTGATTCCCCAGTACTCACATAAAGCCAGATGCACAAAGTGGCACATGCATTTGGAGTTCTGAGATTAAAGGTGTGTGCCATCATGTCTGGCAACAATTTTTATTTATTTATTTGCAAACAGAGAGAGCTAGAAAGAAGAGAGACAGACAGAATGAGAATGGGTGAACCAGATTCTTCAGCCACTGTAATCGAACTCCAAATGCTTTATGTGGGTACGTAGAAAAGCAAACAATAAATAAATAAGTAAATAATAAAATATGCACTGGAAATCCAAGCACTCAGGAAGCTGAGGTAGGAGGATCACCATGAGTTTAAGGCCACTGTGTATTATAGATCGAGCTCCAGGTCAGTCTAGGCTAGAATGAGATCCTGCCCAAAAAAAAAAAAAAAAAATCCGTGAGTTCGAGGCCACCCTGACACTACATAGTGAATTTCAGGTTACCCTGGGCTACAGTGAGACCCTACCTCAAAAAAAAAAAAAATGTTATTACAAATAATTCTATAAAAATATGTCCTAGGGGCTGGGGAAGTTGCTCAGCATTTAAAAGCATTTGGTGGGCTGGAGAGATGGCTTAGCAGTTAAGGTGCTTGCCTGCAAAACCAAAGGACCCAGGTTTGATTCCCCAGGATACACATATGTCAGATGCATAAGGTGGCACATGCATCTGGAGGTCATTTGCAGCAGCTGGAGGCCCTGGCACACCTATCCTTTCTTTCTTTCTTTCTCACCCTCTTTTTTTCTCTCTCTCAAATAAATAAATAAATGGGGGGAAAAACCAAAGTTTAAAAAATCCTAAATATGGGGCTGTAAAGATGGCTCCACCATTAAAGGTGCTTGCTTGCAAACCATGCCAAACCTGGTTTAATTTCCCAGCCAACAATATAAAGCTTGATGGGTGTTCATTTGCAGTAGCAAGAAAGTCTGGCATCCCCATACACACACAAAAGGTAAAAATAAATAAACAAGAAAGAAAGAGAGAGAGAAAGAAGGGAGGGGAGGAAGGAAAGGATGCAGAGGCAGGAGGATTGCTGTTAGTTCAAAGCCAGCCTGAGACAACATAGGGAAATACAAGTCAGTCTTGTCTAAAGCGAGACCCTACCTTAAAAAAAACAAACAAAAAAAAAAAACTGGCACAAGGGCTGAAGAGATTGCTTAGCAGTTAAGGTGTTTGCCTGCAAAGCCAAAGGACCCACATAAGCCAGATGCAAAAGAGGGCGCATGCGTCTGGGGTTTGTTTACAGTAGCTGGATGCCCTGATGCATCCATGCTCTTTATATATCTGCCCCCCTCTCTCTTAAATAAATAAGTGGCACAAGGGACTGGAGAGATGGCTCAGCAGTTAAGGTACTTGCCTGTGAAGCCCAACAGCCCAGGTTTGATTCCCCAGTACCCATATAAAGCCAGATGCACAAGGTGGCACATGTATCTGGAGTTCATTTGCAGTGGCTGAAGGCCCTGGCACGCCCATTCTCTCTGTCTGTCTTCTCTCTATCTTTCTCTGCTTGCAAATAAATAAATATTTTTCAAAGTCATACAAACATCTGGCATTTGCACTGGCAAGAGACCCTGGCATGCCACCCATACACACAAACACACATACAAAAAATGGGGGTGGTGGCGCACGCCTTTAAGACCAGCACTTGGGAGGCAGAGGTAGGGGGATCACCTTGAGTTCAAGGCCACCCTGAGACTACATAGTGAATTCTAGGTCAGCCTGGGCTAGTGTGAGACCCTACTTCAAAAACCAAAAATAAATAATTTTAAAATTCCTAAATATAAACTAGATTATGTTGGCTCCAGCCTATAATCCCAGTTCTTGGGAGCTAAGGTAGGAGGGTAACCTTGAATTGGAGAGTAGCCAGTGCTCCAGATTAAAAAATCTTGTCTTTTTTTTTTTTTTTTTTGTATTTTGAGGCAGTCTCATTCTAGCCCAGGCCTGGCCTCTAACTCACACTGATGCTCTACCTCAGCCTCTAGATAGGATTAAAAGTATGCAGCAGGGCTGGAGAGATGGTTTAGAGTGGTTAAATGCTTATGAAGCCTAAGGACCTCGGTTCGAGGCTTGATTCCCCAGGACCCACATAAACCAGATGCACAAGGGGTGCATGTGCCTAGAGTTTGTTTGCAGTGGCTGTAGGCCCTGGCACGACAATTCTCACTCTACCTATCTGCCTCTTTCTCTCTGTCTGTGTCAAATAAATAAATAAGTAAAAAGGAGCCAGGTGTAGTGGCTCACGCCTTTAATCCCAACACTTGGGAGGCAGAGATAGGTGGATCACTGTGAGTTCAAGGCCAGCCTGAAATTACATAGTGAATTTCAGGTCATCCTGGGCTAGAGTGAGACCCTACCTCAAAAAAGCAAACAACAACAAAAACAAGTGTGCACCACCCAGGCGTGGTGGTGAACATCGTTAATCCCAGCACTCCAGAGGCAGAGGTAGGAGGATCGCCGTAAATTCAAGGCCACCTGGGCCAGAGTGAGAAATATTGAATATTGAAAATTAGAAATAAAAATAAATAAAATAAATGTGTGTACCACCATGCTTGCTTGATTTATGCAATACTAGGGCTTGATTCCACAGTACCCACGTAAAGCCTGATGCATAGGTCTGGATTTCATTTGCAGTGGCTGGAGACCCTGGCCCATGCATTCTCTATCTGCTTCTCTCTCTTGCTCTCTCTCAACTAAATAAATAAAGTTGGTGCTAGCTGGGCGTGGTGGTGCACATCTTTAATCCCAGTACTCTGGAGGCAGAGGTAAGAGACTTGAGACTACAGAGTGAGTTCAAGGTCAGCCTGGACAAGTGTGAGACCCTACCCCCCCAAAAAAGTATTATTTTTAATTTATTTGTACATGTATATATGTATATATGTATGTGTACGCACACTTCAGGGCCTCTTGCAGCTGCAAACAAACTCCAGATGCATGGGCCACTTTTTGTGTATTGCTTTATGTGGGTACTGGGGAATTTAATTCAGGCTGACAAGCCCCTTTAACTGCTGAGCCATCTCCCCAAGCCCAGGTCTAATTCTTTACCACACAAACTGATCAGTAACCAACAAAAGAAGGGGAAGTATCTTTTTAAAAAATATTTTATTTTTCTTTCTTTATTTATTTGACAAAGAAAGAGGGAGGGAGGGAGAGAGAGAGAGAATGGGCACACCAGGGCCTCCAGCCACTGCAAATGAACTTCAGATGCATACGCCCCCTTGTGCAGCTGGCTAACGTGGGTCCTGGGGAATCAAACCTGGATCCTTTGGCTTTGCAAGCAAGTGCCTTAACCGCTGAGCCATCCCTGTAGCCTGGAAGTATCTTTTTTTTTTTTTTTTTTTTTGGTTTTTTGAGGTAGGGTCTCACTCTAGCCCAGGCTGACCTGGAATTCACTATGTAGTCTCAGGGTGGCCTCAAACTCACAGCGATCCTCCTACCTCTGCCTCCCAAGTGCTGGGATTAAAGGCGTGCGCCACCACACCTGGCCAGAAGTATCTTTTTTAAATTTTATTTTTATTTATTTATTTATAGTGTCATCCAGACACAAAGTGGCCTTGGTATTCATGATTTTTTTTTTATTTTTTATTTATTTATTTGAGAGCGACAGACACAGAGAGAAGGACAGAGAGAGGGAGAGAGAGAGAATGGGCGCGCCAGGGCTTCCAGCCTCTGCAAACGAACTCCAGACGCGTGCGCCCCCTTGTGCATCTGGCTAACGTGGGACCTGGGGAACCGAGCCTCGAACCGGGGTCTTTAGGCTTCACAGGCAAGCGCTTAACCGCTAAGCCATCTCTCCAGCCCTATTTATTTATTTATAACAGAAAAAGAGAGAGAGAGAAAGAATGGGCAGCCCAGGGCCTCTTACCACTGCAAACAAACTCCAGGCGCATGGCCATTTTGTAAATTTGGCTTTGCGTGGGTGGCTGGAGAAATGAACCCAAGCCAGCAGGCTTTGCAAGCAAGTGCCTTTAACCACTGAGGATTCTCCCCAGCCCCAAAGGGAAGTATTTTGATAGAGTAAGGACACAGAGTGAATCTAAGCCAATTTTGAAGTAATCATGGAAAGTTTCTAGAACAATGTGTGATTGCATTACAAAGTTGAAAAGGGCTGCAGAGATGGCGCAGCAGTTAAGGCACTTACTGTGAAAACTTAGAACCTGAGTTTGATTACCCAGGACCCACATAAAGCCAAATAGACAAGGTGGTACATACATCTGGGGTTTGTTTGCAATGGCAGGAGGCCCTGGTGCACCCCATTCTCTTTCTTTATCTGCCTCTTTCTCTCTCTCTCTCAAAATAAGTAAATATATATGTATTTGTTTGGTTTGTGTTTTTTTTTTCAAGGTAGGGTCTTGCTCTAGGCCAGGCTGACAATGGAATTCACTCTGTTGTCTCAGGGTGACCTTGAATTCAAAGCAATCCTCCTACCTCTACCTCCCAAGTGCTGGGATTAAAGGAGTGTGCCATAAAATATTTTTTAAATATTTTATTTTTATTTATGAGAGAGAGAGAGAGAGAAAATGAATGGGTGCACCAAGGCCTGAGCCACTGAAAATGAACTCCAGACACATGCATCACCTTGTGCATCTGCCTTATGTGGGTCCTGAGGAATCAAGCCTGAGTCGTTTGCCTTTGTAGGCAAACGCCTTGACCACTAAACTATCTTTCCAGCCCCATGAAATATATTTTTTAAGGGCTGGAGGGATGGCTTAGTGGGTAAGGCGTTTGTCTGCAAAGCCAAAAGACCTAGGTTCAATTCCCCAGGACCCACGTTAACCAGATGCACAAGGGGGCAAAAGCATCTGGAGTTCGTTTGCTGCAATGGCTGAAGGCCCTGGCTTGCCCATTCTCTCTCTCTCTCCCTCTCTCTTTCTCTCTCTCTCTCTCTGTGTGTCAAATAAATAAAAATAAAAAAAAAAATAAGGCTGGAGGGATTGTTTAGTGGTTAAGGTGTTTGCCTGCAAAGCCAAAGGACCCAGGTTTGATTCCCCAGGACCCATGTAAGCCAGATGCACAAGAGAACACATGCATCTGGGGTTCGTTTGTGCCTGGGGGCCCTGGTACACCCATTCTCTCTGTCTGCCCCTGTTTCTATCAAATAAATAAACAAAATTAAATTAAAATAAATGTATTTTTTTAAAAGTTGAAAAAATTGGACTCAGACTTATAATCCCAGCCATAAGGCTGAAGTATGATGGATGACCACAATTTTGAAGCCCTTTGGGTTATATACCAAGTCCTTTTGGGAGAGAGAAAGAGGGAAGAAAAAAGGCTGAATAATGAATAAGGGTTGGCACACCTCTGTACTCCCAGCACTTGACAGAGAGAGGCAACAGGATCATTGCAAGTTCAAAGCCAGCCTTAGCTCTCTAGGAATTCCAGGTTATTCAGGACTCCATAGCAAGACTTAAAATTTAAAAAAAAAAAAAAAAAAAAAAAAAAAGGTTGACCATATATAGACTGAGGGATGAGAATATGAAATGTTCCAGAGGTATGACAGATGAACAAAAAAAAATTTTTTTTGAGGCAAGCCCAACAGACTGTCCTTTTTTTTTTTTTTTTTTTCTTTAGTTTTTCAAGGTAGGGTCTCATTCTAGGATAGGCTGATCTGGAATTCACTATGTAGTTTCTGGGTGACCTTGAACTTATGGTGATCTTCCTACCTCTGCCTCCCAAGTGCTGGCATTAAAGGTGTGTGCCACAACACCTGGCTTATTTTGTTAAGACATGTTTTATTTTATTTACTTGAGAGTGTAAGAGAATGACCACCCCAGGGCCTTTAGCCACTGTAAATGAACTCCAGACATGTGGGCCACCTTGTGCATCTGACTCACGTGGGTCCTAGAGAATCAAACCTGGGTCCTTTGGCTTTGTAGGCAAACACTTTATAACCACTTAGCAGCCCAAACCTTTTTTTTTTTTTTTTTCTCTGTTTTTTTGAGGTAGGGTTTCACTCTAGTCCAGGCTGACCTGGGATTCACTATGTACTCTCAGGAGGCCCTCAAACTCACGATGATCCTCCTACCTCTGCCTCCTGAGTGCTGGGATTAAAGGCATGTGCCACCAGACCCCGCTTTTTACTTTATTTTTATTTTTTATAGGAGAGAGAGCCAGATAGACAATTGCTGGGCCAGGGCCTCCAGCCACTGCAGTTACACTCCAGATGGGTGCGCCGTTTGTGCACACGTGCAACCTCACACATGCGTCACCTTGTGCATCTGGCTTATGTGGGAGCTGGGAAGTCAAACATGGGTCTTAGCCTTCCGCTAACTCATGTCTCCAGCCCCAGATTCACAGTTTTTATTTTGTTATGGGTGGTGTTTGTCTGATGTATGCACATGTGTGTGTAGATGCACATTTGTGAGGAGGCCAGAGGAGAACACAGGTATCTCCTATCACTCTTCCAGTTTATTTTCTTAAAATGTAATATCTCATTGTACCTGGAGTTTGTGGTGTTTCAGTCAGACTGGCTGACCAAAGGGCTCTAGGGTGTCTCTTGATTTGGCCCCTCTTCAGCACTGGGGTTACAGGCAGCTTGGCTGTACTCAGCTTTTTTTTTTTTTTTTTTCGAGGTAGGGTCTCACTGTGGTCCAGGCTGACCTGGAATTAACTCTGTCATCTCAGGGTGGCCTTGAACTCATGGCGATCCTCCTACCTCTACCTCCCGAGTGCTGGGATTAAAGGCATGCGCCACCAGGCCCGGCTCTATCCTCAGCTTCTTATGTGAATGCTGTCCATCTGAGGTCCTCATGCTTGTGGGACAAGCACTGGCTCTTGTCAACTGAGCTTTCTCCCAAGCTCATTAACAAACACTTCTGAGGCTGGAGCATGGTGAGTTGAGACTAAGCCAGTCTGGCGGCACAGGCTTGTGATTCCAGGTACTCCAGAGTCTGAGGCAGGAGGATTGAACGTTTAAGGCCTGCCTGGACAACTTATGAAACCTTATCTCAAAAAAAAAAAAAAAAAAAAAGCCATGTGTGGTGGCGCACGTCTTTAATCCCAGCATCCCAGCACTTGAGAGGCAGACATAGGAGGATTGCCGTGAGTTTGAGGCCACCCTGAGTGAACTTCAGGTCAGCCTGGACTAGAGTAAGACCCTACCTTGAAAAAAAAAGGGGGGGGGAAAGGGGGGGTGCTGGAGAGACCTCAGTGGTTAGGACGCTTGCCAGCAATGCCTAGTGACCTGAGTTCAGTTCCCTAATACCTCTGTTAAGCCAAATGCACAAAGTGGCACATGCATCTGGAATTTGTTTGCAGCAGCTAGAGGTCCTGATGCACCCATTCTCTCTCTCTCCACCCCCCATCTGTGTTTCTTCTCTCTGCCTTTGCTTGAAAAAAAAAAAAAAAAAGGTTTTGTTGTGCATGATGGTGCACACGTTTAATCCCAGCACTCGGAGGCAGAAGTAGGAGGATCGTAGAGTTCAAGGCCACCCTGAGACTACATAGCGAAATCCAGACCAGCCTGAGCTACAGTGAGACCCTACCTCGAAACAACAAAAGTTTTTGGAAAAGTTCAGTAGTGCCTTGCGTCCATGGTGTCGCATGCTTTTAATCCCACCACTTGGGAGACAGAGACAGGAGGGTCGTCGTGAGTTCGAGGCCATCCTGAGACTACATAGTGACTTCCAGGTCAGCCTGAGCTACAGTGAGACCGTACCTTGGAAAATCAAAAGCTCGGTAGTAGAGTGCTTGCCGAACATGCTCAGGGCGGCGGGTCGCATCCCCAGAACCAGCACAGCCAAGTGTAGCTCTTAACACGCTGTCTGCTACTTAGTAGCTGCTCCTTAAATGATGCCCTAATTTGGTGAAGAACAAAACTGAAGGCAAGGAAACCCATCTGTGGATCATACCAGGCCAAAAGCAAGATATGCTGGGGGGGGGGGGGTGGGCAGGGCAGCAGAGAAGCTGAGGGATAGATAGATAGTGCACGGAGTGGCGACTTTTTTAAAAGGGGGTGTAAGAAGGGCTTCCAGCCTGATTGTATGACGGGGTGAACAGGCATGAGGAGTTTTCAAGTTAACTATTTAGTTCTGAAAGTGGACCTGGACAGCTGCTTGGGTCTGGTAACACTGCGAAGGGCCACTATAGTCCCCAAAGGCCTGGCCCCCAGCACCCCAGGAAGAACCCCGCTGTACTCTGCAGTAATCCCTCCGTCCCTCCTAAGAACCGTTCCCCTTCTTTGTCACCCATTCCTACCTCTCCCACTCCTTTCTAGTCTCGCATAGGAAGGAAGACACTTCTGCCCACGGCCCGGGACTTGTCCACTACTCTCTCTGCCCTTTGGAACTGACATCACTGACTTGACCCCACGGAGGCTTGGAAACAGGGCTCCTCAAACCCCAGCTCCGGGTGTCGCGGAGATGAGCGCCCTGAAAGGGACACGGTGTGACGTGTGGCTGCGGGGCACCTCCCGCGCTCTCCCGGAGGAGGACCCCGCGTGCCCCGGGAGCCTCGGTGTCCCCTAGCGGCCAGCGCGGGCGCGGGCGGGCCGGCCGGGGGCGGGGCGCGGGCGGGGCCGGCCGGGCCAGGCGCCCGGGCAGGAGGCAGCTGCATATCTGCGGTCCCGACCACAATTGCTGGGAGTCGCGTCCCGGAGACTGGCGGCGCTGACTCTGCCCGCTGCGGCCGCCGCGCCGATTAGAGCCCGAGAGGGAGCGCCAACCCAGGGAGGGGGGCGGCGGGGGAGCGCCGGTGCCCCCTTCTCTCCGCCCCAGCCAGCGCCCCCAGATGCCCAGCCTGGCCCTTTCTCATCCACCTGAACCCCGGGGTAGGAGTCTCGCCTCCCAGCCCTGGCTTTCTCCAAACTACATCACTGAATCCCCAAGTACCAACAAGGATGCTGACATCCTTCTGACCCCAGACTAGCCGCCTCTTTGACACTCTTTCTTCTCCCATCACCGCACCGTCGGTAATCTGAATTTTAGGGCTACCGGTTCTTTTATCCCTCGTTCCTCGGCAGCGCTCTCAGAAGGCAAGAGCAGCTTCTAGCCCAGAAAGGGCTGGAGACGCCAGAGGACGGGCATTCCGAGGCCAGAGCACCCTCTGCTGGCTGGCCTCCCGTCCTTGCCCCTCCCCCTCCAGCTGTGACCTCCAGCTGTGGTGGCTGGGAAGAGCTGGCCTCTTTGATCTAGGAGCGTGGCCACCCCCTCCAGGCTCCCCATTAACCTCCATTATCCCAATTAGGCAGCCCTCCCAGTCCTCGACCCAAGCTTCAAAGCCCCCTTAGTAGGGAGGAGAAGGGGCTGAACCTCCTGCCCCCCACCAAGCCAGACCACTTTTAGGCAAGACCCAGGTGTCCCGGATCCCAGCTTGTACACGTGACAGAGTCATCAAAGGGATCCGTAAGGGCCACCAGATCCCACTCCTCAAGCGTCAATAAAAAGAGAACCAGATAGGAAGGGTGAAGCCGGGTGTGGGGGCGCATGCCTTTAATCCCAGCATTTGGGAGGCAAAGGCAGGAGGATCACAGTGAGTTCAAGGCCACCCGGAGACTACAGAGTGAATTCCAGGTCAGCCTGGACTACAAGGAGAACCTACCTCGAAAACAACAACAACGAAAGAACAGGAAGGGGGGCGGTTGGAGAGATGGCTTAGCAGTTAAGGCCTTTGCCTACAAATCATAAGGACACAGGTTCGATTCCCCAGTACCCACGTAAACCAGATGCGCAAGGTGGTGCATGCGTCTGGAGTTCCTTTGCAGCAGCTGGAGGCCCTGACGCGCCCCATCTCTCTTTCTCCTTCTCTGTCTCTCTCAAATAAATTGATAATAATTACTAGTTATTTATATAATAAAAGATAGGAATGGGACTCTTTCTGCCTCTCATTTCTCCTGCATTAAATGACTTAGGTAGCATCCAGAACTCCGCTAACCCCAGCTTCCCATCATCTTATCCAGCTTTATTCCATCCAGAGGGAAACCAAGAACCATCTCCCTCCTCCCCTAATCCTATCTCAACACTCCCTTCCCCCTCCCTCCTGGAACAATTTCCGCTGGGGGAGCCCAAGTAGGGCTCAGCACAGTGGCCGCTTCCTGGAACATTTTCCTGTATCCGAAACCGCGGCTCCCTCCCTAGGGACAGGCTGATCAAGGCCAGATGGGAACAGGGGGATGGGGGAGGAGGAGAAGGAGCCAGGCTCTCACCATCACCACCTCCCAACACATACGCACACCACAGGGAGCCCCTGCCCCGAAACACAAAGGCTGACCCAGGCACTCAGCACATGCCGCAGTCAGTCAACGCACCTATGGACATGATCTCATGCACTCTCCGCATCCTTCTGAAGTCTCCTCCGGCCTTCTTGGCCTCATGGGAGCCTTTAGGGATCCAAACATTCTTAGTTTACAACGGGGACAGACTGGGACATCTAATGTACCCTATTCCTCTCCCAGATGACTATAAGGCCTGATTCCCTCTCCCAGATCCTGGTAAGTAAAGTATAGGAAGTCTGGAATATTTCTCATCGGGTACTACCCTCAACATACTTTCTAGCTGCTTCCAAATTCTCACAGAAATACAGGGTATCCATTAGGTTCAGTCATGACAATCAAAAGTCAAAGAGCAGTGTAACATGTGAGCAAATGTCCAAAGGAACCCGACATAAAATGTTTGAGTATTTTGTCCCGATTTGGTAACAGTGGTGGGAACCAGGCACCTGTAAATAAATTAGCATTTAAACTGGGCCTGATGGCACACACCTTTAATCCCAGCACTTGGGAGGCAGAGGTAGGATGATCGCAGTGAGTTCGAGGACACCCTGAGAATGTGAGTGAATTCCAGGTCAGCCTGGGCTGGAGTGAAACCCTACCAGGGGGGAAAAAAAAAAAAAGTAAAAGAGAAACTGGGCTTGGTGGTGCACACCTTTAATCCTAGCCCTTGGGAGGATCCCTGTGAGTTCTAAACCAGCCTGGGACTACAGAGTCAGTCTGATCTATAGTAAGACTCTTTCTTGGAAAAAGGTGGGGGGGGAGGGCTGGAGGAATGGCTTAGTGGTTAAAGCAAGGTTTTGCCTGCAAAGCCAAAGGATCCCGGTTCAACCCTTCAGGACCCACGTAAGCCAGATGCATAAAAGGGCGCACGCATCTGGAGTTCGTTTGCAGGGACTGGAGGGCCTGGTGCACCCATTCTCTCTCTCTCTCTCTCTCTCTCTCTCTCTCTCCCTCTCCCTCAAAGACAGAGTTAAAAACAATCAGCTGCACAGACTTCTGGGGGCTGGAGGAGAAGAAAAGCACTAGACTAACTCCCAGGGACAGACAGGAACTCCCTGGTGACAGCCACCTCTTCTTGTGCTGCTCCTTGTGATCTCCTTTTCTAAAAAAAAAAAAAAAATTGTTTATTTTTATTTATTTATTTGAGAGCGACAGAAGAAGAGGCAGAAAGAGAGAGAAAATGGACGTGCCAGGGCCTCCAGCCACTGCAAATTCAAACTCCAGACACGTGCGCCCCCTTGTGCATCTGGCTAACATGGGTCCTGGGGAATCAAGCCTCAAACTGGGGTCCTTAGGCTTCACAGGCAAGTGCTTAACCGCTAAACCATCTTTCCAGCCCTCCTTTTTTTTAAAAATTAATTAATTGATTTTTTTTTTCCGTGACCTCCT